>NC_089626.1:603167-1206335 GCF_039881205.1 Euwallacea similis
TAAGTGATTTTCTATATGTTTTTGGGTTTATGGAGGAAATTGTTACGCGTGAAATGTGACTGGTAATTTCGTTCAACCCGTGAAATGAGTCAGACTCGGATAATGGACGACAGTGTGATAAATTATTTTGCTCCGGCAGTTCAACACCCACGAGAGGTGGCTTAAAAATCGCGCGAGGAACAGATATGTTTATACCATTAAACAGTATATTATCTCATGTGAGAACGCTACACTCGATGAATGCTTATTGCCTATAGTTTACCATTATAGAAAGGAACAATCTTAAAGTTTATAATAAACCTTGCAACATTGTTCTCATTGACTGAAAATGTTCTCTTCCCAGGATGACATCTTCTCTATGTTGGTACTCATACCTCGAGGTTTTCAAACAGTGACCAATATGTTAAATACATTAACTAAAGAATCAATTACTGACATATTGGCGATACTCGAACAAAACCATAAACTATACTCCGAAGACGATGTACATGTTTACCTGCCCAAATTTAAAGTCGTTTCAGACTTCAACATGGAGCGTGTTCTGGAAAGGGTATTCTTAAAGAAACATGTTTGCAACGATATTTTTATGTTTAAATTTTAGATGGGGATCGTAGATATATTTGACGATCAGAAAGCGAATTTATTGGGAATTTTTCCGCATTATCTATTTCTGTCTAGAGTTATTCAGAAAGCTGAGATTGAAGTTGATGAAGAAGGAACTATTGCCTCTGCTGCTGCAAGTAAGTCCTGCATGACGCAAAAGCGTGAAGAACATTGAAAAATCAATCAGAAAATTTAAATCATAGGAACTAAAAAAATTATAGTAAAAACCATATGATAGGTATTGAACCACAGAATTCGTTTTTAGGTGCCATATTTTTAAACAGAGCGCCTCCACCCATGGTGAAAGCTAACAGACCATTTGCCTTCTTCATTATACATAAACAAAGTGGAAGTATTATATTCGCTGGTAAAATCAGCAATCCCAATACTTTAGCTCCCTAAATCCTTTATAAGTTGTAGTTTTATGTCTACTGAAAGTGTTAAATATAAATTTGTAAAATGTTTGAATAAGAATTGTGAGAATAAGATTTTTGGAAAAATAAAAGTCTAATAATTTTGTACGGTGTCCTCAAACCTCGTCAATAATATTGCAATACATATAACTATATTTAAAATAGGTACTTGTGTAATTATCATGGTATCTAAATCTTGAATATGACAAAAGGAGAAGATCTGTTAACATTGATACCTTGGACACATCACGAACGAAAACAGGCGCAATTTCGAGCAGGATGAAAATTATGGGCAAACTAGGACTTGAGATGGACTGAATTTTTGGGAAAGCGGTCTAAGAGGCCGGATTGAGTGTTTAAAGTTCAAGAAAATGAAAAGGTGATTTCAATGCATTTTATTGCGCAATACAAAAATAATCACAGTACTCAGACTTCTATTATTAAAATCTACTTTTGCATATATTGCACATCATTTCGTGATAAATCCACTAAAACAGATACGACGTAGAGAACTATTTGCACTTTTAGTGAAAGTTCGAACGCAAGTATCTAAAATATAGAACTGTGCCAAACTAAGAAAACAAGTGTACAAAATCTACAGTGGCGCTAACAGTAACAAGCAGACAACTTTTTGGAGTTTAAATAATTGCTTGTACTTGGTCGTTACAGTAATTCACCACAAAAAGTTGATATTTGTGTACCAAAATAAATAAACTTAGGAAACAATCTCCTCCCTTTACCATTTAACGCAAATATTTATACCTATATAATTCATTTTTTAGTTTATAGACCTCATTTATTGTACGTTAATTTACGGGACATGTGGGCTATTACAGTATTTCAAGATGCTAAAAGATAAATGCCAAATTGAATATAGCCGCTGGAAGCAATGCATTCATCTTCATATAACAAAACTAGGAAATAGATAGGTCAACATAGGCGACGCAATAGTAAATCTTTTTTAGCTTTTACATTAGTTAAAAAAGTTCCAGTGTGCCAGACATAAGGAAAGATATCTACTGGTTGGCGCAAGCCCTGAGAGATCGCATCTGACGAAAAAGAGATGAGGTGAATAGAACTCGAATCAAGACTAATACAGTCACATTACCTTGCCTGTACTACAGTGTTCAGCAACATGAGAAACATAAGGCTATCTATAGCAAATCAATTAGGTATATCAAAATACGATGAGTGAATTCTCTTGCTGCATTTGACCAGCTGTCCCTTTAAGTAGTCCATAAATAGATTTAAGATAAATTGACACAAATTTTAATCTCACAGTTTGTAAAACAAAGACAAATATGTCTATACGAATTATACAGTATATTTCACAACACTAGCGACATGAAAGAATGTATGCTTTCGCGCATTTCCATTTATAGTATACAAAAAACGAAATAAACATAGTGAAGATTAGCTGTCGTACTGCACGAGCTCTGCAATATTGCCGATTGCATACACTCCTTCATATCGCTAGTGTCGTAAAATATGCTGTATAGCTCTACGAAAACGCGAGAGCGAGAATGTTTTTTGACCGATTAACGTTACCAAACATTTGAATCTCACTCTCACATGTTCATATAGTATAAGGGCATTTTGATGGATTTACACAGGAACACTTAACATATATGCGGAAACAAATTAAATTAGCAAAGGACACGATTCTCAACATGCCAGGAGTCACACAGAAAAATCATTTTGACATTGCTTGGAATACCATAAGTCAAACTTTTGTACCTACTTAAACGTTTTAGGTATATATTAGATCAAAATATTCTTATCAAACATTGTATAGTAACAGTAGACGTAACAAATTTTAAAGATTTAATATTTAGTCCTTACTGTCTTATTTGTATTGAACAGATTTGTACTTATCAGCTAAGAAGACTATTACGTTCGTTTGAAAGAGGAAATTTTAATATATTTTTTAATCCCTTAAGATATGTGTGTCTCTTCCCAAGTTACAGTAAACTTTACTGAAATAGTTGAGCATAAATTTCATTGTTATGTTTAAACTATCTTTCTTAATACTGCATTTTTATATGCCTAGCACTTTCCTCTCATTTTGTAGTTTCCTGACGACTTAAACTGATATAGAAAATCAACATACCTTTTACTACTGCAAAAGATAATCTTTATAATTTTTCAGAGACCTCATTTGCTTTTTTAGTTGCTTAATAAGATCCAAAGGCTGGACTAACACAGAAATGTCTCTTCCAACGCAATTGAGCCTATCACGCACCTGATTCTTCTTGAAAAATAAATTGAGAGGGCGGCCGTTTATTTCTGTTAAAACCCAGTTTGTGAAACTCATGCCATCACATGACTTGGTTTTCGAAGTTAAGCCGTACCTTGCCGCTAAGCTATTAGGTTTAATGCTTTCAATAACTGCAGTATTATTTTCTTGAATTATCCCTAAAGGCTGGCCTTCAGTATCTCTGTGTATTACAAAAACTTTGCCTTGAGGTAGTCTCCTAAGTACAATATTAACCTGCCAAAAACCTTGCATTAATTTAGGAATTTCAGTGATAGTGAAACTTACATAAAGGCCACAATAATGCGACTGTAACATTCTATAAGCCTCCGCTGCAGACTTTATAGTAATGCCATCAATGTTAAGCAGACGGTCACCTATGTGTAATGCATTGTACAACGTAGGATGCTCCTTTTGTTTCCACCCACAAATCCTAATAACATAATAAGACATTGACTAAAACTGAGAAGATATTTAAACTAAACAAACATACCATACACCATCAAATGCATCAACAAATCCAATTGAACTAATACAGTCTTTTTTTCTAAGCTGCAATTTAACCCCTGTGGGGTGTTTCATTTCTTTTTCCAGCATAAGCACTTGCTGTTCTCTTAAAGTCTTATATGGTTGTGGTGCTGGTTGCAAAATCCTAGGAGAACAGCTGGCAGATCTTTCTAACAATCTATTAGTTATACTATTTACATTTAATTCAGTTCTTGAGAGCTGCCTTGTGGAGTTACTTGTATTGGACGGACCTAAGGATTAAGAAAATTGATATATTTGAATATATTATACATTATAAATTATTTACCAGGTTGAAATAAGTGTTCATAGTGCAAGTTATTACTAGGTTGATGGTTTGGCGATGAGCTACTCTCTAAGGTATGAGCCAAAGGTTCAAAATTGAATACATGATTTGAACTACTTCTGGCATTTTGAGGCTCATTTATCACATTTAAACTTCTTGGAGTTGTGCTGCTCTGAGAGTCTGAGCGTCTCCTTTCATAGGGAACACTTTCTCTCTGCCTACTGGTTGTGATCTCTCGACTAGTATGTTCAACTCCTGGTAGGATTTCTGGGGGAACTGGGGGTGGAGGGGGCAGTGGAGAATTTGGGTCACGGGTAGGTAATAAAGGAATAGCTGTCTTTTCAGGTAGTTTGGTGTAAACATTTTCTCTTGGACTTAATATTCTTAGTTCTGATAGTTTAGATTTTAGACTTTCCACCCAATCCACCATTTGGTCCCATGTTAAGGCTGAGAATCTAATAACTTCTGAAGGGAATGTTAAAACAAATTCATATTCTTGCTCATGGGCACATATTGTTGGTGAAATGTGTTGCACGCCACTGAGAGAAATGAACCACTCAGGTTTGTGGAACACTGCTAATTTCTCATCAACATATGTTTCCAAGTAAGGGTCAGTGTCATCGTGCACACAGAAAACTACCCACAATCTTTCCCTCTTCTGAAACGAATGTTAAATGTTAGCAATAAACCTAATTTTGTGAATCATACACATTCAGATAAGAATTCTGGATAGTAAGAATATAAACAATAATATGAATCAGGTAGATATGAGACATAAATAGTGTGAGAAGTTAAAATTTAATATGTATGTGCTGAGTCTGTGTACTGTACTGTCTGAGTGTTTGTTAGTGCTTTTTACTACACTAAATTACAATAGAAACATATTGGAAGGTATCTACCTTTCCTCAACTTTCTTACAGTTTATTAGTAGTTAATATCTACAAATGCCATTTGAAATAAATGCTATTAAATACCTTTTTGGAGTTGCTAGTGGATATCTTTTTAAGCCATGTATTTTTATAGATTTCTCTGAACATAGGATTTTCAAACGGTTGTGATTGCGAGTCGGGTTCAGCTCGAGCCATTCCCTTTCTTTCATTACAAATTCCCTGCTGGTGGTATCAGCGTTATGACAACACTAACGAAGCTAAAACATATTTTCGCACAATTGATGCCACTTATATGATTAAGCCCCTGGTTAATTGTCGCGGATTTGGATGACTCAACAGAGCAACAGAGGACAAATTAATTAATATTGTGAAAAGGAAATACAATTTGATGATTTTTCACATTTTCAAAGAAAATTGCGAAATATTAAATGTAAACATTTCCTTGATTTTTGACATCTCTGTCATTCAGATTGTCGTCAGTCATTAAGAAACAACATGACAATGAAAACATAAAAGGGGTTTTCGAATACTAAGCGATTCTGATCTACTTCCAGTTCGAGCATTGGCTGTATTATTATTGTCGGAAGAATTGTTAACACGGAGTGTTAATAATTAAATATAGGGTGATCGTTACAAAAAACGAATTTAAGTAGCCATTAAAATTTTAGACGCAAAGTTACAGCGAGAAATGTATTGCCATAGCTAGATATGTATGTAACTGCCTAAGACTATAGCAAGATAAGAAACGCGTAGCTGCAGATCAAATATTAAAAACAAGAAGTTAATGCTGTTTCTCGGCACAATATGTACGGTTTATTAATAGGTCATTGTCGCTTAAAACAACAACAGTGCCTGATATGAATGTTCGTATATATTTTTTTATATTGTGTACTTATTTTTAGGACGACGACTTCCGCATGGCGAATGCCCTGCTTTCATACATGCTGAGGTTGAACAGTTGTATGGAACAAAACCAACTGGGGCAGTCAAAACTCGACGAGATAAAAAAATTACCTTCATCCAGGATTATAAGCTCGATCAGGCCGAGGGAGGTGGCGCAGCTCCATTCATACTAGAAAAGACATACTCGTGTATGAGCCTGTAGGTATCAGAATACCACCAACAAATTTCGTATATTTAGAAATCTAGAGACTACACCGGTAATTTAATCGCATCGAATACCTACTACAGCTAATACCTATTGCTGGATAGGAAATATAGAAGTTAACTTGCGAAATTCGCCGCTATAGGGAGGGAGAGAAGGAAAGTTAACTCAGACTTGTTTTGTGAAGCTAAGAGTTAAGTTCGCAGCAAGGGAGCTTGGGGAATGACCACCATGCTAATTACGAAGCTGCAAATGCCGAAAAGAGATAGTTCCTCCTAGATAGTATGACCTTCACCAGGGTACTCTTTTAACGCACATAATGTACTCCCCGATTACTTAGTAAACAGAGGTTAATACAGGTTAACAGGCTCTTATACACGTGCTTGTATTGGAACATTGCCCTTGATATATGGTACTACATTATCACATTAGTTTCTGACAGTGAACAATAATTGCTGATGAGTCCCCCCCGTTCATTTCGAGATACCCCAGGAAAACCGCGAACTGTACTAATTATTGGCTAACCTTTGGCCTTAAAGTTATACTCCTCTGATAATAATAAAAATCTTCCCACAATATTTGGCATATTGTAAATAATCAAAAATTAGGCATTATTAACATATTTTGATAACCTTCTAATGTTGATCCAGTACGCAGTTTGCTTAACGGATGTACTTATTTATTTTAAATAAGTTTATAATTAATTAGAAGGTGAAAGTAAAGCTCGACCTGTGTGATGGGCACGGAAACTTAAGCTAACCGTGAGTCAGTTTCATGGGCATGGGGACTTGATTTTTGCTAAACAGGTACTTACACTTACAGAGAATATGCAAAAACCTTGCTGCTCAGCTTTTAACTTAACATTCCCTATCAATAACACGAGTTTAGCGTACTTAAGAATAATTCATCTTAATTTCATAGTATATCAATATTTGCCACACGTCTTAATTAAATAAATGTTTAATTTTAAAACAAGTCATGTTAACCGATTACGTTAAAGCAAATCGGGTATCAGCTACTCCGGTTATTGTACGTTCTTTCGTCTGATGAATACAAATAATAAACAATATCTCAAATATTTACAATCATTATTTAATAATTTGTACATCAATAAATTTTCAGCTGAATCACGCCTAGTCAAAACGGGATGTGATTTGGAAATTCTTCTGCTTGTACTTGTTGGTCAAGGTTAAGTATTCCACACGAGGCGTTTTACAAGTAAAAATCAGACTTCTTGGAAATTTCTTTTAGTCTATGGTCAAGATTTAGATCTTAGAACATCAAAAATTCCCTTCACCAATACGTCAAGAATGCCGAAAAAAACCTACTCATTTATCTAAGCGTTCTGTTACGTTCTTAGCAATAATTGCGTTTACCTGTGTTAAAAGTTGTTAATTTAATAGATATACTATATCTTTTTCTGTCTTTTTCTTTTCCTTTTGGTTCCCTTTCCTTTCACGTACACACATATATACTATACAGGGTGTTCAAAAAGGTCGTGTAAAACTTAAGGAAGTTACAAGGGACATTGCGGTCAAGAATTTTTAAACTCTCAGTCAGAAAATTTTGTCTTTTACTAGAAAATTGAATGCTCTGCAAGAGGAGTTCCAAAGCTTTCAATTTTATGGATTGGATGCTTTCAGATAAATGTTTTTTTATATTACAACTTCTCCTAAGTCTGGACACATCGATATACGTCATTTTCTCTGTTCCTTCGCTACAATTCTATAGCCTGTGTCCATCCTGTCGGACAGATGATCTAAATCTTCTCTGCTCATGTAGCTCGGGCTCTTATGTTGAAATAAAAATAAGTAAGGTCAATTTATTTTCTAACCCCAGGAAAGAATAACAGAATCCCCATACGAACTATTCAATAATATTTGCTCAAAACAATTCTACGTAACTAGAAAAAACACTCCATATATTTCCAAAGGATTGCTTATCGCTTTCAAGTATGTCGCAAACCCATTATAGAGTGATGTAATTTCATATACTTATTATTTTGTATTGTGCCTAACTTATGGAAAGTTAGTACTTAGTTCTTCTTTATCCAGTTATTTTATTCGACTTGACCTAGTGAGAATGCCAATAGAATTATTTTTTCTACGCCTGCAACTCTACGGCTGGTGAACCACTGCTGGTGTCCAGAGCAACTCTTCCGGGGAAACCCTAGATGGGTGTCCAATAAAGGAAGCGATAGAGAGAGAAAGGGATCAATGCAAAATTTAGGAAGATGCATAAAGTTGGGTTTTTGTCTATTTTTTAAAGGATTAAAGGGCTTTTTATCGTTACATCCGTGACCCTATTTTTCAATTTTAACTGCCACTTACTTTATCTGCTTTCCAGTTTTGAGCCTGGTTACATATTTTTGTCCTTGGCTGCATATGAGATATTCCCAACAAATTCTTTAAATGACCGCAATAAGCGATAAACCATGTGGGTGTAAATAATGCGAGAGTATCACGAGGGTAAAGTTTACCAAAAATACATGATTTAAAGAAAAACCCGCTGTGTTTCACAATTTGTCATTGGATTCGCACTCTTCTCAAGAATGGCTTAATTTAATTAAGTGTCTGGAATTCGCCGGTCTTATCAAAGTAATTTGTTATTGAGCTTTCAGACGAAATGTATGTTTTTACACAATTTCCAAGATTTTTTAAATCCGGCAAACGATACATAGGATCACGCTCAAGTGTAGTGTTCCACTATTGATTTTTCTGATGGCGATTGGGGTAAAAATGACACGTCTACGCATGATCGTCAGGGGAGCTCTAACCCGTCGCCCGTCATGCTCTCTTACAAAATTTCCGTGCTCTGGAATGTGCATTCTAACAGTACATAATAATAGGAAAGATTATTTGCGGCCGCATTACGCACTTCGCAGCGAGTCAAGTTACGAGGGTATCAGTAAGGATTTATTGATTTGCAGGAGTTGTCGGATTTGCATCAGCGAGCGGCACGAGTTTGGACCAGTTTGATAAAAACACAATTCCATTCATGCCAAATAAAACGGGATCTCCCATATCTGATAATGCTAATCGGAGCAGAGTTAAAGCTAAAACAAATCACGGAAGTGAAAAAGAGCTTTTTCGATGTTTTTGTGTGTTCTTCGACGTAAATCTCAGTAACGGCATCGCTTAGCGAAAAAACAAGCACATGTTCGTGATTAATGATTATAGGCATGAACTATTTAAGTGATAACGTGTCAGAGAAGAGCGCTTATCTGCTCTTCGTCATAAAGAATGTATGAAATCATTTGTCACTCTTTCATCAGTCGGTTACGGACACAGCATAATATCAAAGATGTTAAGTCGCCACAGGAAATTTTGCTCAAAAAACTGATTTTCCTTCGCATAGCGAGAAATGTGTTTATCTTTTAGCACGTGCCCTGTAGTGGCACTCTCCTTAGCATTATCAAAATTTACCACTATATTACTCTAGTTCCGACAGAGATATGTCAGGCTAAAGGTTCAAATATATCATGAGAACCCGAGATGTTAAGAAAGAAATGGTGGGGTAAAGTTTATGTTTAAGAGAGAAATTCCCAGCATCAATTTAAAGCATTTTGTAAACAAGTTCGTGTGTATCATCCGTAATTTTTTTCCATAATGTATCGGGTGGTATTAACGCTAGTGGTCATAATCGTTCTAAGTGATTCAGTTGATCATGTCTCAGGATTGAAATTTCCATCCTCGTTCTACTTTAGAACGGTTACGGATTCGGAACCTCTGGATAACAGTGTCGATAGCGAGATCGGTGATCCGGCCGGGACGATAAGTGAGGCGGACCTTACAGCTCTGAGAATCGAATATATCAAAAACCAAATACTCAAGAAGCTGCGGCTCAAGGAGAAACCCCAGATTAAACTCGAGGACTTGCCGAAACCCATCCGGGAGAATGAGAACATGCTTTCCGATGATAACATGGATTACCGGAGTTCCCTGGAAGATGGTTTTTACGGGAAAACCACTCAGGCTATAGTGCTTCCCTACGAAGGTGAGATGGCAGTAAGATCACGCATAGTCGCACAGATTCATTGCTCATATTTGATATTGATGCGATATTTTTTACTCGTGGACGCAGATTATCACTTTATGTCCCTTTGAGTTATCACGAAAAAAAAATTCATGGTCATGTTTATGTATGAGGATTTTCAGGAGGTACATAATCACAAAATTTACTACAGCAAGAGATAAGTTCAATGGTTTTGCCTCCCTTAAAATTCACGATTCCTCTAAACGATTTATTTTTGGAAAGGCAATTTTGAGGAAGTGTGTGCTCGTAGTGGATGCTGATGATACGTCTGTATGCAATATTTGGTTTTCCAGGAGATTGAAAGGCAAGCGGGGAGTAATTCTTGACGTCTGGCGAATGCGATAAATGTCTTGTCCTGCAGCAATAGACGTAACTTCACTTCTTTGCCAGATTTTGATTCAGGCAGAAAAATCTTTAATTTCGATTTACGATTCACCGGTCCTCTCTCGTATCTCACGATTCCAACATGCTCCTGATTATGCACGACCTTAAAGGCCTTTTCAGTCCTGATAATTTCAGTGTGTTTTTTTCTACTTTTCCATAATGAATCACGGCTCTCTACTTGGAGTAATTTGGTCACGTGTTGCGTACTGGACCAGCACTTTGACCAGTGTCCTCATATTCTTATTCGCTGATTACAGAGTGCTTCAAGGCGCCTTTTGAAAAAAAATTAATAACCGCTTTGTCACTATCTGTGCTCTGGAACGTGGTTGACCTGGGAACTCAAGATTACAATTTCTCGTGCGATCATACAAACTCCGGATGATCCATCATTGCCTATTAATTAACTATACGTTAATGACGCTGAATTTGTACTCCAGTAGAACTTGATTAAACGCGTTTCCACGGGGCATTTTGCCTTCTCTTTGGGGAAAATTCTTCGCAGATTTATTTGAATGCCACGAACTCCCGTCCCTTGAAATTTTCATTCATTGTAGAACCTCATGTTTTCTATGATGATGGCGTAGCTCCGAAATGTAATCAATATTTTCCTTACTTTCAGGCAAGAAAGTTGCCTCGTCGAGGCCCAAATCCAGTTAAGAGCCAGACCCCTATCAGTGTGGTTCTCTAGTAGTATAGAGCCAGCAGACCCTTATTTAGCTCTTACATATTACATAATCGCATATAGAGCGCTCGTACGCGACTGAAGAAAATTAGGGTGAGCGACTTCAATGAGAGCGACAAGTTTAAAAAAACGTTTTGCTTTGTGCCTTGGCATGCGATTAGTTTTCTTATTGTTAATTGTTTTATAAATATACGCATTTTTGAAATATTTATAATCTTTAATTTATGCAAAACAATAATAATCTTGGTTCGATATTTTTAAATAAGACACGTAAATACACATCATTAGCGCTACAGTCTCTGATACGCGTTTAGGTCCAAAAGTTACTGGCGCAACAAAGGGGCATTATACTACGCGACAATGAACTCAATGTGGGCGCAAGTGAATGCAAACAATCTTTTTGGTTCAATGCGATTTTTCAGTAGTTTTTCGTGCGTTTTCTGCCTGTGTTTAGCTAGATGGAACTTAACAACAATAATTAAACCTAATTAACTATGCGAAGATTGCGCGTTAGTTCCGCTATTATCAGAAGTGTGGGAGGGATAACGTCTTCTTTTGTAATCTAATTAACGGTAGCATGAAGCTCGCTCATGTCGCAGATAAGGACGCAATCTCAGAGAACTCTTAACATCGGTAATTACAGTGAGTTTATCATAAGACATTTAATCATACGGCTTCAAGTCGGACTAGAAAGCGACTGTATGTCACCAATGTAAGATACTTGAACAGAAATGCGCAGATTTATTAACATATGAGGTCAAATTCTTGAATAAGATTTAAATTATCACAAAATGTAATTTTTCGTTTCGTCGCCAGATAACGTATCTTGCTAAAATCTTACATAAGAGGGTTATACATAAAATAGCTCATATCTAGGCTACATTATAAAATGTCATAGGTCCCAATAAAATCTCAACGATCCTAATTCTCTAATGATAAAAGTAGTTCCTGGAACTGTGTAAAGTACATCTGAGAAGGAATTGATGTTTACTTGCATGAGGCTATCTACCCACGACAATTGGACTTCAAAGTCTTATATTCCTTCTGTGCTGAGGCGCAGCTACCAGCATGTTAGTACCTAAATTTTGGGTCGCCTTAAGTAACCATGGTAAAAGCAACTTTTTAGTAAATTGAGCTGACAATAGATTAACATTTTACCCATTATGTCCTTTTTTCACGAGGAAAATCTTCGAAAAGACACCCGACTAGTGGTTCTGGGTAGTGTGGGATTCACGCGTCTACTAAAAGCCTTTGGTGGAAAGAACCTTCTCCGACCCGGAACTGTCCCTGGAGGATAAGTCTTCCGTGTCGAGGAGGCGTTAGAATTCTGCTGTTTATAGTTCTACATGTCCAAATTATCGTTTTCTTTCAAAGGCCGAGGATCTATTGCACCCCTATTATGTGCCGTATTCCGCCCGATTCTGTTCTTTATTTTGTGGTGCATTGTCCTATTGTCCTTCTTGAGTCGTTCGTTCTTTTTCTTCTACCATAAATACCATTGTTGTAATGGTTCCACCTTGTTTTGTTTTCCAACGTCCTGTTGATGAGGGATGTTGGAGTCAGATTGTTCACGCACTCGTTTTGCGTTTATCTTTGTTCAAAATCACGAAGATCCGTGCAAATTCACCCATTTACGTACGTTGCTTGGGCTTTTAGGTATTTAAATTCCAAAATTTATATTTTGTAAAATTTTTATTGCCTACTTCTGTCCTCTTTAAAATTCCGTAGTTATTATAATTCCTTATCTATTATTGTTAACGTAAAATTCTCGATAATCTTTGAGTTTGGGAACAGCGTGGGCATATTATATCAGGGCCGGCCTTAGCAAGTCTGGCGCCCTGGGCGAAATTCTTAATCACCGACCCCCTGCCCCCAAGAAAAATTGCCGACCAGAAAAAGTCACCGCCCTGGGTCGTCAAACAACCTCCCCCCTTCCAATGAGGCCGGCACCGTATCACATAAAATATATTTAGAACCCTTCAAATGATTTAAAAAATTCATCACCTTCCTGGAGTCCCACAAGTAATTTATCCCGGATTTTTCGCTTTCTCTCTGCAGTGAGAAATTATTAATAAGTGCCATGCTTGATGAGAGTGAAGGAAGGACGGGGAGAGCCTCAGAACTAAGGGCTAAACCATGAAAATAAATGAGGCTATGCCAGTGCTCCGAAGCAATTTACGTATTTTTTTGCAAATTGGAGAAGAAGATAATAGAAACGGAAAAAATAAAATAAAAAAACATTGGGGGAAAGTAGGCCAGATAAAATCAAACAGGGAGGAATTGAAGATAATAAAGCGAGAAGGAGAGTAAAGAACTGAAGTACCTAAGAAAGCTAATAATTGACAGAGAGTAATGAATTGATGAACTGAAACTGACAATATCTGTTCTAAAAGAGAATAAAAAAAGCAATTTAGATAAATGTGTAAGTCAACTGAGGAGGTTATCAATAGAAAGATCCGGTTTGAGTCTTGAGTTCGGTAAGAGAGTTAGGTTTTCACTTCCACGTTAAAGAGGTAAATAACATAAGTAATTTCAAGCCTCAACTGTAACTCTGGAAATCCTGTACATATCTACAGTCTTATGCTTTGGACCGATATGAGGCCGAAGGAGTCAACATGAAGATAATCCTATAACGTTGTAGTAGTGACTACGCTATTTTCGATTGCTTGTTTACAGAATAGAATTCGACCTTTAGCTTCAATATTTTTATGAATTTTTACTGCATTTTTTGCATAAACATTTCTGCGACTGATTACACAATCATTTACACAATTGATTTATTAATTAATTTTTTTCCAGATGATGCGCGCTGCCTTCGGAAGATCGACTATTCTTCGGCATGTCTCCCGTTCCAGATGCCCAATGACATCCACAGTTCTGATGTGAGCACTGCGGAATTGTGGTTCCACAAGAAGCCCGATGTAATGGATCCACACAATCAAACTTTCATAATTTATGAAGTGGCCCATTGGGACACGAACAAGAGCTTCCAAAAGACGAATCCGCTGGCTATACAAGATACAAACATACGTGGTGAGTTGTCCTTACCATGGGGAGTTCAGTCCCTCAGGACAGTTAAAGGGACCATGTCGCAAGGTTTTTGCGTTTATATCGCAAGAAAAATGGGGGAGTTAACAGATGTATGTTTAATATTGTTATTGACAAGAAAACATTTCATCCGGCCTTGTCGTAATATTAAACAATAACACGATCATTATGCGCTTGTAATCAATCTATATGAGCGTGAATAATAAATATTGGGCGTACCTCGAGCACCCTCCTACCCAGTACCAGTCTTATGGGGCGGGGAAAGGGCGATGGCCCAGGGCGGAGGATTTTCCTGGTCGGCGATTTTTCTTGGGGGTAGGGGGCAGTGATTAAAAATTTCATCCAGAACGCCTTGCTAAGGCCGGCCCTGTACTTACCTTCCTCTCCCATTGCGGCCAATTCTTGACTGCCTAACATTGGTATCAACTTGTGACCAATATGCCTTTTTCAGAGGGTTGGCTGAAGGTGGACGTTAGCTATGTAGTGAAGAAGTGGCTGGACTTCCAGTATTCCCCCATTCACGCCATCAACGTAATTTGCAAGACCTGCGGCTTGGACAAATCTCAATCTCCTCTGTCGTCCTCAGGGAATCTGAGGCCGTTCTTGATTATTTACACGCACTCGCAACAAAGACGGTCAGTTTCGAAATGTAATGCCGCAACCATTGGCGCTTATAACTAATATTAATCTTAGAGCCCCAATTCATCGACGACCGAAAAGATCAACTGACTGTAGAAATTCTCCCAATGAGTGCTGCAGGGAAAGTCTCTATGTGTCTTTTGCTGATATAGGATGGAGCGACTGGATCATTAAACCTGATGGTTACAACGCCTACTTCTGCCGAGGGTCCTGCACCACGCCCACAGCCATCATGAACAGCGCTAGTCAACATAACAGCATAATTCAGGTAAGTTTTGCGCAAGTAGCACATAGAGCGTCCAGCGATACGCAGTCGCCCCAATGCTTTTTTTGATTTTGCGAGGGTATCGATACACTGCGGTATAATCCTTTTTAATTACATGCAGGGTGCCTTAATTATTACTACAGCACGCCTTCAATATTTTAACATTATTATCTCTTTCTTTTCTTTAGCCCATCTCACTCAACTCATCATCTTATTATCTCAAAAACTGTTGGAGATTGATGTAGGGTTTGCGTCATAGAAATTTCTAAAAATCGCTCATGGAATGCAAAGAGATAATAATTTTGTGGGTCTTCCGTTAAAAAAGCTCGATTTATTGAACAGTAAAAGAGTGATGTAGCATTTTTGCACCTCTGGGTCATCCTGCACGTCGTTTAATCTCCCCCAAGCTGAGCTAAAAATTGCGCGCTGGAATCGCGGCGTGCGCACGCTTGTACTTGCCTCGTGCCCAGCCACTTGGCCGACGTCTGCGCATATCAAAAATATTAATCACAACATTTTTTTGATTAGATTTTCCTGTTTTTTTCAGAAAATGATGGGGAGTTCTAATCGAAAAGGCTCACGTCCTGAACTAACTCCGTGCTGCGCGGCTACCCAATTTCAGCCATTGCATTTAATTTACATGGATGGCAATAAAACGCTAACGACGAAACTGCTGTCGAATATGATCGTGGAAACGTGCGGATGTATGTAGACTGCTTGGAAAATTAATTTCTGTACATAATGGACGATAATAGATTTTTAACAATTAAGAATGCACAGGCGACTCTTGGAATAATTCTAGTTTGGACTTGAAATTTTCAGCTCTCTGTTTTCAAAAAATCTTCACTTCCGTCTATTTCTTTGAATTTCGTAGCAGCTTAGGGAATTTTAATAAAGATGTGAGCAATAGCAACTTAGTCAATTATTATTAAGAGAGGTGAATATTGTATAGGTATCTAGGAAATGTTTTTAGCAGTATTTTTAGTGATATGCAGTACCGATCTTAGGGGGGGGGGGGGGTCAGGCGACGGCCCAGGACGGTAGACCAGGAAGGGCGGCGGATGTTCCTGGCCGACGGTTTTCCTGAGGGGAGGGGGTTGATTAGAAATTTCCTCCAGGGCGCCAGACTTGTTAAGGCCGGCCCTGGTGATATGTATAGTGACTGGCAACGTTGCACTTTCTCCATCATACCAAAGGTTGTTGAAAGATGGAAAAGGGTCTTATCGTGGTGGTGTATTTAAAGTACCCGTACACTTACAAGCACAGATCCAAAGGGCACTTCAGAAGGAAAGCATTATTATAATTCTGCTGTTCGGTTTTCAGCCCTCGTGCTCAAATTTACTGCATACAGCAGGCCCATTGGTACCTAATTGATACACAGGCAGCCTAAAGGCAAAGACTTCGGAATTGGCAGGACCAATCTCAAGTTTGCGTTTAGACTGTCTTTTGCCAGCTTTTGAACGTTCGAAATATTATTCTTGTGTATAATTCATCTCCAACTTTCCTTTCACAGCGCGGGCGCGATATCTGAGCAAATTTAGCACGTTACCAAGAAAATATGCGAACCCTTTATATCGATATTGTCTGAAAGTAGAGTTTATGCCTTAAGTACTTATAATATGAGTTTGTTGGAGGTAATTTTTTCTAAGTAATTTATGAGCTTGCAGAGAGTGTAAACACTTTAGTTTTATTATTTATTTTATTTATTTTCGTTTGGCCTTTCGGTACTTATTGTACGTTAATTTTGATGTTTATGTGCTGCAACATTATTTATCTGAAGTGTTTACATATCCGGGGTAATATTTAAACTTCGATCCTTTATTTCTAGTGCGATTACACACACGGTACTAGCCATATTGTGTTCTAATGCTATTGACTTGTGATAAATAATTTTAAGCACTTCTAGGAACCCTTTTAGGTGTAATATAGGTTTTTTACATTAAATTATTTTTTAGTAACAACACCGAGGAGTTTCCTTTACAGTCACCGCAACTTCCCGTGTCTCACGCATATTTCCGCTGCTAAAACCAGCACGCTCAAACACATCCCTGATATCCATAACACAAAGCCAGCAAAATAATTCTCGAACAACAGCATAGCCTCAGACTCGTCCACCAAGAGTCTCTTGTAGTTCGCAAATGCTCTGATGGACGCTCCGTATTCTCGAACCCTCAAGGCCAAAGCGTCGATCTTTTTCAAATATGGCGACTTGGCCTTGCAGTAGAAAGAACCAAAGGCAGGTTGCACTACCTCTTGAAGCATCTGGTACTGGAACGGGCGCCTTTCGTTCGCGTGCCATTTGGCAATTCTCTCGAAAGTGTCCGTGGAACCAACAAAGGCGTTTTCCTCATTGTTCTTGATCTTAATGTGCCACACCGTCTTGTTCACCAGCGTGGTATTGAAGCCAGGCGGTACCGGGCAGTCAGCATTGTAAACCTTCAGGGAACTTCTGCCAAGTTTCTCTAAACTTGTAATTTCGTCCTGGTAATGCGTGATGATTATATTCCGGAAGATAAAGACGTCCAATAGGGCTCCGTTTAAGACGCAACCCAAGAACCAAAACGCCTTTATTGGGGATTTCTCCTTCAGGAAGTGGCACACCGGACTCCTGAGCTGCACCGCCACAAAGCTCAGGTAGTCCAGTTTTTTGACTTTCCAAACGTATTTATTCACTACTGACATCAGCACTCCAAACAGAATATTAACCGGGAAAATGTGGGTCCAGAAAATTTTCAAAAAGTATTTCCATTTGGGAATCGGCTTGCCTTTGGGTACCACCACCACCAAGTTGTTCATCGTCTGAGGGTACAATCTCGTGATTCGTCCCTTGTTTTCTTTTGATATCGAGCGCCCGGTGAAGACTTGCAGCAGCGGGTACATTTCCACATCTTCATACATTATTCTGTGTTGGATTTGATCTATCGTGCTTCTGTCCTTATCAATCACTACGCCGGTAATGGTAGCGTTGAGGTAATCCCTTAAACATATTTTAAAGTTGTAGGTGTAGTCGTTGTAGTTGGAGCTTGAAGGAAAAATGATTTTGCTAAGGACAAATACCTTAAGTGAGTGACCGTTCATGTTCCTCAACTTATCGGGAAATTCCTGGAATGTCTTTTTCAGCGTGTTGTTGAACTCCTGAAGCTTTTCTGTGAAAGGATTGTAACTCGCCACCATTAAACTGCTATTAAAATGCACCATCACGAAGTCTAATAAACGATTCTTCCAAATTTGTTTCGACATGATTATAAGCTGGTTAGTGTCTTCTACGTTAAAACACATTACGAACTTGTAGTTCCCCTTATTGGTGAAGTATATGGAACGCACTAGTTCATTTAGCTTCATGTTGAATTTAATTAAGCTCTTGATAGCTACAACAGTAAGGCTCGACTCAGTATCGGAGAAAATACGATAGTCAAATCGATCGGCAATGATCTTCTTACACTTAGTAAATTTTATGTAGTTGCTCATGATATCACTGCATCGTCCATCCTCCAAGTCTACTATAACGTTGCAAACTGAGTACGGTTTGTGGACCTGTACGTTCTTCAGGTAGCTCTGGATTTGACTGGGTAGATCGTCGTCTACAAATAAGTCTGCAATTTTCTCAACTGTGCAGCTGATGAGGGTTAATATGAGAAGCAACGGTCTTAAGGAACACATGGTTGCTGATGCTCAGTGTTACACACGAATATCAAAAATTATGTATTTCCAGGACTGGTTAGGAACTTTTATATAGAAATAATGGAAAAATAGGAAATTGGCATGTAAAAAAATTAAGGGAACATGAAACTGGCATTATCGTTGGTTATGCGGAACACGTCCCTAAACGACTAATAAATATAGGTCTAAGCCACTATTGAAATTTAAGGATTAATATGTCAGCTTACTCTTATCGTGTTAATCGCAACACAGGAATGGGAACTGTCTGTCTTTAGCTCCTTTTTGCTAAACATTTACTAAAATTAAACGTGCCTGTGGTACTTACGAGGATAGTTCCAGAAGTGCCCGACTTGACATAGAGATGGCGATTTGTTAAAAATTTGCCTATATTACAAAGACCTAACTTTAAAAAGCTTATGCCTAAAGCTTGAGGGTGCTATTGGTTTGTGTTTGTTTTGGACCAGTGAACGCCTTCAGAGATTTTGGGAACATGGGAAAAATTGGCCATCGATACATGATCCAATACTTTCATTTGAAAGGTCTTAGTCCATTCAACATTAAAGCGGAGTTAGATTTTACTCTGGGGGAATCTTGTCTTCCATTAACAACTGTAAAATGTTGGGGGACTTTAAACGCGGCCAAGACGAACTCAGCAGTGATCGGCCCAATGAGGTGTCCACTCAAGAAATTCTGGTGAAAATTCACAAAACTGTACTGGAACACCGTCGGCTAAAATTGCGCAAGTTAGCAGACATGGTAGGCATTTCAAAAACTACTCTGCATCGCATTTTGACCGAACATGAATGAAATTTGAGTTAATTATTTCAAACCTGAGATGAAAGAGCAGTCAAAATAATAGACTCAACGGGGAGAATCGGTTCCTTTGAAGGCGAACACCGTTTCATCTGCGGGAAAGGTGATGCATAAGTAATTTGGGATCATCTTTATTGACTATCTCCCTAAAGGAAAAACAATAAATGAAGAATATTATACAAATTTATTGCAGCCACATTTGACTAAAAAAAAAGTGATTTTTCACCAAGAAAACGCACCAATCCACACTTCCGTCATCGCGACGAACAAAATCAATCAACTTGGTTTTGAACTTTTTCCTCACCCACCCTACGCGCCAGATTTAGCCCTCTCAGATTATTTTCTATTTCCAAACTCGAAAAAATGGCTTGGTGGAAAGAGATTTGCCAATAATGAAGAGGTGGAGTCCGAGGTTGATGCCTATTTTGAAACATTCGAAGTTCCTTGTTATGATTGTATTGTATAGAAGTCATAGATCATCACTAGGAAAAGTGTGTCAATCTCAAAGGAGACTATGTTGAAAGAAGCATCACGGGAATTTGGTCGAGATAAAATAAAAAATGCTTTGCCATCTAGATCAATTCTCATCTATATCAGCCCCATTTTGGAAATGGTCGTGAAAAAGAACGATCTATTTGAGGTAGTGAGCGGGTATTCCCTGATTGCTTGCATATGCACTGTAATGTGGTTTTTGAGTTTCTCAGTCTAACGAAATTATTGAACACAGTTACACAAAACAGAAAATATTTATTTGTTATTTTTTTTACATTTTCTGAATGTTCGTCATAGAACTAAACATAATTTAAATACATTGTACTGGATATCGTTCAGTTGCACTTCACTGGAATGTCCATGTCTACTTTCTTAGTTTCAGATTTCCTACTGAAATCAATAGACCTTTGCTGATCGACTTGCGATTTCAAGGCGTAAGCAGTCTTAGTGGTTTGAATGCAGTGAACTGGAACGCTCTTGGTGAAAGTCTGGAAGGCTGAACCTCTGCAGGTAGGCAATGGGTAAATGCTGAAGCAAATCTCCCCATTCTCCTCGACGTAGCGGGTGGCCATCCTGACTCCGCTCTGTGACGTTCCTGGGAAGGATAACTGTGACCTTCCAACATCGAGGTCGGAGATGACATCGGCGTACAGGGGCAGTATCTTAGGTACGCATTCGCTTCCCCACTCTCCAGAACGGTGCTGACGGCGAGCCCTTTGAGAACCTACCTGGAAGTTCTCACTGAACTTTTCGGGAGTCCTCATAATGCACTTGGCGGGAACGGTGAAGTCTTCCTGTTGGTCCTCGCTGTAGCGACCGCAAAGACCGTAGATTGAGTCACGGAGTGTTCCGCTAGTGGCAGTCAGTTTGAATCGTTTCCCGTCGAAGATCACGTAGAAGGCATGTTGGAATTCAACTTTAACTTCACCGTTGGGTAGGGCGTAAATTTCGACACATCCATCGTACAAGTCGACGGTTTGTTTGTCGTCAAACTTAACTTGTTTGCCATCAACTGTAACGGAGGCCGCAGGGCTCGATCCGGAGAACTTCCCTTGATTGGGCTTCATCTGGATCTCTACAGTTTTGCCCATAGTTTTTTCGTGATTGAAAGAGATGATCACTTCCTTTTGGTTTTCAGATGATTGGCGGGTCAGGATGACACAGTTCTCGAGCTGTTGCTTCAGTTGCTTCTCCACGGTTTGCTGTTCGTTGCCCTTCCATCTGGCGTCCTTAGGGATGTATTGCATGACCACGGTGTACTGTTGCTTGTCCAGAGACAAGGGGTACGACTTATTGCTGAAGGTTTGAGCAAAGTTTTGGTCAATCACGCAGGTTGCTGTAATAGAAACGGCGCAAATTAAATCGTAACTCGATGTGACATTTAGCAAGTCTTACGTCTGAAGTTTTTCTGGCCCCTAGCAAAGCCCCAAAGCCTGGCACCTATGTGGAATACAGGGTGTGGCACCCACACAGCACGAACAATTTCGCTGTCACAGGATTGGTTGTAGATTTTATACTGTTCATCTTTAATAATAAATGTGGCGTTGACTTGGCTCAAATCCTCAGGTTGGAACTGAACGCTTCCTTTAACGGTGTTGTCGGCCTCAGCTGATACAGTTTCGAATTCAGTCATTGGGAAGTAATATACAAAAGCTGCTTTGAAGGCATCGTCGACGTATTCGACGAAGTGCTTGTTGAGGTTCTCGTACTGGACTTTGTATTTAATATCATCTAGGTAATTAGCTCTGATGGTCATGTACTGGCAGGCGGGAAGTTGGAAGTTGCCTTCTTGCATCTGTTCTTTGCAGACGCTGTACAAAGGCTCTTGAGTGGTCAGGTATTGCTTGCGGGCTTTGCTCCTAGTCATATTCACTTCAGCAGATATCCTGGCTTCCTTGTTATCGGCCTTACCGTGGTGGATCTTACAGGTAATTTTGGCAAACGGTTCGGTGTCGAGGGAATGAGTCAAATCTAATCCGTTGGTGTTGGGGACATCAGCTCTGAGCTCAAAAGCGGATTGCGTGTTCTGGTTCTTGTTTTTGTAGTAAATCAATGCCTTTGACAAAGATCCAGCGTTGCTCTTAGCAACAGCATATCCCAAAAAGTGTTGCACCTTCTCGTCTCCTTCGCATTCCATCGAGATGTCAGTGCTGTACAAACGTGCGCTCTTAATTCCAGATCCAACGTGTTTAAACAACTCCTGTTGACGTTGCTGGGGTTCATCGCTTTGAAGCTTAGTTGCCAATTGACTCAAGCTGAGGAAGTCTTCCTCTTTCTGAACTTCAGGTTGTTGCTTGTACTCGTAACTATGTTTAATGCGGAAAGTCACTTTACGCATGGTCGATTGGCTGGGGTTGAACCTAAGACTAGCTTCGGTGTGGGTGAGGGCAGCTTTGTCCCACAGCTCGTCCCACAAAGTAATGAAGTTCTCGGATTGCCACATTGCAGCCAAGCTACCCAAGTTGAAGCTTTGGACGGGGTGGTGGCCCCATGCCCGGAAGGACAAACCGGTTTGCTTCTTTCCAAACTCGATATCAAAGAATGTGTGTTGTTTCTCTTGGTCCTTGATGATGAGAGTGTTGGGCCTCAAGGCTACTGGCCTGATTGTCATGACGTCGCTCCTTGAGGTATAAGGCGTGCTGGAGAAGTGTAATAAACGAGCTCCTTCGTGTTTCTCTTGGATTTCAACCTCGATCTTAGTCTCCTTGTTCTTCACATCAATGTCGACGTGAGCCTTGAGTGGAACGTGGGTATGAAGGGTTCTGTCATAACCGGCCATGTAAATTTGATGGTCAAATGGAGTGACAAAGCTCAAGTGGCTCTGGACTTTTCCACTGATGGTGATGTAGGTATCTACATCTCCTACAATCTTTTCAGGTGTGTAGATTCTGTCCTTCTGGGAGACTTGGGGAGTAGCAGTGGCCTTAACTTTTCCTTCCAATCGCACTATCACTGGCATATCGTAAGTGTACAGGAATGGAATACCCATCTCAGTAGGGAACGACAGGGCCATTTCTTTGAGTTGCTTGAGTTTGGCATAATTGAATTGTTTGCCGCTCTTAAGCTGTTCCTCTTGTTGGCGAATAACTGAAAGAAAGGATTTTTTAACGTCCCATTTTCTTACTCACATGACCAATTTCGCTTACATTCAGGTAATCGCTCGATGGTTTGGTTGTCGAAAGTCCAGAGTTTTTGCATGTGCTCTATCTCAGCGAAGATAATGTACTCCAATTGTTCTCGATTCTCAACTTCGTATTTCATCAACTGGGCAATGGCGGCACTTGAGTAAGTGCCATCATTTTGCTGCTCTTGAGATCTATCGGAACAATCACGTTTCGGTTACCTGGCACAAAACACATCTACAAAAATACCTTTGATCGCTAGCCTTCTGAAATTCTTCAGTTTGGCGGTATAAGACGTTGGTGAGTTCCCTAACGCTGGAAATCACAGACTTGAAGCGGAAGTGTGGGATTCTTATTCCATGCATCTTGTTTCTGAAGTCAAAGCTGAGCATCTTAGGAATGTTGCTGTCTTGGCTTCCATATTCGCTTAATTGATGTCTCACGTAGACTTCCATTTCCTTGGCGACGTAGTCATGAAGGTGCAAGTAGCTTTGGTCAGCTCCGTACTGCTTCTTGGTCAAGAGGGGTACGGCTGACTGAGCAGCTTCCCTCCTGTCATAAAATATCAATCAGTTGGTTCGTTGGATTTTGAATTTCTTCTGTGAGCAACTTACATCTTCCTTGATTCGGCTGACCTAAGACGGCTGGCAGATTCCAGAACGGATTTAACGGCGGCATTGACTTGTTCTTGAGCGTCAGTGTTGGTGTACTGAGCCATGCGTTGCATGATTTCGACTGGTGGGTTGGTCTTCATCAACTGGTATACAGCAGCTACTCTGATTTCAGGAAGATCAGCGGTGTTTTGGTAAATCTATAACAAGAAATCCCACCAGTCTTAAATAGAATTTCAACTTCTTCTTGAATCTGCCTGCTTACCTTGTAGAACACAGAGCGGGCAACACTAGGGTAACAAGAGGCGAGTCTGTCCAGGCAGATAACCATCCATAACCTTTGGAATTGGGAAACGGATTTATGACCTTCCAAGTAATCTTCGAACACTTTAAGAACCTCCCTGTTTCCAATGTTTCCAACAGCGCGTGTGTAGACATGGATTTTGGTGGCGTCACCCTGCTTCACAGCATTTTCCAGTTCTTGTGACAAATATGGCAATACAGTGGATTTAACGTATTCTCTTCCCTCCTTAGTGTTGAAAGATCCAAAAGCGTGGACTGGGTATTGGTTGTGAGATTCGTTTGCATTAACGTAAACTTTGTACACCAAGTCGGTGTAGCACAGAATTGCAGTTTCGTTCAAGATCTCTTGGTTCTTGACTTCAGAACTCGTCACCAACTCGAACAATTTCTTCATGTAGTCTTCGGTGGGGACCCGAACGGCATTGGTCATGGTACAAATAATTTCGCTAGCTTCCCTCTTCTCGATTTTCTTGGATTGTATCCATTGCTTGATGTTTATGAAGGCTGGTCCGGTACCGGCTTCAGCTACGCAATCGCGGAAGACGATCCAAGTCAAGTGTCCTTGGCTCTCTTGGTTTTGAGAGTACAGCTCTTCGGCAACGGACTTAATCTCATCTTCATTCATCAGGCGAACAAGGGTATTCAAGATGGTGTATTTGTCCAAACTTGACTCGGACAGAATCTTCTCGGGATCTTGCATTTCGCTGCTGATTTCTTTGGCGAGCTTTTCCACGTTTCCTTTGAGGTCGAAGTCGCTACTTTCTTTAATTGATTTTCCGTGGTATCCTACCATGTATGGAAGAAGGGGAGAGTCGGGGGCTCTGGACAGCTGAGGCTTATGTTGTTCCTGGAGTAATTCTTCCGAGTCTATGAAAGTGGACCTGATGAATCTGTTTGATCGTTGATGCTCTTGAGAATTCCTCGAGCTGTAGTCATTGACTCGACGGCTTTGTAATTTCTGGTGGACCTTGTTGCTGGCAGAAAAGGGAGTTTCGTAAGTGTACACCAAGTTTCCAATGTCAGTGGGGTTAGACAATTTTTCGGGTTGTTGACCGGCTTTAACAGCATTCAGTGTAACATTCACCATACTGACGACGGATCCCATTTGCTTGTTTTTAATAATAGGGTTGACCATAATCTTATTGATAGTGTAGGAGTTTTGGACGGAATAGCTGGAAAGGTCTCCGGTGAGAATGATACGGGAGTTAGATTCCCTGATGAAGAATTCTCCCATTTTGTTGGAGGATGGTTCAGATTCCTCAATATGTCCAAATCCATAGTGATACGAGGGCCTGCTTTCAGCATTAGTGAAGTTTTTGAACTTGGTGACTTCGATGATTCCTTGACCGTTACCCTTCAGGTTGTTTTGGGGAACCAACCAGGGTTGGCTTTGAAGCAAGTATTCGGGCAAATTGTGAACGTCGTAGAGAGTTTCAGTTTCACCTGTCACAGTTTCTTCCATGGTTTGGAAGACGCGGTCAAGTTTGTTGTTTTCTGGCACGTTGTTCACAGGGCTGGGGATGATGTTCTTTCCTTGCAAGTCAATCTGGAACTGGCTCACAATACTCTTGATGATGTTAGCTTCCCAGTTGGTAATATCTTTCTCTACAGTCAGCGACTTAATTAAGTTGTCTTTCAGTTCCATGAGGAATGGAGATTGCTTAATTGGCAGCTGTTTGTAAGCCAACTGTTCTTCGGGGATTTCAGATTTCCAACCACCAGGTAATTCACTCTGGATTTGAGCATATTGGGGGTTAACTATTTTTCCTTGCAATTTTCCGTCAGGACGAAGCAGAACTTGTAACTTGGCTTTTAAGATAATTCCGGAATACTGGTCAGAGGCTTCATGAAGGCTGCTGAGAGTGCGTCCATTAACTATATATTCGTATTCGGTACTTTCTTTCCATGCTGGGGAAGCAGAGGCGTAGGCAAGCCCCACTGGAACAGAAAAAGCCAGAGATTGTAGAAGCAGTTGGTCAGACAACCGCCATTTATGTAATATGGGATAATCGGTACTGGTGTTCTGGGGGCAATTTTGAGTAATTCATTTTTCAAGACTTAGGGGACTAGGAGCTCGTGCTCTATATCAAATAGTTTGCAAATCATAGAGTCCTAAATTATAAAAATGGAAAATTTTACATTTCATTATTTAAGAAACTCTTGAAGATAGGCATAAAACGGGTGAAGGCCTCCCATTTAATAACTACAATTTTATACAGCACAGTTTAAGGTATGCAGAGGGTAATGATTGATGAAGCGAGAATAAATATCACAAAAAAAAGAAAAAATTCACAAAAATCAAATTGAGATTATTCAAAAACAAATGTTGAAAAAAAGGCTACTTACCAACTAAACACAAGGCCAGTTGAGACCACATTGCTAATATGATGTATGTTAACACCAGCCGCAGAATGTGATGTTACCAAGAACCAACTTGTATTTATATGAAAATTTAGCTGAATTTGCGAAGATATACTCATATATCCAGCTAAGAAGTCATGAATGAACTTTGCTTATCGCTTTTTATTATGCGAAATCTTTATCTCTCAGTATTAAATAATGCGAGTTTCTTTGATTTAATTTTTACATTTCCCACAAAATTCGAGAATAAGAGTTACCTCCTGAATCCAGATAGCACCTGTGTGCACGGATGCATCAATTGTACCTGTATACAGGGTATCCTCGAATTTCAAAGATATCTATATAAATAAGAAAATTGCCATTCGTTTTTAATAGTTGAAAAGAAATTGGGAATTTTAGGTTGCTAAAAACTCATTTTTTTCTAATTGATTGTTCTTTAGCCGACCTCGTCAATATAGTTAGTGCCTGGCTTCTAAGCCTCAAGTTGTGAAAGAAAATCCAGCAATCCCAAATTTAAAAATATTTTTATTATACCCAACCATTTTCTCATAAAATGAATGGGGCGTCGAGTTTGAACGACCCTGTATATATTTTAGCAGTAGTTCCCAAACTTTTTCGACTCGGGGCACTTTCTCTCATTTAATAATTTCACGCGCAACCTTACATTATTGATAAAACATTCATTCATTGACTATTTACAATTCATTTCATAATTGAATTAATATGCCGTGGCGTCTCGCTGAGGGCGTCGGGGCAACCCAGGGCTCAGCGGCGCACAGTCTAGAAACCACTGTTCTAAAGAATTTTTTTTAGTATTCGCTCATTTCTGATGGTTCTAACGAGACATTCATTTGAGTGCAATCCAGACCAAAATCTAGGCCCTATGGGCAGCCTCTAGTTTTTGCTATGCGATGCGTTTCATAAGAAAGTTTAACTGAGGATTTTATTACAAAACTTCAAAGGGCGGACTTTTATTAGTCTCCGAAGAAGCTCAGAATTTTATCACCAGTAGGTATACCAAGGTAGGTAGGTAAATGACAATTTCTAAAATTTTGGTTCCTTTTTTCAAAAAAAAAAATACTACACGAGTCCGGATAATCACGAAACCTATTAAATAAATACAGATAAAGTATTGCAAAACTGCAAAACAATATTTCATTCATTAAAATGCCCATCTAAACATTGCTATTTTATAGTTTATATTCCCAATGATAAGACCGATTTGTTTCTATGTCGGATCTAACCAAGCAACTAGACCCAAAATTAAAATTGATTGGACACCCTAATCAATAAAAAAATCAATAAATATTATAAAAATTATTAACCTTATGTTCAGAATTATTTGCAAGGTTTTCAAGTTCAAGAGAATAATGAGACATTCGTAATTCAAGCTCTGTTGGTGGTTATATGGTAATATTGAGGTCTTATGTAGCCTTAAAAGGTTAGCAAAAAATAGACTTTAAAAAGCAACTATAATCAGATATGTAAAATAATTGTTTGCCACAGCTATTTATTCAGATTGGCCATTTAAGCTCAGCTTAACTTTAAGGGGTGAAAATGGCATTAACGCCTAGAGCCACAGTAATAAAACCAATATAAAGCTTTGCCCCTATGACCAGTACATCTGCCTTATATGCTAACTCATAGGTGATTATTAAAAAACTCTAAGTAGGAAGTTAAAATATCAAACGCATATGTATCCTTAATAAATTTCTGAGCTGTTATCCAATTAGTAGATGTTTGATAGCGGAGAACAAATAGCTTAATTAACGAGTTCTTATATAGTTCTGGTATAGTAGTTGTATAGTAATCAGCAGTAAAATACCTATTTGGTTATGTAAGCCTACATACAGAAGTTACGTTGTAGAAAAATTATGATCTATTGAAAAACATGAATCGTTAGTAAATTTTCGATCAGCACGTGGAGGAAGTATTGGTGATATTGGCAAATTGCAATTGATAAAATTTTGCAGTGTGGAGAAATATATAATTGGCATAAGACCGGATATTATTCTAATTATTACGACTTTACTCCTGAAGATAATTTTATTTAATGAGCAAAAAAGCAGATAAATTCATATCGTTCAGTTCAAGGTAATCAATGCAATTTAATCTTTACTATCCTGTTTTTTCCTTAATTTACAATTTTCCGAATTCTTTAAATTTAATCTTAAACTATCCAGGTAACGTGAATTGATGTATTTGCCTTCTTAGGACCTCTCTTCGAATGGTCGAATAACCGGTACAGGAAACCCTCCTCCAGGTGCAAGGTAATAATCTTTTTTAAAAATGGAGTAGAGTTTTTCAGTAAAAACAGAAATTTCCCGAAGACCGATGTAGGGTATGAGATTAGCTGCGTTAGTCACCTTCAAAGAACATATTGTGCTACGGGAACATAAAGGGTGTTCATTTGGGGGCTTCCCACCGTGAATTTTTCGAAATATTTGTTCGTGAATCGCCAAAACACGTCAAACGTTTTCCCGAAGGGTAAAACTTTTTATGTTATGAATACGTCCCCACTTACCCCTCCCTCTGGAAGGTGCCCCTGGCTAGATCTTAAGCGAGAAAGGTGATCGAGTGATATCTCATTTTAACGGTCCCTTAAGAACCCACTTGTTTTGGGCTGTTGAGGAATGTTTCAGGTTTTTATACAGGGTGTTAAGGAAATAACTTTCGTAAATTTAACCAGTGATTAAGAACATAATTTTGAAAAATGTTCCTTAGAAGAGGGTCAAGTCGTCAATACAACCATTTTCCCCGGAAAATCAAAACAACACATATTGTGAGAATTGTCAACGTCGTGTAGTATTTATTTCATTTCCATGCCTACCCAAGTAGCCACATGAAGTGGGTCTCTTTGGGGTGCTTTGGAGCGCTTTTTCTGGGTATGGTAAGTTTTAGAGTAAATAATTAACAAAATGCCCTAAATTCGTGAAATTTAAAAATTATGTGATTCTTATTTTATTATTTTGAAAAACCATTTATCTTTAAATTATTGTTGTCATCTTTAATTAACATGACATGTTACGTTACACATTTTACACCACTCACATCACACTCAAAAACACAAATTTATTATTGTTTTTGCTACTATAAAATGCTCGAAATCTTCGCCATTTCGGCCCATGCATGCTCCACTCCGGGTACTCCTTGTTGAACTCTTTTGAATAAGGTTTAAAATTTGTTCTTCGGCTTCAGAACCAACTTCTCGCTGGCGACCTCGTCCTTGTTATGTAGAAATAACGCTACCTGGATACAGAACCTTTTAGGAAACTTTCACAAACGTTTGTGGAGTTGGAGGTTCTCTTTCTGGATAACGATTACCGTGAATGCGTCTAGCTTCTTCAGAATTTTGTGATGCCTCTCCATAAATCAAAAGCACGTCATGATACTCGCGTAAAGAATATGTACATTATCACGTAGAAACTGTTAATGAGTCGGAATAAAATCACATCAAGCTCGCTCAAATTAGCTTTGCGGATGATCTGTTGCGTCTACTGACAGAAGATGCATTCAGCGAGAACGAAATCAGACTAAAATATTGAAAGTATGGAAGGACATACAATCCATGACAAAACTAAAAAATAAGAGTGGTTTTGGTCTTGTCCCTCCTCGATGGTCCCTAATGGATTCCACTTGCCGATGGCGCCAGGCGTCTTTGCACGGGGGTCATATGCCAGATAAGATGGGATGAAATGCAGATGACCACAGCATGACGCAGATAGTTCATGTACTATTGAGGTACTAGGTCTATCTGTTTTCTACGCATTCCAATGCCTTATCGCTTCACCCGCAAAGAGGGAGAGCGACCCTAAGGGCCATAAAAAATAATCATAACAAAAACAAACTCCTCTTTTTTGGTCACGTTCAGTGCGGCGTTGACGCTTACGTCTATTTTTACCACTTAAGTTATTAATTAAATTTTTAATTGCTTTTAGCAATGTTATTGTTGAATAATTTTAAGTTTTTTTTTTACATATCAAACAATCAGCATCTCTTAAGTGCGTTTTTCCACGTTCTATTCAAATTTTAAAGCTTATCATAGCTTTTCGGTCGTCAACTTTGACATTTTTTTTGAAAAAACTATTAGGTTTTCGGCCCTTGTTCTAGTGAACTTTTTTGTTCAAAACGATGTTCTTAATCACTGGTTAAATTTACGAAAGTCATTTCTCTAACACCCTGTATATACGAAGAGGGAGATCTTGTTTCTAAATAGCATCGTCGATTCTGGAACATCCGGCTGCCTGGAGATTCTCTTTTTTCGTTTTTGAAACTTATTTTTGAATTATTATTGGAAATAGTGAATTAAGACGTAAACTAAGATTTCAACGGATTCAAGTGTTTAATACTTTTTACCTTAAAATCAAAGCCTTGTTCCTAGGCAAAAATGCAAGAATTTAGCCATCATTGCAACGACCCCCTGCCGGGTTCCAACAAGTAGGTTTTAAAATGTTTTCGAACATTTAGAAAATTTGGAGCTCAAAACTGATGATTTTAGCTACATACGAAGCAATTATATAGGGCGTTTGTAAATAAGAATTTAGAAAACATCGCAACACGAGTTTCCGAACAAATTGATATATCTACGTATTCTAAGAAATTAAGCCCGGTAAAACGAACACCCTGTAAAAACCCTAAAAAGCATATTTTTTAAAATCCATTCCTGGGGGGTTCCGAGACCCACTAAAAAACTTCTGTGTGCTTAAAGCTCGTCCTGCTGAGTCTACCTGAAACTATTCAGCCTTCCTCAACATTTTTATTTGAAAATGGGTCTAAAAATAATTTCTCTTATATTTTTCACAGATTGCATAACAGACATATTTTAATTAGTCGGCATTGTTGCAATTTATTTATCACATTGAATTGTTATCACTCTTTCATTCATTGCAGTAATCTTTCTATAGTAGTCAAATCAGCACAAACTTATATATAAATACTGGCCCATCCCAATGTTCATCACACTTGTGTCCGTTCTGATCTCAATCCAAAATGAGGTCCTGCTTGGTACTTTTGGTCTTAGGTACGTGCATTTTTTTTACAATAACTCGCGGGATTTACGTGTTGATGGCATTTCAAAATTTTCATTTTTTTTTGCTCTCCAATCACCCATAACACTTTTTCTTACCATACACCTTACCTCAATCGATTTTCCCGAACTCAGTAGACTTACCTTCTTTTATTTCAGTTGCCGCGGCACTGGCCTCCCGTCATCCCGGATGGAAAGACAATACAGAATATATCTATGCTGTTAAGGGCCGCACCCTCACAGCCCTACACGAAATTTCCGATCAGTATTCCGGCATTTTTCTAAAAGCCAAATTGCACATCACTGCTTGGTCTGATACCAAATTGCAAGCTTGGCTCTCTGATGTCCAGTATGCTCAGATCCATACTGAAATGCCTGATGGCTGGGATTCCCAACTCTCTGAGTCCCGCCTAAGCTACAGGCCCCTGGAAATCTCCAATAAGCACTTCAACATTTTGACCAGTGGTGGTATGATCAAGGGTCTTGTTGTTGAGCAGGAAATGACCAATTGGGAAGCTAATCTGATCAAGAGTATCGTAAGCCAACTTCAACTGGATCTCCACGGCGAGAATGTTGTCCAGTCGCCCATGAATGACCTGCCTACTCATGATAACCTCGAATGTTTGTTCAAAACTATGGAGGAAACCATTACTGGAAAGACTGAAACCTCCTATGAAATCCACAGGCTTCCCGAATACTGGATGCTCAGTCAGCCATGGTTGGCTCCCCAACAACAATTGAAGGGACATGGACAAATGTATGAACTGATTAAGACCAAGAACTTCACACACAGTCATGAAATGCCAATGTACCACTTTGGTTTAGGCGAAGTATTAGATAGCACTGATTCTAACCAAATTGGTAATTTCTTTACAAGACACTGCACCTCCCAAATGATTCTGTCTGGAAAGCTCTCCAAATTCACCATTCAAAGCAGTAACACCGTGAACAAAATTGTGATAAAACCTACTCTAACTTCCAACGAAAAGGGTGCGGTTTTCAGTAGTCTCAACTTGACTCTCTCCGAAATTAAGAACCAAGACCACCAACCCAGAGAGTTGATCCAGCCCATGGAAATCGGAAACTTGATATACTCTTACGAGAGCCCTTTCGCTAAGTCCAATGAAGTTCGCCAAAAGCAAAAATCTTTGGATTGGGAAGAGGAATCCGATGAAAACAGTAACGAGAACTTTTGGCAACGACTTCGCCGATCTGCTGATCAGATAATCAGGAAAGGTCACTCAAACTCTGAATCTGCCGAAGAGGTTCAACACCAAAGCATGCCTGATATGGAAAATGCTCCCGACTTCCCCCTTCTGCCGTACTTCAGCGGTTACAAGGGACAATCGATCAGGAAAGACTACAATTTTGATCTGAAGGAAAACATCCAGAGAATTGCTAACGAAATCAGCCAGGACATGTCTGAGCCAGAGACTATTTTGAAAGAATCCACCCTTAGCAAATACGTTATGCTGTCTTCTTTGATGAGGTTGATGAACCACCAAGAAATGAGGGAGCTCACGCATCTCGTTTGTAAATCAAATATGCAACGCAAAGAAAGACTGACTTGCACTGTATTCCGCGATGCTATGGCTCAAGCCGGAACTGGGCCTTCATTTTTGACCATCGAAGAGTGGATTTCTTCCCGGAAAATTGAGGGTGAGGAGGCCGCTGAACTCATCTCTGTTATGGCAAATGCAGTTCGCATTCCCACTGACGAATACATGAAGAGATTCTTTGAGCTAACTCAGAGATCCGAGGTCAAGAACCAGGAATATCTGAATGAAACTACAATTCTCTGTTTCGCCAACCTGGTTCACAAAGTATACATCAATAAGAAGGAATCTCACAATCAATACCCCGTCCATAGTTTCAAGCACTTCGCCACAAAGGAAGGTAGTTCGTGGGCAAAGACTGTGGTCATCAAATATTTCGGCCAACAACTTGACCGTGCAGTCTCTGAAGGTGATTCACGCAAAATCCATGTTTACACTCGTGCTCTGGGCAACATCGGGCATAAGAAGATTCTGGAAACTTTTGAGCCATACCTGGAAGGCCAGAAACAGTGCTCGCAATTCCAGCGCTTCTTAATGGTACTTTGCATGGACAAACTGGCTGTTTCGTTCCCAGAGGTTGCTAGGACTGTGATGTACAGAATTTACCAAAACGCCGGAGAAGTTCCTGAAATCAGAGTTGTCGCCGTCTATCAGTTGATGAGGACCAGCCCTCCAGCTGAAATGCTGCAAAGAATGGCTCAGAACACTAACATCGACCCTCAGGAAGAAGTTAATGCTGTCGTCAAGTCCTGCATCGAAACTGCTTCCAGGATGTCTGGCCCTGAATGGGAAGCTCTGTGAGTATAAATGTCTCATTGGGCAAATTAGGTTGGTATCTAATACAAGTTAATAACTTCAGGTGCAAAGCTGCCGAATCTGCCAAATCGCTCCTGACTAAGAAGGACTTCGCCAAATTGGACAGCGTGAATCTATTGGAACAAACCATCATGGAAAACATGAACATCATCTTTAAAAAGAATCATCTTCATATAGGAAGCGATGATCATATGTTGCCCAAGGGAGGAAAATACACTCTTCGTGGAAATGTCGGCGGATTCAAGCACTACTTTGTTAACGTGCAAGGCATGATCTCCAGTGTTAAAGAGCTGGTCAACGTTCTAACAATGCAGACTGAAAAGTATCACGAGGAGAAGCAACAGCGTCAGTATAGGACTGACGACCACAAGTGGTCTAGTGAGAAAGTAGCTGAAACTCTCCAACTGCCTTTAAGAGAGAAGGAGCAACTTGAAGGCTTCGTTTACGCTGAGATGTTGAGTATGTACAACATGTGGTCGTTCGATAACCAAACCATCCAGCAGATCCCTCAAGGTAATACATCTTAAATTTGTTTAAGACTTGTACAAAAATATAATTTGTAGCTCTCCGCGAATTTGAGTACCAGCTGAAGAATGGCAAAGAATTTAGGTACACGAAATTGCGTCAAATGAAGGAAGTAGTCGTATCCTTGCCAACAGAAATGGGTTTGCCTTTCGTGTATTCTCTGGATGTACCGCTGCTGGTTCAAGTTAATGGTAGAATCCATGTTGAAGCTCATCCAGAAATTTCCAACGGAAAAAGGATTAACTCACCAAACGAAGTCTCTGTCCAGGTTAAAGGTTGCGTTACTTTGAGCGGTAAAGCTCAGGCCCATTTGAGCATGGTATGTCCATTTGATTACCAATTGTACACTGCTGGAGTGGAGAAGAACATACAAATCCATGTTCCAATGGACGCTAATGTCAAGGTAGATGTTTCAAAGGCATCGATGAGCATGGAGTGGAACATGGTTGAGGAACATAAAAACGCTCGCTTGTTCCACTACAGCACCTGGCCATACACCTCCAAGAGCGATATCATGAAGATAGTCCCTATGGGTTTGCAACCGAACACTCAACAAATCAAAGTAGAAAGCTCTAAAGATAGCTCATTTGACTTTGTTTTTGGTCAAAAGGAGATCGGGATAAAGTTCCGCGCTTGGGGACATCATCCTCATAAATCCGTTAATCTATGGAATTTAGTTAGTTGCCTCAAATCAGATGGAGTTTTTGGAGTTATGCAAAACCTTATGGACGATGCAGATTTGCAACACAGAGAGATGAGTCTGGCTGTGATTCCCGAGGAATCTACTTGTAGAAAGGTCGTTCTTCATATGAGCACTCAGGATAAATACAACAGAAAGTCTCACACTGAAAGACCAGAAGAATTCATGAGCTTGGAAGAATTTTCTTCAAAGATCCAAGATGATCGTTACAAACGCCAGGAAGATTTACTCCGATATGTAAATGCCGGTATCAACAATGCTTTCTTGCGTAGCTTCGACGCTGAAGTGGAATTCGTTGGAGTAAGAAATATAAAACACTCTCTTACTATGGCTTTCTCCAAGAGCTATGTTTCCCCAAAATCTCAATTCGCTGCTTACATCAGAAGCAAGGCTCAAGGGACAACAGACCTGGCCCTTCAAGTTAAAGCTAAAATTCCCAACACCAGCGAACTAGATTTGGTTCATGCCTTGCAGACCAAACCTAAAGCTGAATACGAAGTTATGCTTCAGAAAAAGACTAACGACCAAGCAACCGAGATGATTAAGGGAGTGGTACAGATGACCAGAAACAAAGCTCGCGAGGACATGCTTATGGACCTTCCCATGTACCATAAATGCAAGAAAGAAATGCAAGAGAAGAACCACCAATTGCCCGCCTGCCAGAACATGACCTTTGAAGCTAATTACCTCAACGACATCAAAATCAGGTTGCAACATGAGAATATACCATCAAAACATATGGAGTTTTTGCAAGATATGTTGAAACATATCCGCATGGCCTACTACCCGATGATTGAAGTTAATCACGCTGAATCAAGGCATAATAATGAAATTGAACTTAGAGCCGAGTTTGCACCTCTCGACTTACAAGAAGTCGATGTGACTATTGAGTTAAATGAAGAGAGAACCAAATTTTTGAACATTTCCCTCAACCAATTAGCAAGGACCGTCCTGGTGCCTCACCCAATGGTCAATCTAAAAGACAGAATGATACCTCAGTTTATAAGTCCAGATAATAAGAGACGTAAGTCCGTTTTAATGTTCACTCAAAAAAGGTAAAAAACTTACTACTTTTTTCTTTTTAGCTAACTGTGTAATCGACAAAACCGCTGTCCACACCTTCAACCACCGCACTTATCCGATGTTCCTGGGAAATGACTGGACCTTAGTAATGCAGTACATTCCCAAACAAGCGAAGGTTTCTAAGACACGTGACCAACAAGCTTCTCAGCAACTCCACGACCAAATCGAGAATTTCGTGGTACTTGCCAGGGAAGTCTCCCATCATCACAAGGAAATTAAGATGACTTTCAACACTCCCAAAACTCAAGGCAAGACTATTGAAGTGTCCATGCAAATAGCCAACGCAGAACGCTCTCCTGAAGTAAATATCTTTGTCGATGGAGAACGAGTTCGTTTTGATGACAACTACGCTGCCGAGTACTTTAACGGGTTCATGGAAATGCATTCCTTGCCAAATGGTGAAGTTAAGTGCATCATTCATGGATGGTTCCATATGGTTTTCGATGGAGTACGCATCAAGATTACCCCAACCACAGAGAAACTGTGCGATGCTAGTATCGGACTTTGTGGTGTCTTTAACAAAGATAAGTTCGAAGACTTCTGGACTCCTGACGACTGCATTGCAAAATCAGCACAGGAATTTGTGCAGAGCTACAAACTCGAAGGAAGAACACATGGTCAACTATCAGATCAAGAATGCGTACGTAAAATTTCGCCTATGTACACTAACGTAGTATCCAAGCAAGACATGAGTAAGAAGTCGCTCGAAAACTGGCGAAGTGAAAGCTTAAATGGAATGAAAATGAGAAGTCGCTACGTTGAATTGAATGGAGATATTTGCTTTAGCATTACTCCACAACCCGAATGCAGAACTCAGGCGCGAAGAACTGTATCCAAAGATGTCCCAGCTTACTGCATTACCAAAACTAAAACCTCGAATTTCTTCAAGAACCAAATCGACCAGGGTGGTAGCCCAGATTTCAGTCACAAAACCGTGTCCAAGACTGTAAGCATGGAAATTCCCCAAGAGTGCTATTAGATGATGATATTTGTGCACGATAGATGTGACCAATATATTAATAAGCATCATAAAATGTAAGAAAAATATTAATAAACCATTTCTCATTGCAATTTTTAGTTATCACTATATAAATAATTCCTCCTCGATTTTCATTAAAATTTGATCGCTTTAATCATAAATCTATCAACAAAAGTGTTTTCATGTAAATCCTGTAATATTTAGATGGGAATTCCTTATATTTGTACTAAAAAACTAAACGGAAAGTAGAATTGAAGATTTAATTGCGGGGCTCAAAGAAACAATATTAAGAAATTATTTTTCTGTTCAAACTATGAGTATACCACATTAGTAAGTTTTCTCTTCATTTGAAAAAGCGATTAGCACAAGTGATAGTAAAACCGATAAAAGTTCATAGTGGTGCGGTTTATAGATATTTACCTGACATAATATCGGCACATTGAAAACACTTAAAGCCCTCTGATAACATGAAAGGAAAGTTACGCAAATTTGAAAATAATTGACCCCTGGTCTCAGCTCAATGCCACTTTTTTTCTGTGAAAATTCTATTCACAGCTTTGGCTGTACATCGACGAAAAGAAATTGATTAGAAATCGAAAGAGATAGACAGAAGGTGTCTTGCTGTTATAGGGTTCAATAATCCGCAAATGAAATTTTAAGGGGTGAAAATAATTCAATGAACGCAAGCAAATGATTATATTCAAATAATGTGCGCGATACTGAATAAGTACCACACATTTGTAACATATAAATTGCCTGAAATAACAACTGATTATGGTCAATTCGGATATAAAAAAGTGCGCATTAAGTATGGCAATATGGTCGCCGAATGCTATCTGCGTCTGTCCAAGATACTGCCACATGCTATAATAAGACTAGGACAGCCAACGAAAGTTGATTATATTGCCGTACTGAGAGCGCTTTGGTGCGAGTTCTCGAATACGCCATAATTTAGCATTAAAATCACGTAATTCATGCCTAACTTATAATATATCTATAGGTATAAATAAACTTTCTGCATCTGATAATAATTAAAACTTTAAATATGTAGCAAACAAAAATTACACAATCTCAAAAAACAAATATTCAACAGTCTCCTTAATAATCAATAATGGGAAAATTTCATTCTCAATAGACAAATTTGATTTCAATTGGAATGCGATTACAAATACGTTTGTGTGATATAAAAATATAACAGGAACACGACACATATAATAGCAAACAAGGGAGAATAGATTATGATTTATGATAAAACTCTGCTTAATTTATTTATCTTTTATAATGTGGTTATTAATCGTCGACGAAACGAAGGTTTCACTCCCGACATTTGTCGAAGTGACCTCATACTCGTCTATATCAAATCTTATTCTTTTTAATGGGGGCCCTTCGTCCCCAGGGATGTAATCGTCAATGTCCGGCTCGATAAATCCGTTTTTGTTATATGTTCCCCCGAAATTCGGGGATTTCATTTCCAACAGTTTGGAGTTTTTGTCAGTGATGAAGCTCCTCATTGTTTCCATTATTTTGGTCAGCAGACCCAGCTTATCTAGGTTGTTTTTATCGGCTTTGTTATCCCCGAACTTCTTGCCTGTAAAGAGATTGTGTTATTTTTAGTAAAGAAAAAACGCATTTATTATTAAAAAAAAAACTTACCCATGCTATCTAAAATTTTAGACAATTCCTTCCCGGTAGAGTTGTCGACGTCATCGCCATAATTGACGTCCATTTCAGACTCGTCGTCCTTGAAAATTAAGAACTCCTCCATGTTCAAATCATCTTCTGTGGCTTGGACGTCGCTCAACAACGAACGTCTAATGCTGACTTGCTCGCCATCATTTACCATCTGTTTATTTTCTAACAGACGCATATTGGGCAAGGAAACCAGCAAGGCGGATAATAAAACGACCATAAGACACGTCGATGGAGTCGCCTTAGATGTTGACGACTTGCATATTAAGGCCTGTAGCCTGTTTACGTGTGCGATTAAAGTGCGATTTTGACGCTGAAGTTCTCTGACCCTTTGTAAGAGGTTTTTGTTTTCTTCGGAGCCTCTTTTAACTCTGCAAATGTCCTTATATGTATATAACCGAAAGAGCACAAATACAATTGCTATTACCTGTCTTCCAATCCATCAACATATTCCTTTTTCCTTTTTCGCGAGTCTTGAGCTGAGATCTTATTGCGGATTTTCCTTCTTATTCGCTTTAATTCTTTTTCCTCATTCTTAGTTAAAGGATAATGACTAGGCAATTGAATTCCCTCTTTGGAAAGTAATCTCTTTTCCTCATTATTTAAAACCAAGGCTGGGTACTGATGGTTTGTAATTGGCTTCTCAGACTCCTCTATGAAATAAATGCATGTGTGATGTAAAATATTTCTATTATCAACTAAGAAATAGCTGGTACCTTCACGAATCGGGTGAGCGTCAAATTTGCGTTTCGCAGCGTTCGTCAATAAAGAGGCTTCACTGCCATTGACAATTTTAATACTTTTTAAATTTAAAGGTAACAAAACTTGTCTCCCATTGGTAATTTGCTGCACCTTTAATATTTGAGGCTTCACTTTTGTGTTGGGCTTTCTAAGTTGCGCTACGATTATACACATAATATTGCTTTTACTACCAACTATATGCAAAGCAAACTTACTTGCAGTGGCCATGGGCTTAGCAATGCATTTTTTGTTAGACGGATTCTGAATTAACATTTTGGTGGTTCTTGGAGTAGATGAGGGTGACTGTAAAACAACTGGTGAGGGAGTATTAATAACAGAGACATTTTTAGATTCTTTAGGTAGTGTGATTGTGTCCAAAAATGAAAGAAGAACTGGGTCATCCAATCCGTCGATATTTTCCAAAATAGATGCACTGAAAATAGATATAGAAATTATTACTCATTTAATTTAGGTTATGCAGAATGAGGGTAAATTAAAGTACTAAAACTTACGGTTCAGTTTCAGTGAAGGTATCAGAGGCTTCTAAGCTAGATGTGCTATTCTTGTCACTTTCTGAGTAGAAACTTCGTGGTGAAAGAACTTCGTCACTGTGACTGGCATCACTTGATAAGTTATTGTCATCTTCAAAATTGGATAGAAATCCATCTTCTAAATCATTTTCCAGAGAGAGTACAGAATCAAAAAATTCAGAGCTCTGGAATTAACATAAACCCTGTAGTATGTTTAATTGTTCACATCTTACATTTTCCATAGTATATTTATTCTAAGGAGATATGTAATCATAATCTGATCTGAATTTGTTTGTTATACCTCCTCACAATTTTTTCATTTAGTTGTATAAGTAGGTATACATTAACTTTGGGTGCCATGGAAGAATCAATCTTTGAATATTCTTTACATGTCAGGGTTATAAACAATTGAAAATATTTTCTACATTTCAAGATACCAAAGAATCACATTGCTTCTCATTTTAATTTAGAATGTCCCTGTTACATAATAACTTAAACTCATATAACTGGAATATTACTTTATGACATTATTCTCCATGTTAACTCCAACTTGACCTTATATTTTCCTAATAATTGTTCACAGATAAAATATGTGTTATTGTTTCTACTAGTGCATCCATTCATGCAGTCAATTTTGTTATCAGTCAACTACTATTGGCATTTTTCATACAGCTTTGAATCAGACTCTGACATCACACCCTCTTCAACAATGTTGCTATTTGCTAATAAGTATGCAATAAAAAGTTCTCATTCTTTTATGGAGCATTTCATCATACTTTTGAGCTGAATGAGATACTATTACAAGAAATGTTCTTAATTTTAAGAACTTGACAAGTGATGACATATTATAATATAAAAGGGCATTAGTATGAAACCTAACATGGACATGACTTAATAATAACAAGGAAAATTCTTATAATTAAGCAGACAATTAATGCCTATAAAAAAATATGATTTAATGAAACTTAATAGAATTAGTTATTGACAAAGATCAGTTGTGGAATAAGCTCCAATGTCAACATTATTTAATTGCCATTATTCAACTATAAAGAAGCTCTATCATAACTCAAATAAATCCTTACAATAAAATAACCTCTCTTGATATGTATAAAGATTTAACTATGATTTGAAAATTACCCACATAATTTAGGCCTCAGGCAAAATTCAATTTTTTTACAATAATCATTTAAATCTGTACTTAAATGTTCTTCTCAACTTTTACTTGACAATAATCATTATCTCATGAGGTGTCAAATACTGAAAAAAACTCTTAATGTGGCAAAGATAAATATGTAAGATTCACACAAGCACATGTTTTTGTTAACATATGTAACAAATACTTTACATCATGCAAGCTTTGAAAGGTTTTAAATTGTTCGATTAGTCAAATTATATTCAAGGAATTAATTTAGGCATATTTAAACTTCCATGCACAGGCATGCATATTTCCAAAAGCCCTATTTGTAGTCATTAACTACAATACTAACCATTAGCTCTGCATTGTCATAATTCATTGAAAAATCCATATTGACATCCCCTGCATCACTATTGGAAAAAAACACGTCACTTATGTTCATATCGATGAGTATGTTTGTACTATGCACTTGTTTCCATGATGTAAAATTCACTGTATACAAACAATGGCAATTTCAAGGATTTATTCCATTAATTTCACAGGAGATATGCTGAATCCTATTCTCCTGCGGCTTGCCGATTCAAAAGGATTCGCCAGCGTGGAAGGTGGAAACTTTAAACGTCAAGGTGACAGTTATCAGCCGTTCGGCGCACAAGTGCGTATACGCGGCCTCTTGTTTGGAGGGCTAAAACTGGACGATACCAAGAACCTTTTAAGGATACTGTAAACTTTTGAAGGTATTCCCTTTAAAAGTTTAACACAAAATTCAGGAAATCCTCGCAAGCGAATGTCGACTTTTAGACGCGGTGTTGCTAAATTAACAACACAACAGTCGGACAGTGTTGAAAATTTAAACTACTTAAAAAGGCAATGGTGGAGATGAGGGACAGGCAGCAATTCGACAGAAATATTCATGTTACGTTCTATTAAAAGCCTGATTGAAACTACATAGAGGATGTAAAGTAAGTTAGCTTTAATAGTTTTAGTATAAAAATAATGAAATTGTTATTATATGGAGGTTTTTAATGAATAACGTTAATGCTTTTCGGAAACAGCACCGGTAGAGCTGTCATAAGTTTAAGCATTAACCTAAATTGAAAACTGAAATATTTTGACAGTGACAGATGTGCTAATTGGGATTGATTCCTTTCCTATTCAAAGCCAAGTGAAAATAAAAATAATATATAGATCCCTTTAAAGAAATAAGATGTTAAAATAGTTCCAGTCCCATAAATAATGAATTTTTTATAGTTATTGCATACCATATTTATACATGAACCAGATGTAAGCTATGGCCGGCAATAATGTAGAAACTGAATGGCTCAAAAGTTTAGGAGTCACACAGGATTTTGGTGCTGCATTATCCACAGTTCCTGAAAATCAGCCTGGCATATTTGACGAAATTGAGAGATCACCCCTTAGCAGCAGTACACTAAAGGTTTGTGCAATCAGGAAACTAATCTTTGCGTCTAAATTTGGGAAATTTGTCATTTTTAGAGAAATACAAAAATGGAAATGTCAAAGAGTGATTTGCTGAAGTTAGTTAGTTGTTTCGAAGGGGAGATACAAGCTCGGGATATTGCTATTGCAGTGTTAAAGGTAATGTTTGTAAAGGTTTTTTTGCAATTGCTTGTTTGTGCTTATTTGCTACATTTTGGTAATAAATTTAAAAAACTACTCGTTAAATTTTGAAATTCTATCATGTACAGTCTAGTAAAAATGAGTTTTTTCATCAATAATTTACATTATATTTGTAGATTGAGTTAAACTCTAATACATAAAAATAACTAAAATTGCATTTAGCAAAAAACAGCTTAAAATAATGAAGTGACTATTAAAATGACAAACTACCAAAATGCTAAATTAATTTTAATGATGAGTCACTAATTAAGCAATTCCTTTTTGGACTTAATAATACAAGAACATACCTGATCACATTGCATTCATAATTTCCAGTGTCCTTGTTTGGCTTTATTTATATTCTACTCCTGCTGCACATTGATTTTGATTCAACCAAATGGTCATGCCTATAAAGCATACCAAAGCAAGAATTGAGTTTTAATAGGAAACTCCATTCCATTATTCATTTTTGGATTTGTCCCTTGATGTGCCAAGCTGCCAATAAAGGGGCATGCAGAGGAATTCTATTTTTGAAAACTTATATACTAGTTCTATCAAAGCTAAAATCTCAGTTTTGAGGCTTCCTTCTTAATCATAATTCTGATTTCTTTGAGTTAATGAATATCCTTTTAATGTAATATTTCTTTTGATGTATTAATAATTTTGTTATATATATGTCAATAATTGGTTAAATACAGTTATTTTTGCTAAATTTAGTTTAGTATAATTATTACGTATACTTTCTAATGTTTCCAGTCAGAAAAATTAAAACAAGTAGCCAATTTAGGAAGATACAGGCCAGCTGCCATGGCCGATCCTTACATAGCTTTATTAAGAGATGGGATCTCAGATACACCTAATTCTAAACCTCCTGTCAGCGAAAAAGAATTGCAAGCTGCTGCAGATCAGCAGTTTCAAGCCTTGGAACAATTGGCAATACAACAGAGATGGGCTCATCAGCATATGGTCAATATCTTGAAAGAAGCTGAAATTAAGCATAAAAAGGTAGTTCCAACTTTTGCCAAAATAGTTCCAGTTATTTCATATTAATCATAATATAATAATATTCAATGTGGGTTTCAACTAGAATAGTAAAATGACCCTTCAGTATCTTAAATCTTCTTTGTGGTTGGCCTTTCGTCCATCTGATTTTTTCTCTCTAGGGCTTTTCACTACAGGTAAGTATCATCAGATTGTCAATTTCATGTCTTTCTGTTAAAGTTTGAAATAAAAACAGTAGCAAAATTATAACTGAACCTGTGTAAAGCCTTTCTTAAGTAAATGCATATCCTCAAGGTTATTCAAGAATTAGAGGAAGAAAAGTGCAAACATGAACATGATACTGCTCAAGGAGATGATATAACATATGGACTTGAAATGGAGAGGACCAGATTAAGACAAGAGTTGGAAATGGAAAGAAACGCGCGTAAGAAATTGGAAAAAGAAGTTAAACGGCAAGTTGAGTTAGCAGATGAAGAAAGAGCTCGGCAGAAACAAATAGTTTTACTGCTTCTGGCAGAAAGGAAAAAGATTATAGTGAAGTATATTGAAGAAAGAAAAAGAAGCGAAGATCTTGCACAGGTATAATGTCTTGATAGTTATTTTATGGTTATTCATTGACAATCTAATGCAGATTTTATCTGAGGAGAAGTCAAGAATTGACACCATGGCCGAAGGTTTAGAAGAAGAAAGCAAAAAGTCCTTGCAAATGGAGGCGGAAATCGAAAAGCAGACCCAAGATTTCGAGACGGAAAGAAAAAGTTTTAAATCTCAACTTGCAGCCAAAGATCAAAGGTGCTGTAATCTTTTAATAGTTATGCTCTGTGTTCACATATTGTATTTCAATTCAGGATAGCAGAACTTGAGACTGAATTAAATAGGTTAAGGCTAGAATACGACTCAATAAGAAATAGAATCCAGTTGTCAGACAGTGGCACTGCCATAATAAGCAGCGTTGCCAAAGTGGTACAACCAACTGCTACCGTTTCAAGTGTTCCTGTGTCAGGACCAAGTGAGTTCTCATATTTACTTCCTTGTGGAAATATTTTCTATTGTTTTTCAGCAACCGGAATTGCGCAATCGGTGAGTCCAGGTCAGGCTCTCAGGCAAACGGCCATGGTTGCAACAGCCCCTACTACTAACAAAGTAAGTTGGCCAACTTAATATTTAGGTTAAGAATATAAAAAGCTCCATGATTTATGAGTTTTTTCAAGATACGAGTAGTATTTTTTTCTAACTGCATAAAGAGTTGTGGTCTGCAATAAGTGATAAATATCATAATTTTTTCTCAGATATCAACCAGTGGTAGTGGCCCTTCCGATTCTTCTACTATTAGAGCGGTTACTAAAGCTTCGTTCCATGGCCACTTGCAGCAGTCTACAGCCCCTCAAACTCCCCCCAAGAAAGGAGCAGCAGCTAGAGGAGTACCTCCTCCTATTCCCCCAAACAAGCCGGTGATTCCGAGTAAATCTGCGGCACCGAGGAGACCCGACAGTGGGGAGTCGGATAAAAAGAAACCGAACGTTTCACCTAAAGAGAGTGATCCACAAACATCACAAGGCGTGCGCGCGGGACAAGGTATTGAATTACTCGGTCAAGAGTTGGCCGATTTTCAACAAATGCTCGTGACTATGGCTACTAGTAATAATACATAAGTCTCATCCCTTAGGATGAATAGGATATTTCTGTTGAGCTTTGAGGCTTGCAACATCTTAGGCGAATCGGCCGTCAAAGTCCACACTTATTGTGATAAATACTAATGTAGAATTATATATTCCAATACGTTGGCGCATTTCACTGTGAGTGCAAAGAGTAGATTTGTTGACCCGTGTAGATTATACAGCCCGATGGCAAACGGTGCTTACTAGGATCGTTATGTGTTATTTGGAAATGGCGCGGTTTTTATTCAATATTCAAATTAAACTTATTTACGGCATAATCTTACCTAGAAATTAGGTGTCAAAATAAGATGATAAAGCAGAATTAAGCTTTAATCAATATTACGACAATTATGCACAAATGCCAAACCGTTACGTGTTTGATAACTTATCTAGGGCAAGTCAAAGTAGAGGGTCATATTTTCAGAACTATTGGCATAAAAATGACTAGTTTTCATTAAAGGGAGTAATTTCACGGTGTATACAGATCTACAAATTAAATTTTAATTTTTTCCTTTGGTTATGGTAAAATATAGATGAAAATTAAAACGTTTTCCGTTGCATTTTTTTAAGCTTTGGATTCATTTCATGGCATTTCATTAGTCAACTTACTTTTTTACTATTATTTTTTAAAATTGTGCAGTTTGTTTTTTTTTTTTGAGTATTAATATTTTTTTTAGATATGATTTTTTTAATATCAAGTCATATAGTCACCTGATATTCCTTAATTAAAGAAGTTTGCAAAGAGGTTAGTTTTCATTAATAATTTATTCTTCTCTTATTTAGACACCCAGTAATTTAAAACAATGAGTTTTAAAAAAGCAATCTATTTCGCCGAAAATATAATGAAAAATTATATTTTTTATATACCTACTTATAAATTGGATGATTAGTTAGTTTAAAATATTTTTTATTATTCGACGGTAACTCCTAAGTTGTGTAGGATTTCCAAGTACTTAATCTTAGGTATGGTTTATCTAATTTAAGCATCACATTGTTTCCTTTTGGAAGAAGTATTTTTGTTTGTCACTTGCGGGTTTTAAATACGGATATGACAAATTATTACCTCAATGCTCTCTGTTTAGGTTAAGTTCGTATTTCAAGTAGCGACCTGAGTACGTTTCATAACTGGATGCTCTTAGACATCAATCGGAAATAGAAGGTAAGTTTTTAACGTTTCTTTTTAGTAATTTATTTAAATTGAGGTACCTGTTTATCTGCGGTCATCAAAGCTAGAGTTTACTTATTGAGTCAAAGCCCTTCGACTTCGAAATTGTATGTAGTTATAAAATTTTATCATTAAAATTTCCTTTGGCGTATATATTTAAAGTTTTATTGTAAGCATTCCCGTTGAAGGAGCTTAACTCAGTTTGTTCAAGCTTGCTAACTAAACAATGTAGCTATTTTTTATTTATTGAGCTGATGTAAGGATTGTCCACTAGAATCTCTTGTTAGGTCAAGACATATTTGAGCTTATTCTATTGGGTGGGGAAAAATAATTACATTTGAAAAACTACTTTTTAAATTTGTATTTATCCCAACGTGACTATATTCAATTCAGAGGAAAAGGATTAGAGTTTAATTATTTGAACTATTATGGAACTTATCAACACAGATGTTAATTTACTTAGTTTTAGAATTACAGTCTAAATTCTACATCGACATTTTGCAATAATGCATTCCAACGTCAAGATCATGAACAACAACGTGTTTGAATGAATAAATCAATTATGAGTGTTATGTAAATAATAATTGTAAAAATATGATGGTTTAATTATACAAATGTAATTAATTTAAAATTAAATTCTAAAACTAAGTCTAATTATTTGGATTTTCTTAGAAATTATATAATAAGCAGCGTTAATTAGTCTTTGTCATTGACGTTACGCCTTTACCTATTTGAATTTCTTTCTACTGTATCGAAAAGAAACCATTTTAAACCCTTTCCTGAAGAAATTCCCAAATATAATTCGATATTAGTAGTCATCCTTAAGGTGACCCTTACAATGTGATAAGCAAATAATTTTGCATTGCATAACAAAGTAATATCATTCTCTCCTTTCCTTAGAAATAGAAAATTATGTGATATAGATCACTTATATAAAAATGTAAGCGTAGTAGAAGCCAAATGATTCTAGCATGTAGATTTGTCGACGTAATTTATGTATAGATAAGTAGCCTAATATATTTTCCGAAATAGCTACATTGTTGACCACTATTTTAAATAAATGGTTAGTAATTTATTAATAAAATCTCTCAACGTAATAAAAAAGCAGTTTATGCTTGAAAGCGATGAGGAGTGGTGTTAGCGACTCTTAAAATTAGGTGTACAAATTATAAATAATAATATACATACATAAATGAAACTATTGTAGGCGACCTATTCATTTAAGTATTAAGGAAAGGGCTGGTACCTTGAGGTTTCCCGATACTTTTCCTTACTTGTTCGCTGTATATGAAATTGATGATAATAAAACCTCTACCAAAATAGGTTATAACCTGTACACACCAACTTAATTCTTTTCTTTTTATAATTTGCAAAGACAAAATGAAAATTGTCAATCGCAGTATGTTCTACTTAATATGTTGTAGGTATAAAAGTAAAGTAATGGCCTATAGTTAATTTTCTGTTAAAGTATAATAAATATACCTCTAAAAATGTGTCTATCTTCTCTGAACCTTAATTAACTTCATGTCAAATTAAATTCACTGGCATATATTTTTAAAGCTTATTTCTTGTAGAATCTGTGGGGGGGCGAACTTCCAAAAAACTGGTATACTTTGGTAGAAAACTTGACTTTATGGCGAATGGTAGCGGGTATAAATGCTTTAGGGTACTGCTTACTAAAAAAGTTAATTATTATTACAATAAAATTGAGTTGGTTACTGGGACAATACATAAGCCAAATTTTATTTTATTTTATCAGTATTTTTCTACTTATTTTTGTTCATTTTATATAGAATTCAATGCCCTCAAGAGGTATGGAAGTGAAAGTAGAAAATATAGAACACATCCACGTAAGGAAGAATGATCTATAATTGGGTACAACTTTATATCGGAAAAAGTCTTTGTTCGAAAATTAATTTTATATGATTTTGTGGCGGAAAAAAGAAATTGGCAAATCAAAATTAATTATTTTAATGGGCTAAGATTTTGAAGAATTTTTAAGAAGAGTGAAGAAATAATTTGTTGAGTTTAGGGAAGATAAATATTTTGCTATTTACGGATTAGGACAAGATCTTTTGCAGCTCTAGGTAAGTACTATTTAAATTAACTTTTCAAGACGTAACATAGAGGATAATTCCAGAAATAAGGCAAAAACATTAATTAAGAAACCCTCTGATTTATTCTTACAATTAAAAATAAGTATAGGTACAATGCTTGTTTCAAGCCTGCTAATAATAACATAACCACTACATTTGACATACTTAGAAAAGTACGCCTAACAATTTAATCAACAATTAATCAATGGCACTGGTTAAATATCACCCGATTCTATAAATATCTTTATGCGAATTTTAACGAATATATCCCTTAACTATTTACATTAGGCTGAAGTTTAGTGTCGGAGAAGAAAACTTGTTAAATTACTCGAGGTTAAATATGTATGCATTTCAAGTCCGCGATATACATAAAAAGTAAATTCATTTTTAAGTACTAAATCAACAAATTACCATAATACAGTATAATGTAACATATATAGAAATTAATAAGGGTATCACACAGCTTTAACAAAATATGATGATAATTGCAACACCAAGTTAATTCCTACAGAAGCCTGCTGGTATTATAGGAAAGGGCACCCAAATCGCCTTTAACAACGTATACTGTTTATGTTACTATTTAAATATTTAACGATAAATTAGTAGGTATAGGTTCACAGAATTCGAAATTTAATTTTGTCACAGACATTAACTTTGTTATTGTCACTGTTACACATGGCTTGCAGTAATACTCATCTACTCGAAAATATTTCATTGACAAAAACACATAACCTTTAGGGCATTACTCCAAAATAATTCAACCGAATTACATACACAGTATGATCAAGGACTTCGAACCACATATATACTACGTTATGAATTTTTTAAACAATATGTTGGACCTGGTGAAAGCGTCAAGGTGAAGTGCTTACAATAGCTACTAGCACTTCCATATAATAGCATGGAATTGCTTCAATATTGTTAATTAAAACTCTCAAATCCTCCCAATATTCTTAATGCGTAGTCGACCTGGTTACAACGCTTTACCTTGACACTTTCCTAACATATGCATTTTCAAAATTGGAAACCACTTCTATGTGGCAGTAATACACAATTGGGTATAAATAGATTCTATATCGGCATTGCAAGAAATATATGTATGCATTTCATATTGTTTATTAAGAATATTTACATCCAGGAATGTATAGATAAATTTATGATCCGTCACTTAACACCGTGTGACGGGCCAATTTGAAAGCATGCGCTTTAAAGTTGTTGATGGTAAGTAGTGTATACATTCAAGGATGAAAATATCAAAAGTATTTAGATAACATTATAATGTTTATGAGGAAATTCTATTTTTTTAAGCATAAGCGAGCAAGCCTCCCTGAAAACTAACTTCTAGCTAAGTATTCACTAAGTTAACAATATAAATATTATTGTAATACTAAGGCACGGACCGAGCTCACTGCTTGTCGTAATGACAAACGTCGTTGTGTATAATTTATGAAAGTACCTACGATTATTACGGCATCGATTTAGTATTGAAAAGTTTTGTATGTGGGTAAGGGAGTAATAAATAATATATATATGGATTCTTTAGTACAAATTAGCCTGCTATAAACATTCATTTATATGCAAAGGTATTTGAGTTTTAATCTGCGAAGTTCTTCTAGACGGTAATAGAAAATTGCAAAATACGACCATTTTGTAACAAAACATTATTTTAAAAAATGCGTATTAACAAAGATACAGGGAGTTCAACTATAGGACTGTTTCCTTTGTTCGTTGCAGACCTTACAATTTTTGAGAGATTTAGTTCAAATATGGGGTGTATAATTCTCGTAACAATCCACGTTAGTTCAGTAAAAAACCACTGCGAATATAAAAAAATATGCACTGTAGAATACAATCTTTTTTTGAATTACCCCATCTTACCGTCCCCATTTTTTTGCAGTATGATACTCAGAATTCATTTGAATTCCTTGTTCAGGTAAAGTTAACTTAAAAAACTCAACAGTAAGTAGCGTACTGCAAAATAATTTGGAAAGGTAAAAGAGGTAGTCCCTAAAAGTATCACCCTGTAGACTTATCAATGACCTTTGCAGCTGCCTGAGATTCATTACGCTGACCAAAATTGGGAGGGATGCTACGAAAAAAATTAATATGCGTTTTTCAGCACTTAGTTATTTTTATTGCCTTTATTTTTTCTTACAAAGTCGCAGTGATTTTGCGATTTTCTACAAGCCAAAAAAAGGCAGAACAAAACTGAAATACCCAGTGTAACAGCGATTTAACGGACAGATACCGGGTACTTCTAGGTGGCGGATCTGATATATGTATTTGTTATTTTTTGGCAAAATATTTTGCATACTTATAATTGCGTTTATGCCGTGTTCAACATGACGATAACAGTGCTTAACGCTTTTCTTTAAATCAGGTTAATATGCGATATGAAGAAATGTGAAGATGGCGTCCTATTTTTCCAAATAAATATATTAGAGCCATTTTGAAATACTTTTCGACTTGCAATAAAATTTTTAAAGAAATTTAATGTATTACTTAGCCGCCTAAATACAGTCTCGTCGTAGTCTCGAGATATAAACTTTACCAATGACTTGAAATTGAATCAATAAAAATTAGGACTATAAGGTAACATAAAAGATGCCAAATTATGAAAAGCAAATAGAGTTTTAAATGAAGATTCTAGGACGATCCTTTTTTCAGAAACACCCAGTATTGTTCCTAATTGCAACTTCTACTAAATCAGAGCAATTAAATATAAAAAAATCCCTATTTATTTTATTTATTTGTCGTACGATTCTTCGACATAGTACCTGCTATGTTGATAAAAACTCCTTGCCATCAGACTTATAGCAAATACCATTAATCTTCGTATACAGCTATTGGCATATGTCGGTTTTACTCCAACCAAAGCCGTTGCAGCTACATCATTATAGGAATGAAAACCACATAAGCATTAAAAGCATTTTTATTATTTAAGTGGAAGACAAGCAAATTTCATATTATTCTACTCAATATAGGAACGGAATTGAATGCGCACTTCAAAACCAACCCCTTAGTATTTACACGAATTTCAATCATAGCCTTCGTAGAAAGCAAGGGGGGTTTATTTTAGACCATTTGTGTGGTAGAAGACCATCTTAAGAGAGCTAGTAGCGCTGGATTATTTCACGAACGGTTAGAGATTGACACTATGTCGATATTTCACCCTAAAGTATCCTGTAAACGTATGAAGTCAAAATAGTCAGTTGATAATCTCCTACAGGTTTTGAATTTTTTTTCACATATTTTTTGTGTCCTTAAGGTGTTCTTCTAAGATGGCGTTATAGACGTTATGGCATTGAATGTAAATACTTTCTAGCGCACACATATTTACAATATAAGTCATAGTAAATAACTTTTAGTAACAATTAAATTTATTTATGTACAACGCCGAACGTTTTGATCAAACCACGTAGTAAAATATCAGGAGCAAAGTCTTTTTATTCGTTATATTTAAGGTCACTTGTTTATTATTCCAAAATAGTTTTATTAACTAAACTGGCCGTCAGGTTCTCTCAATATTGGTGTTATATTAGCATAACGTATTTACAGAGTTTTCAAATATCGGGCCTCCTGCGCATGACTGCAACGTGACTGTACTCGTGTACCTTAAACCGGCGAGGCCCAAATAGGTCTTACGTAGTAAATTCGATTAACGTTAGTATGAAATCTGGTTTAGTATATATCAATATGATTTGCAATAAAATGATGTATTTAACCTTGAAACCAAAAATTTAGGGGTTAGATTTGGGCGCAATTAAATTAAGTTTATTTAGTGTCACTAGCTTACTGGGGATGATTCTCTAGGGTTCTAATATACTATAAGGATAAGTTAGTGACAACACGTTTAATAAATTCACCGAATATCGGCGTGCTCGATATTTAACTGTGCTCGATACTTTAAGGGTAAAAGAGCCTATTTTGTGTCGGTGTATAAGCTCCGATACCCCTGAAGGTTTCGAGATCCTGCACAGCCTTAATTGGCACCGGTGGCTAAATGTATACGACTTCATAATATATATTCTAGTAAATTACCTACACTACTTGAGCAGCTTCTATATTATGCTGTTAAGTATGAAATCAGTTGAGTCCTATAGATGATATAGAAGTTATTCTGACGGGAAAAGTAGCAGGAAATTATTTATTGCGCCGTTGTGCATGTGTTACAGTGAATTTTGCGACTTTAGTATTTGATTTCGTTTCGTCTGTGGTTTTGAGCACTTTTGGCAATCGGTATTTATTGATCAGGATTGGTTTCGTTACCTCACAAAATATTAATAATTAAATTTTACCCTGTATTTCCGTAGAGTTTTCAGCTTTGTGGGTCGCCATACGAATATAGAAAATTTTCGGACCCGGAAATTTCATAATAACTAATTCTGAGATCGGATTAATTACTAAATTAGCTATAATTTTTTTCACTGTAACATATTCACCGTTGCACATACATATGTTGCAAAATGCATCGATTTTGTACTGTCGCTACATTTGCAAGCTTATGTTTAAATAAAGAACCTCAGAGATATGATGTGACTAGAGATTATAAACTTATTTTAGGCAAGTTAAAAATAACTGCTCAAAACATAAATAACGTTCGTAGAAACTAAAGAAACGACTAGAACTCCCTCGTCTAAAAAATTAACTATAACTAACGCAATAAACTCGGTAGTTGCTTCATAAATCTTTGGCTCATTGCTAGGGTGATTTCGAGGGTTGAGATAATTGATCTACAGTATCACGGTTAGCCGATGAGGCACTAGTGTCCAGTGTATCACCTGCTTGGAAAAACCTATCTGCATCACACATTAAATTCGCGTTATTACAACATTGCGCCGAGTGTTCTGCGCCTGCTGCTGCCGCAGCACTTTCATCCATTAAGATAATGGTATTTTGTTCAGGATTTGCACCATGTGTGATCATATTGAAATCTTCTTGGTCTAAGTTGAATAAAGGGGTGCTCCATCTGGGCATGTTACTTGCTCTTGTCGAACCTGCCAAAGAATTTATTAACACGTTTTTGATTTAAAAGTATTTATCCAACAAATCCACGAATTCATGACGTTTATGCATGTGCGCAGGTAGTTGCGCATGCCCTTTGGAGTTACACTGATATGACACAACGTTCATTTTATTGTGTTGATCGTTTAAGCGTGTTAAGAAGATTTTTTAGTAGGCATAGAAGGTGGGCAAGATAGTCATTATCTCTGTATCGCTGTACGGGCAACTTTTGTATTAATAACGAAAATAAAAATACTAGTTCGGTTAAATTGACAAAGTTGTTACCGCGACTGTGGAACCTTCTCGCGTACGGCCTTTTGAAGAAATTTCCAATGCAAATTGCTTGTAAGGTAATAAACACTCCCAACCGACGCACTAAGACAAGACTGTTTATGAATCTTGTCAAACGCTAGTCCTTTACAGCAAACAGATAAATCAACAGAGGCGACTTAAGATAGAGCATGGAAAGTGGCAATACACTCTGCATAAAGTTCTGTTCAGCTTTGTCTATTCATACCAATTTTTGTATTTAATTTATATCTAGGAAATTCATGGCAAGGACCCTATTAATAGTGAAGGAAAACCAAAATAGACAAGTTTCCGAAATTGGGTACACTGTTATAGTAGAAGCGCAGACCCAAACATATCTAAAACCAATACATAATCCGCTATGGGCGTGTGTCAAATCTGAAGAAGGTCTTTTTTAGTTACCCAGAACTTTTAAAGAGATACTTACCTCGAATCATCCTGTATATCAAATTTAAATGCATTTCTTACCTCTAGTTGTATTCACGTTCGGTGAGTACATAGTGAGATTCGTAGGGCTGATAACACCAGACATTCCGGTCATACTGGGATAACTGAACAACTGAAATACAATATTTACATGCATTAGAATAAGTGTACATAAAAATTCTTCGATCAGAATTGATTTAGATTATTTCTATATTTATTGATTTAGAATGATTAAAGCGATATATTCCTATCAATTTTTTGGTCTAGATCAGTATTAACTACCAACATGTCCTGGTTGCCCGTGAAAGTGGTTGAAGGAGGTATAATCTCTACTGGGCGAATATGGATTGCTGGTAGGCACAGAATTTCGTTGTGTCGGAGATTTTCGTCTATCGTGACTACCGGGACTTAGGGGCGGAGATGAACTGAGCTCTGGAACCTAAAACCAAAAATCCTAGCGTAACTTATCTTCCTTATAAGTCAGATTACTACCTCTTCAGGAGGTGATGCGTCACTGCATGGCGGAGTTATATTGGGCGGAGGAGAGTTTGTCCCACCCATTGCGACTTCGCCCGTAGATCGTATTATCGCTACGGGGCGAGCCATGGGTGGTAGAGGTGGAGGTGGAAGCATTGTAGATGAGAAGTATTGAGGTTTTGGACTTCTGGACAAGTTAGATTGCATCTACAAATTTAGTCAGATTTTGCTGGTGAATCAATTAATTGATTTATACAAGACATACTTGTGCGTTTTGATTACTGTCAGTCTCCTGACAAACAAACGTAACGAAATCTGACAATGTATCATGTCCATTCTCAGGGTATTTGACTTGATTCTGATGATGATGTTGGCCATCCGGACTATGCTGATAATACAATGCATTTGGGCTAGCCTGTGAACTCGAAGATACTATCGTCGTATTTTGAGGCATTGCTGAAACATCACATAAATAACTCAATGATGTTTTGGCTGACTGGCACGGTCACTTACAGTAAGTTCCAGACACAACCATAGCATCAACGGATGACGATCTTTCAGCAGGTACAACGGATTGTTCCGGGTAGCTATTGCAGTAGTACGCAGGATGCTCCAACTTAACGTTGTTCATATTTGGCTGCGATTCGGAAAGCTCATGCAATATTGAAGCTGTAAAGCAGAAGAATTAGGTACACTTTTGGAACGGTCAATGGGGGGGCCAAATCAATATTCATCAACCAGTTTAACTTTGCTTCATTTCATTTCGGATTACAACAGGAATATGTGGGCGCAAGTTAGAGAGTATTATTAGACCTAAGTTCGCGCATGAGCTTCATTGCATTTACAATTGAGGACTGGAACGTGTCGTTTCTAAGACTTTTGAATTTTGGCATGAATTGTTGCAGAGTTACACTGAATTGGTATAAACTTGTCCCCCAATTGACCTTTATTCGTTTACAGGGTTATGAATTTACTATTACATTTCGACAGTTTCCACAGCTCCTTGGACGAAAATACCCCTGTGGCTAATATAATATCATTACATATTACGCCGTTGTAGGGATTATGCGTGAAACCTGTAAAGAATATTTAGAAAAATAATTTCGGGTGACTGCGCAAGTGTAGCTACTGAAAATATTTTAAATAAATTTGTTCTAAAATGTATATGCCACATTTATCTTACTGTATCCTGAATTGCAAAAAGTCTGATACAATTGACCACGTTAGTGTCGATTAGTTGTATGTCATAGTAAACATAGGTGGATGAAATTTTATCCTGGTTCTTACCTTTATTTTTCCTTTCGTCTTCCTTCTTGTTATTGTTATTATTAAAACACACACCACTGAGGATTTCTGAAACAATAAATTCCATTAATACTATCGTCACATTTCCAGAGTCATTGATGAGGGGGACTTATTGGTATTGACTTGGCGAAATTTGGAAAATCAGAAACTGAAGCGGTAAAATCATCATAAAATTTGAATACTCGTCAATCCATTTTTGCTTCAGCAATTCTAAATTCATCACAGTCGCGACTTCGAAAAGTTTGTTGAATAGTTCGATTTTTCTTAATCTTATTTAGGGTTTTTATCGTATACCGAATGCCAGGGGAGGTCAATGTTGTAGGAGCGAATAGAAAGCTGTAACTGGGCTTCGCTGGCTAATTGCCTGCAAATCTGATAATAATTTAACGGCAGTTTTCAACAATTCATTCAGCCCGATAAATTGTGGTCTAGCATAAACAAGTTTGCATCTTCTAGAACTTTTGATCACAAAGTCTTTATTGCTGGAATTTATAGGACATCATTAAATTTGCAGTATCTAAGCGCATGTTTCCCCGACCACACTGCAGCATTCATATATAAATGCGTCGACAGAAACCCCGACCCCGAGCAGCTGGAATATCGTTGGCGTCGCGACGGTGGCGTCGATATCCGCAATTCCCTTAAGGCGCATACACATTCCTGAAATATGTTTCCCTTTAAAATCACAGCGTGCATTTGCATTATGATTAGTTTTATTATGTGAAAAACAAGGCGAATGTCTTATTTCCCTTTCGATTTAGGCAGATATCAATGAGTTCGGAAAAATCATGTCTGGGCTTTACTGCGCTGTTTCGTCGTCTATGTCTGGTCAATAAAGACCACTTGCGCAGATGAGAATTCCTAGCGTTTTCTGTGGTACTCTGTTCATTTGAAGCCAATTTGAATTAGGGAATGCTCGGTCAGACTATGCTTGTCCCATTTTTAACGAGTCACTGTTTCCAGATCCATTTTTCCTGATTCTAATTTCAAATTCTCTGCCTGCGGATGTTGGGATTGGGGAGGGGACTATTTTCTATGCACGATTATGTTTTTTTTTAAAGCAAATTTACTTACCATGACTATTAATAAAATTTGCTAAATAAAGGTCCAACTCTCTCACTGACACATTAATATGATATGGATTCACACATAGTCCCGGCTGCGCACAGTCTGGGTTTTTCTCAAGACGCTCACCGTCCGTACTTTCCAATGGAATTGCTTTAAATAATATCACCATAACGAGATCGAGTCGCCACACTTTGTCTGCTTGTCTTAAACAGTCAATTCGTCGCATTTTGCCTTTTTGGTCTGGGTTGGAAAGTACACACACCGCAGGCCGTTTACCCGTTATACTTAACACAAAGTCCTCGCGACACTCTTGAGTGATATCTTTGCGGAGTTTACCCAGCAATCGAGATGCCCATTTCTGTTTGACTTCTGCCTTTTCGTTCTGAAACAATACCCAACGTTAGTGCGCATAATGTGGAGCGGAGCACCGAACTTCCTTAACGCATGCGCGATTTAATTACCTGCAACGCTTCCTTACACTGCCGCTCTTCTTCCAGTGACATTCTCTTTTCATGCTTCTTGTAGTACTTTCGTTTAGCCGCTTGCAAATTGAACCAAGTATAAGAAAACGATTTAACGAAAGGGAGGAGTGCTTCAATAAAAGGGTGGAACTCGTCCTGTAACAGAAAAAAAACTCTTTATACGCATCCTGGGTGTTGGAGGAGTGAACAAGTGTAATGTACTTAAGTATTAGGCATTCGACATATAGAATATGTATATAGGTGAAGTGTGAAGATTAGACGAACTACATTGAAAATAAGTTATATTTAATAATTAGAATTATGTACACAAATGTGGAATGATGGGCGGATCGTTAACGGTGGGGAAGGGTGTGAATGTGTCAGAAGCTGCCATAAGATTAAGTTGCGTGGGGATGTTCTATTGGATTTCAAAGAGTTACTGAAGATTGAAGTCGAATACTTGTCTAACATAGATTTAGCTAGTTATTCTGTATAGTATAAGACGAAAATCCAACAAAATTCTAGTGGTATTTTTCGAGCCATCGAGAACTGGCGCACGACCGCAAGGCCCTACATAATGCATCATGAGGCATACTTAGGTTGGATTGGAAATTGCCAACGTCACAATTTGTGCAAATTTGGAAAATTGTGGAAAAAGCTATTAATAAAGGCTGTTGAAGAAGAACTATCCGTTAAATCCAGCGTAAGACGTAGTAACTGTTTTACATGGGAACCACTCTAATTTGTTTCATCCTACCAGGCATTTTAAGCTGCATTAAAGAAATTTATGATTTCAAATTTTTCCATAGAATTTCTGGAGAATTGGGACATTATTCGTCGGCAAGAATTTCAGACAGACAAATTTCTGACGGTCGAATTTACAGTCAAGAAACATGTGGAGGTAAATAATGCTGCTTAGACAAGTATGACGACACTCGCCTACTCACGAATATTGTCAACGCATAAAAGTATCAGCGATTGCAATAGCCAGACACCAATTACCTAAATAACTGTTAGAACACGAAAACTGAGTTAGTGCCAATAAATGCCAAAAGATGAGCCTAAATCATAGGATTTTCTATTTTTTTACAATAATTTTGCCATCCATACGTCTAACAACCATACATACTTTAAAATTAAATCCAGAAGATGTGTATACCTACTCGCTTCAGTTCCTATAGAATCAGGTGGATATTTATATCTCACTATTTTTAGAAACGAGTAACAGCACTGTACAGTATAGAGGAAAGTTCATTTGTTGAGGTATAAGCATATGAAATGAAATAAAGGAACTTTGGATCCTATTATCTTAATTGTAGAATATTCGCTGAATATTTAAATTGAAACTGCAAAAATTCAATTTACCTCTGGAATTGATTACGTTATCTTGTCGCTTGGTTGTTATGTAATGCCCACGGCATGAATAACGTGTAGATGCGGTACTTGTGACAATTCCCCTGAATATTCAGGATTTTATTATTTCAGACAAAAGGCATCTCCCGTTTTGCCAAGTAACTAGTTTTATCCAGAAAGTGATTCGTAAACCTGGTTCCCACTGGCGTTCCATTTCAGTTTCCAATTCTGGGATTAAAATTCCACAATCCTTTTCGTTTTAAGTGTTAACAAATGCAGTGAGGAATTCTAATTTTCAGGCATGAGCCGAACAAAAATACGCATAAAAATAATAAAAAAGATTTTCAAAGTTAAAGCTGAAGATAATCAGTCGCGACATCCTGTACCTCATTATTCATCATCCTGACACTGTGCCAAGCTCAGACATCCACAATATTACCTGAAGCATGAGGAGATTCACCTTGTTCAGTCCCAATTCTCCTCATTAATAAGAAATAACGAATCTAATCTAGTTTGCCAAGACAAAGGTTTGCGATACATTCAGATCTGGATAAATCGCTCTTTGTGCTTTCTTCATTGTTCCAGAATACTCGTCTTAATTTAGCTTATTATTAATAAATTGTTCATAATTTTTCTCTTTAAATGTGAGAGCACCGTGGTGACGCACCATATATTGTACCTAATAAGACAATCATTGTCCGAGGAAATTTTAAAGGTCGAATTTGGCCCAGAAATAGATCGCCTAACATTGTCGTAATGCCATATTATATACACTCATTCATCTCACATTTTAATTCCAATTGACATAGTATTCTTAATTTTATTATGTAGTTATTTTAGGATGAAAGTGGGGGATGAACGATGGGTTATTGATAAAGATGACACCATCCAGTAACGGCAAGCTGCGCTGCAGTTCCCCTGAACGTTAACATGTGAACTGGTAGTATAGTCAGATCTGCAGCTAGTATCTAAATTACCAAATCATGGATTTTAACAACGATTCTGAAATTTCCTCATTGTGAAACAACACGGAAATCATAATAATAAATTCAGCTTCTGGGCATATTCAAAAAGGAGGCACTGGTGGGGGCGTCTGAAATGTAAATAAATTTCACTACACAGTAAAGATTTCATTCCAGATAAGTATTGGTAATCGTCGGGCAATCATCATAAAGGTTGGCGAAATAATCAGCTATAAATACATACATCAAATGGGTCAAAATGTATATGTACGTGTATAGGTTTCATAGTAAACATCGTTTCCTAAAGAATAATATACGTATCTGCTGTCTATAAATTCCCGTTACTAATCCTTGACGAAACAAAACCGTAAACCAGTACTGGAAAATCGGATAGAAAATGTAACTTTTATACTCAAAAATGATTTTTCTACTTTAGTGGTTTGCCACGGTCGCGAATGTCGCAGAAATATGTTTTATTTCCAAGAGTTGACCAAATTCTCTGCATTTGGGGAACATGATTAGACGACGGTGAGATAGGATTTAACACGATTTCCCTGGGAGTTATTTTCATTGAATTATCAAATTTAGTCAGCTGTTAAGAGCTGAAATAAAAAACTACCATAACTGTCGTATATGGGGCTAATATGGTTTCCCTTATTAATATCATTGTGGCAATGAAGAACCTAAAGGTACTGAAATTGATGCGAATGAGAAGGAAATGCAAACATAATAATATCTATTATGGGGGTGCACTAAATACATTTAAAGTGATATGTAGCGATACGACGGCATATTTTGTACCTTCATGTCTACTACACTTAACTCCTCTTAAACACTATTACTGTACCGTGGATTTGGTCAAGATTAATGGCTGCAAGTTCCAAGTCTATATGAGGCAATTATCGCAATAAATATTGAAACGCAAAATCTTTATTTTCGCATTCAAATATCGTAAAGCCAATTTTGACGAAACCATTATAAGGAAAAAGGTAATGTCAGTGTATTCTCGCCAATTCATGGAAACTGTTCAGTATCGATTTCTGTAAGTAGTAAGGTCAGTTAACGCCATTATATTGAGCCTCCGTAACGAAGAGAAGGGCTCTAAAGGGATGCTGTTTAAGTTTAGTTTAGACGACTAAATCTGAACATGAACTCCCGTTTTTGTGCATTTCTAAACATCCTTGAATATGTAAAAAATCTCTCTGGATTTTTCAATTTTCTAGTAGCACAACATTAAAGCTTTCGTTTAAAATGGTGCGAAGCCGACAAGAGAGTCATTCAACACCAAGAAAATAAAACGTAATTCCTCCTAATTTTCGTCTTTAACCGCCCGTTCATGGGAGCGTTTTATAGGAGCACCTGGGAGTCGATATTTCCCAGGGAGATTATTCTCCTTATCGTCTCTCTCCATCTTTATACTTCAAGCTTTTGCTCGGCACGCATTGACCTGCTAGCGTTTCTAAAATTTCAGAATACCTTGTTCATACAGTCCGGAAATATACCGCGTGACGTAAAAAGCAGAACACCCAGTAATAATGGTTTTATTTAAACGAATTTCTGTATGCATGTTTGCTTATATAAATACAAAAAACGATCAGTTCTTTAATAATATACGCTGATTTATCCTTTAGAAAAAGTGCTACTAAAATGCCTGGAAATTTAAATATAGTGATGAGTTCTGATCGGACATGGTTCCAGGGAGGCCGAACACAAAGCACGAGAGGTACAAGACGTCATGGAAAAACCACAGACCCGCAAGATCGCCACTATTGACTTTCGGCTTTCAAGGCCTGATTCAACTTTCAGTCCAGCGGTTTACAAAACAAGGGATATCTATTGGAATACGAACCATGTACCGTCCGGATAAAAACTTCTGAATTAATTTCATACCTATTTTACGCTATCTCTCATCACTTAACATTGTCGAAATCGACCACGGTGATACAGAGAACGGTTGCAATAAAACTTGGAATGACACATAGTGATTTTTAGCGACGAATCTAGACTCTCTACATGTATTTGTGGGAATCGTGGAAGAGCGAGAAGGCAACGGCATTAAAGAAGCGATCCTCATTTTTGAATGTAGAGGAATGGGCACCAGATCATCGGATCATCACACGGAGGGTTATGTCTTATGGTAGCAGATCACCTCTGACTTGCTACCTGGAAAACAAAGAAAGTTCACCGAAAGGAGTTGATGAAACTATGGCAGGAGAGGTGGGATCGAAATGAGGGATGGACACGGGTTTTCATCAGAGATGTGGCCGGATGGAAGCGGCGCAAGTGGAGAGAGACGAACTACTTCCTTACTCAGGCGATGACGGGGCATGGCACTTTCAGGACATACCTCCATAAATTAAAAGAGAAGACGGACTGGGAATGCTGGTTCTATGAGGAGAGGGGCGATGGTAGGCACACTATTTTTCATTGTGAGAACTTTGCGATGGAGAGGAGTATAGCGGCGGAGCAATGCGGAAAGTAGGTCACCGCAGGGAACGCGTCGGACCTGATGCTGATGCTGAGATCAAAGGAGGACTGGGAGGCCGTGATCAGTATGATAATGAGCATAGTGAGAAGAAGTTCAAAAGGAACCATAAGAGGGAGTAATCCCATAGTCACTCCCCACTTGAAGTAATGCTTAACTGTGATTCCGGATGGACAACTTGGTGAAGAGAGGAAAGGAGGTTTTAGTGAATATTCGGCAATAGCTTGTCAGCGATACTCACACTACCAGGCTGACCAAAAATCATCGTACCAATGGTTTGGAGAGCGCAAATATATTTCTCCTAGACCTCTATAAAAAAAAGTCACTTCTGACCTTCATCACTGCCAGCATGGAAACTCAGCGTCACATCCAAGAAGTATTGAAACACCTTCTATCCTAATTCAGGACTCTCCCTAACACTGTCTTTCAATAGGACAATTCCTGACCAGATGTAGCCAAAATTATGTGGGACTACTTTTAGCAAAATAAGATCAATTTTTCTACGTTGTTTACTTTGATCACCAGATTTTTCACCCTTCTGAGACATTGATGGTAGAAAACCGCAAAAATGTTCCCCACATCTTACAACCCTTAGCAGTTCTTGATAATGCTGTACGAATAGTCTGGGATGACATTGCTCAGGAGGGTGTGGATAATACCATTAGGCATATATATATAAACATCTTCGGGAGGGTATAATATTAATGCTGGAATTTCTTTAATTTTCTAGTCATATGTAATTATCTCGTCATTTCTAAGGGGTGTTTTGTTTTCTGCATCGTACCGTATATTTCTATCTCCCTTCCTATTGGCTGTTTTTGAATTATTGCAAATAATCGAGCATATGAACTACATCTTAATATGAAATATCCTACATTATGCAGATGGTCGAGACGAGAATATGGATTCTGAAGGCTGCTCGTCAAACACGAAAAACTGCTTGTCGATGAGTTATTTTTAGCTGATTGTGGTCGATAGTCAAATACTGCGGTATGAACAACATTTATATTAGTGACAATGCTGAATTAAGATACATAGCAATAGAAGGTACACAAATATGCCTCGCCTCAGTATTAATAGCGCACATATGATGAGACAGAAACAGAGCAGTCATGAACATCAATCAAACATGTCAACATCGAGGTTAGCGGTCGGACCTATAGATCGATCAAGAAGCGAAATTTTATTTCTTGCACCAAACTACTTTAGATGTAGAACAGGTAAAAGTAGCAGGTGCCTACAACTAACTTAGCTTATGACCCAGAATAGCTGGTTCTACCCTAACAGACATTCCTTTAATCTAAATACAGCTCTAATAATGATTTAGCAAAAACTATGTTTAGAGCAAATAATAGATTGATTACTTCATTAGTTTGGCTAATAGTGGTAATTAGGTAAATGCATAACACATATTTAAGATTTACTGTTAGTTATGCCAGCTAAGAAAACTGAATTTTACTATCTCAATAGAGGGCTAGAAATGTGTAATTAAATCATTCAAAACTAGAGACTAAAGACTAGAGGCTCGAAAACCTCATTTCTGTTTTACCCTTTAAATTTCTAAGTTTATCTGTAATTTGATCTGAAAACTAACATTAAAGCCATTTTTTACTTAACTCATAAAGATGCTTTGTAAGGTGTGAATTTGTTGACGGAGGGGCCTCCACGACTCAGAAAATGCAACTTCGCTTACTGTCATTGCTTCATTCATGAGTAATAGTATTGTATAACAAGTATTTTAGCTTGATGAGGGATGTGAGCGATCAAACAAATACAAAAAAAATGAGACATTTACAAATGCGTGTTGATAGTCGTGAAATCGTCAAAATAGACAACAATGGGTATCTATATACAAGGCGTCCCTAATTCCAAATACGAAATTTTCATGGTGTATTCTAGTCCAAAAGTATTAAAGGGTGATCATAAAAAAATCTCAAGTAGGCGCTGAAATATCAGACGCACGTCTTGGATAGATTCACATGTTACCTACAGTCAGTCTCAGATGTTTTACAGTAAATAACAAATGCTTTAATTAACGCCCTGTTTTTAGTTCTCGGCCTACTGCGAGTTCTCTTTTGATGTCCCCTTACTACTTTATTACTTTACTTTAACAAAGATCATTTTTCTTGATCAGAAATATACGAACGACGTGAGTCCTTTGCAATGGGTTGCAAGTGCAGGTCCTCAGTTGCCTTTGAAAAGCTTACTTTCTTTAATGACTCACATTTCCATTTGATGTTCAAGGCATTTCCATTACTTTCGTTACTTTTATATTAGGTGTTCATGATTGTATGCGTAGAACATTTTATGAAATTTCGCCATTGCAATTGAGAACGCCCGTTATAAGCAACCGGTAAAAAGATGCCATTAAAATGTATCATATGACGTGACTTGATAGGTAGGTACCTACGGGGACACCGTTTTAAATCTTTCATAAAGTTCTAATTTTTCCTAGAAACTAAATGAAACTAATGTGCGATCCTAAGTAAAACGTCGAGGAGAAAAATGGTAATAAGCATTTTTTATTCCATGGATAGATAGAGTTTAATGCGCTCTTTCAAGCATATAAACCTGTCAAAGTTAACAAGTATGAAGATTTCTGATACCAAATTCTGATGCTTCTAGACATTTTACCTCAGATCGCGTAGGTATTAGCTCCGTTGAGTTTCTAAGTAGGGCAATTCGGATTCGAGTGAGACACTTAAAATTATTCTGAACATTCCAGAGCTTCATCACCCCGTAGAATGAAAATAAATGAAGTGACCTGCAGCAATCTGTACCTTTTTAAAAAGTGCTTCTCGAGGTATCTTGATTGGTGGAATAAAAAAAGCATATTACCATTTAAAATAAATTAACATAGAGCTGTCAAATTTGACAGCTGAGAGAGTGTTAAACGGCAGACTCGGTGAAACTTATGATACGAGAGAAACTCTCAAAATAATATTCCTGAGCGTTGTTTTGTTTTCTAGAGCATGCTATAGTTTTGAATATACAGAGCGTTGCTACAAAAGGAGTGTGAAAGACTGATAGATGGTGATCAAAATGCAAGGAACTATAGGAGATTGTCTTAATACCCACAACCAGTCTAGCCTGTTTTGTGGCTCAAAATTCTTAATTTGACGTAACCACTATGTTATTGTGCCTGGCATTGTGACTAAACGAGCTGATACGCAATTACAAAGTAAGAAAGCACACACGCAACACCTTTATTATATTTTCTTAACTATACATCAAACTGCCCACTAGAATCGCAAAGCAGAACGTCTGGCAATACGTTAGAGAACGAGGCAAACATATTTTTGAGTAGATCATGCTCAGTGGCGACATGCCTTTGAAGCAGCAATGCGACGAAGAACAAAATTTCGCTCTCGATCAAATTAGGACTAGTTTGATGTCCTTCAGGTCAGACAGCAAACATAAAATACAAAACAGAATAACACTCATGTTAATCATGTTAATTACATATCACCACGCATGACGGCGGGCGCGGGGGAAGAGGGAGGGTAGCAGCGAGTAGGCACCTGTCCCGAGGACGGCGTCTGCAGGTACGACGACACATCGGGCTCCACCATGCAGCTGCGCAACGTGTCGGGGATGAACATTCCTCAGAATCACACTCACGCACGGGTCACGGTGGCCGCGCACCGGGTTCCATTACAGGGGTGAGGCGCGGACTCGGACGACCCTAATTCCTGCACGTGTGAGTACTCAGCATGCCACTGTCACTTTGCACTAATTGACCGCGACGGTATAGCGAATCCTAATGTTATTTATATCGGAACGGTGATGCCACTCTACCGACGCGGCTGCTGCTGCTGGGGTTGTCCGGACGCTGGTGCACGTTTAGGTGTGTGCAGGCTGACGACGGGCATGTTGCCGGGCTGCCGACTGCCATCGGCAGCGCCGCGACGGTTCTATACAGCAGCGGCGCAAGGCGTCGCGACTCCTCCATCGGAGCCTCTGCAGCTATGTTGCCACATTACGGGAGACACGTGATCAATTCTCATGAGTTATCTACGTCCCGAAATTAATAATAGCTGGTCGGGAATTCTTAGAAAACTACCAGACTGTAAATTTGTCCAGTAAGAGACGAAGATTTAGACTAGGGCGTCCCACCGCGCGTGTTACGCTTTAACAGCTGTTTTGAAATAACTCGCGAAGCTGCAGCTTTGCCGCATCGTCATAATACATAACACTGCCACAATAAACCATCGTGGTAATAATATGCTTCCTCCAATTTTCTAATCTTTCTCATTTAAATGTCCTAATCACGTCCTAGGGAACCTATATACCCTATATAACCTAAACGGATTTCGCCTTCCAGGTGAATCCAGGAAAATTCAAAGTGCCAAAATTCAAGACTCAAAGATGCACATAGCATCTTTGCCCAGCGAAACGCTATAAATCAGTAATTACATGCAGGTACCATGCACACACTTGCTCGAGCCATGTACTTAAGACAATAGCGGGGCATGAGCACACCGGTGGAATAAGCAAATCGTAATATCTGCTGAATTCTTAACCGTTTTTTCGGATCTTGATTTGCTATGATCGCAGCTCATCCATCATTTATTCATAAATGATCATTACATTCATTTAGCTTAACTCCAAGTTAATGTTTCAGGTTCTGATGCAAAAGTCTACAGGGCATGGTGCTGTAGGCAAAGACGTTTTATTGATGCTACATCTGAAAACTTATTTGTGGTTGTCGCTTCTCAGGATGTAATATAGATATCTTCATAGAATGATGCCGACCAGGGTGGTAAATTTCGAAATTCCGAAGGTTAGTACCTAAGTTAGAGATCTATATCACGGGTAATAGTTTTAGTACCCGGTGGAATGGCATCCGCCCACTCGGCAAAAATTAAAATTTCAATTTCCTATATTTTGCATTACTTTAAAATTACGATCCTTGACGGAAAGTAATTGCGGGCAGTACTGTTAGTACTGTAAGTGTTATTCGACATAGGTACCCAAAAAAGTGTCGTATTAGGGAAAGCCAAGTGCTCTAGTTTGCTGATTTTGCAAATCATAAATTTTTGCTAGTCCTAGGCCATTTAGGTTTGAAGTTGAATAACCAAATCGTGAAGCAGGCAGTACCTACCAACCCATACGCAGTCAGTATACTTTCATTTTGATCTCCGATCATGAAACTTAATCAATTTAAGGACCAGGGATTTTCTTCGACTTTATTTTTTCTGATACGCAGAAGTAAATTAGGAGCCAGTAAAAATTGACGATAAACACGCCCAATGGGGTGTCTGTCTAGAGGCCCGACTCCGCAAGAGAGTACCATGAGGAGTTATAGGTACTAGATTGTATGCGAAGTGCGTTCCCTGTAGCATCTGACATGAAACAGAAGATAATACATGGAAGTTGATGAAGACAATAGTATACTAGAAGTTTTGTCGTCCATGCAATAATTAACCGGAATAATGGCCATATTACAATAAAGCGGTTACTTTTTATACCCCCAAGCCGTTGAGATATAGGCGACCTTTTCGGTATTAGATCAATTTGGAGAGCTGCCAAATTCTAATTTATCGGAAAATCAATGCCACCCGGTATACGTCTATACGAATTTACTATCGATATAAGCATATGGCGCCATCTATGAACTTTCACCAAAGATAGTCTTGGAGGGATGACGCAAGATGACGTCATAGAGATAGCAGAATTGTATGATCTAATGCCATGTTGCCAAAGTAACGTATTAGTGTAAAATTAGCTGAAAGTAAGTAATACTCGTCTATTAGGCATTGAAAACGGTTTAGTGTAAAATAATTTTTGACTAAACGCATTCCTGAATAAAGAATTCTATTTTTATGTTTTCTGTAATAATAATAGGAACAGCAAAGTGGAAACTTTGAACTATTATAATCCAGTTGCTGGGTTTTTCTTTCATTCCGTGCACGACTAAAGGCTTTAGGATTTGCATTAGTTCCAGCACTCGTATGTGGAAGGTGCTTGTTCCATATCGAGTTATCGATTGCTAATTTTACAAAGCCTCAACCCCACACAATCATTTTTAAAAGTATTTCATTTAGAGAAACCTCAATAATGCATATGGCAACACTGTAAAAGTATCACTTAAACAATAATGGCGGGCTAAATGTAGGTTGCCGATAATTTGTTTTGGTGTTTTGGTGGCAATAGATTAATAATTACGTGTAGTTTGACAATTAATTGTTATTGTGCATCACCATGTAATTTAGCTAATCATATTCGTGAGATATAAACTATGAATTGATCGTTGAAATACATGCCCCCGTCTGTACGATAAACAACAGTAGGAGGGCTGCATGTTATGTATGTATGCATCATATCAATACAATGGCTGGAACCGATATTGATATTAAGGCCGTTTTGGCTCAAAGAGATGCCATAATTCGCGAACAAAGTGAACAAATCATTCGGTTAAAACGTGAGCTTGATGGAGTGGCCAGTGAGCGAGATCTTCTCCTCTGTGAGAACAGCAACCTCAGGTTTGAGTTGGAAATGATAGAATTAAAGAGACTGCAAGATGAGAGGTGAGTAGAGAAGACGTTTGATTCATTATATCCAGTAATTTTACATCTCAAGTTAATTGAAATGTTACGTTGGTTGTCAATGGGGAAAAAAGTTTTACGAGGCACTGAGGAAGCTATATGTACTTGCACGAATATTTTGTGTGGATGTGTTATAAATATAAAGTAATATGATGAAGTGTTTCCAATAATGCTGATATCACATAAGGAATCATTAACATATTGTTTTTTGGTTAGGTCATGCCCTCGGTCTTGCCTTGGGACTCAGTGAAGTTGATCATGTGAGTGTAATTTATGTAAAAAAACTCAATTCATAAATCAAATTTTTGAGTTCAAACTGTAGATTTTGAACTAGGAATGTTATGTATGTTAGCCCCATTTCTATATTAAATAGCAAAAATTTCGCAAAAGCATTTTAAAGTTCATGAGCTCCCCATTAGAATAGTTTCTTATGTGCATATGGAATATGCTTATAAGTGATGGCAGATGCTTTTATGTGCACCTATGAGGGTAGCCTTATACTGGTTAAGACATTGTTCATTTATACTTAAGCCTTAATTACTTGGTATTTCATCACTATGACAACATTGAACCAAATTTTAAAAAATTGTCACAGTTCCTGGTTAGTGATTGATTTTTGTTATGTAGAAACCCCAAAGTCCTGCATACACTGCAGTTAATTGAAATGCATTTTTTAAAATTTTATTGTTATATTTACCTAGGTAAGTATGCAGTCTTATTTTTCATTCAGTATTCATTAGCTTTGACTTGACTTTGATGAAACTTTATAGCAGGCTTATGCTACTTCCAGCAAGTATTGTCTCATAGTTTGCAAAATCTCCAACATTTTATTGCAAATATACACTAATCATTGTAGGTAGTTAAATACTTACCTAATTAATTAAGTAATTAAATGTTGAGATAACTTTTCAGCATCCCTATTCATATAGAAGTCTGCCATTTTTTGACTGTTTCCACTTCTCCATAAAGTTCTTGAAAAATCTAGCTTACTTCCAGACTTTCTAAAGTCAAATTTAAAGTTTTATAATTATCTTTATCTATGCTTGATTCCTTATTATATGTAGGTTACAGTCAAGATCTAAGTATTCTTTCTCTAAAGGAAGAAAGTAGGTCAAAGACATATCCCAAAGAGAACTAGTTATGAAACATTTAGTAGTAATATTCAAATATTTAAAGGGCTTAAAAGGTTACAACTATTTATATGGAGCACTATAAGGTGTAGTATAAGTAAGCCCCTTAGTCAGAAAATAGTCTTGTACCGGGTGATCCAATTCAACTTTATGTGTCGATCGGAAGATAATATGTTTAAAAATATGTTCATGTTGGTGTACTGTGTGGCGTGCAGAAGAGGTAGGCAAAAATGAGAGAAAAGAACACTACATGATGTGTATGTGGCCAATTTGTACATACGTATTGTGCCTTATAAAACAAATAAGGAGAAAGTTGTATCTTTAGGTTACATAAAATATTGTTCAGCATCCATTTCTATTTCCCTTCTCTCTTCAAATATTTCACTTCAATGCCCTTAATATTAAAAAAAAATTGGTCCAGATTATGGGGAAGTTTTTGTATAAATTCAAAGCAAAAGAAATTTAATACAAATTATATATTCTTTTTTTATTCATTAACTACTAATTTACAATACTCATTATTATTATTATTATTACTATTATTATTATTATTATTATTATTATTATTATTATTATTATTATTATTATTACTATTATTATTATTATTAGGTAGATACTGGTTTTATTCATTGTTAGTTTTATCTTCTACATACAATGTGTTTATGAAGTGTGAAATAAATTTTTATTTGTATGTTTTACGTGAAGGTGAAATGTACAGGGCAAACAGAAAGAAGAAAAGAGATTACCCTGTATGTTACCCGTTGATGCAATTGAATAATACGCATCTGTCCCTAACAAAATATGAATCGTGAATGGGTTTTTAAAAAAAACTTGGATCTCTAAGATTGACATCTTCCGGCAATTGCAAGGCTGAAATATTATTTTAGGCTTGGGCAATTTATGAGCGATTTTATTTAAAACTGCGCAATTCAGCCTTGGTGAAAATTCTGAGTTTAAATTTTAAAAAACTATGAGATTTATCGTTGTTATATCATAAACGAGTTGAGCTTTAGCCTATCATTAACTTTTCCCAAACCCCCCTGAAAGTTGAAACCCCTAAGGATGGTTGATCTTTTTGAAGGATAGTTTTTAGTTATGTAATAAAACTCAAATAAATTTAAGTAGTTTGGATTTTATCATAATTTCTTATAATTATTCTAGGTGGACGAATAATTGATTTTTCGATTATATATACTCTGTATTGACATTCAGTATGAACACTGGAGAAGTTGGTCGTTTTATTTTTAAGTAAAAAGGGGGTTGAGCACCTAGAAAGTGATATACATATACATATATACAAGAAAAGCTCATCCAATATAAGTAATTTTATGGGGTCTTTGTGAGATTCAAACTTCTTACGCATGTTGAAATTAAGCTTTTGTTTGAGTAAATAAACCATAAAAAGCTCATACTTAACCAGATTCCTCCGTGACAAGATTAGAAAGTACATCGAAATTCTGTTTAGACCGCATTAAAAACCTGTGACTGAACTTTCTACATCTTTGGGGCTTTGCAGACAATCGCGCAGTATGCTAATTCGATAGCGCCATTTATGCGGCATGCCCGAATTTTATACTGAATATGGGCCTCTGCTTACGTTACAGTGTAATTCATTAAATTGAAAACATAGATGCTTCGTACACAAAATTTAAATTTTTAAGTCAATAGCGAAGTCAGTTGCACTCGCCACAGGTTCATGTTCAGGAATTCAAATTCACGAGGTAAAGAGATGAGTAAGAGAAAGTAAGAGTAAGAGAAAAAGATGACTTTATTCTGGGTTACGAATTTGTACAGGATACAAAACGGGGGTTTTGGGATATCTATGTATAGTTTTAGAATGTCTCAAAACTACGAAATAAGAAAAATTCAGCGTTCTGACAATATACAGATATGTATTTACTCGTAGATCTTGTATTTGATTACTCAACATCTATAAATTGATTGGTTTGTTTGTTATGTACTTATGTATACTTTCGGCTTATCAAGCAAATGAGCAACAATGTAGATCTGCGTCTAGAGTGGAGTTTTAAGCACACGTGTCTTATTTTCAAATATTTTAGTTATTATAAAATAAGTATGAACATGTGGTACATATGCGATTTCAAGACTAACAATTTCATTTTTTCTGTTAGCAATGTCACGAAACCAATTCCAAGAATTTTGTAGTTTTGCTTCTCAAACCTAGAACTATATGGAAATATGGCGAAATACAGGTATACCGGCTGATGTGTTTATCCTCATAAATGCAGTATGATAGATAAAGATGTGGGTGACACTATTGAATGTTACATCACACGATCTTCATCACTTTCCAAATCGGTTAAATATTTGAATAGTTCTGGGTAATACTACGAAATTATTTCGTAAGCAGCACTACACATTAAAAAAATGAACTGGAATTATTATAAGGCTATTTTAAGGTATCATTGTTTAGGAAGTTTTTTCAAAGTTATTACTAACCCACAACCACAACTAATCCACACGATGTTGTCATTAATTACTGATGATTAAGTAATTAAGATTTAAGCTGATTGAAACGATATTTTTCAAACGAAGTAATGTTAGCAACCGGTTTAGTATTGCATTAATTACATTTTTAGTACATTTCAATTGATCATATCGTCCATTTGATTCTCTTTAAAAAAGAGAAACAATGCAAAATTGTGATACGTTGAATTGTTCGAGTAATACGCACAATAGGAATTAAGCCGCCCAAGTTTGTCACGAAAATAGTGGTCCTAAAGATTTTTTTCATATTCAAGAGAGTGTGTGATGTATGTTGAAATTTTCAAGGTCTTTGATTTTATTAAATTTACAAGTATTTTCCACTAAAACCTATCGACGTGTTCAAATTTGTTCTTTAATTCTCGACATTATGGTGAAGGACGTTGCCGGGTAATATCGAACAATTATGCTAGTCGTTGCCAATTGTTGGTTACATGATGTTAATCAACACCTTTTGGTGTCCTTGGTAATGTCTTTAGTTTATAGCTATTTGCACATAAATATTTTATAGAATTGAGAATTAATGGATAAATCAAAAGATAAAAGTTTAATATGCATTTGCTGATTAGCCACTATCATGCTAATATGAGATATAAAAATAATAAAGGTGGAATTTACTTTGTGTTTTTTCTACCTACATTATTTGAATACAGATTTACGATTTAAAGTTTTTTTGTTTTGGTATTGTGTGTGTAGAATTATTGAAACAAAGCATCAAAGGTTATCAAAAAACCTCTGTTTAAGTTAACATCTTACTCATACGTTATTTACAGGCAGGATGGAGGTATTTCGTGACTACATTAGGCCGTCTTATCGAATTGAAATATTATATGATTAGAAAAAGGAGTATTATTCCTTCATTCATTGCAATTGTGTATGTCCTGAACTCTACCATCTAATAATTACACAATAAAATTATTCAGATAGTTGTACTACGCCTCTGACAAATTACGTTTTGTTGATGCCGTATTGACTGTGTTCAATTTATTCATGGGTTTCTAAATAAGGGAAAGTGAACGGATATCCTGAGGCTACGACGTAACAATTTACCGGTTGTTCAAGCTTTGTTTTATTTTGTTAAGTGCCTTCAGCCTTGGCAATGATTACACCAGATGTAATGACGTAGCGGGTTTATTTTGATCCTTACTAGGTCTAGATAATGTCACTTTGACCTAAGTGAGTCAGAGTAAAAATTCTCTTGCCATTCAACCTTGATCTCATGAAGGTATTCCCGAGAATGTTTTCAATTTAGTTCTTTTGTTTATTCACTAAACTAGTTTTTAACGCCAAAAGCTGCGATGACATAAATTATTCAGTATACTTACTTTGGTAGAATATTAACCAACACGTAGCTGGTCTCAGGTTATATTAATTCGTTTTGTGCTTTGAAACACCCAACCCATAACGCAAGGGATATTTTTATCTTGGTATATATTTCACTGGCATTTCCAGCTGGGCAAGACCTTTGATGGGCTTGTACTTTATTAATAGGGGTTAAATTGAGAAAGCAATAGACAGGATTTATAAAGAGCGCCTCCTAAGGAAAGTTGTAGTTATATGTATATATTAAAAATAATTTATTTGACAATGAAGAAGTCTGCAAAAACCTTTTAAACATGTCATTTATGCAAAAAACCTAATCAGAACTCATCAGATAGACGTTTCGTCAATCACAAATTTTTTTAATATTCTGCTAAAAAACATGGTACTAATCGTGGAAAGTCTCCCAGCTGGTAGGCTTTTCAATGACTTGATAAATAATTAGGAAACAGTTAGATAGCTGTAGTAAAAAAAACATTTTGTTGATTATTATTTTTTTAAGCAGGGCCGTGGGAGTCGCGCAGTCGAAGCGCTAGCCTCCCACGTACCCACTCTGCGAAGCACTAGTAACAATAAGAAATCTGCCTAAAATGCCCTAATTTTTTCACGTTTTCGACACTCAATTATTATTTAATTCGTCCTACCTTTAATGGCACGAATGCGACATTACAGCTGCCTTAGTGATTCATTCATCTGTTCCAAAATATGTGCATTAAACCTTTTCTGGGCAACAATGTGCGTTTTTACATGGAAGTGGATTCTTTCGTGGACACGCAACGGCCTGTGTCACCTCGAGAAAGCCTTTAAAATCCAATTTATGATGGTCTTAATTGATATGTTCGAGTCGTATCGATTTTAAGTTAATGCCGGGGTCAGTGTTCAGAACGCTGTAAGTCTGCCGTTTTTTTTTTGCCCATACGTATGCATAATGAGAGTGAGTTCTTTGCAGGAACAGTTAATTGTCATACTGAACCCTGCACCCACGCTGCAAGCGATATTGTTATTTGCCGTTTAACAAATGAATCGCACTCGTCATCCTTCTCCTACGCCTGGCTCCGTTCACAGTCCATGGTATAGACTTCAGCAAAGTTTTAGTGTTCCGTCGAAGGCGATAGGTGCGCGAGCTCTTTCTATTGCCATAGTGAATAAAAACTATGATCTATGATGTAATCCAAGGATTAAATTGACACGCGAATGTTGTACGTTGTCCGCGAGTGTTTGCAGTGGAGATATTTTAACATATGAAGAGTGCGGGATTCGATAAGATTGTTGAATATTTAACGTTTTGGAAATTGGTGCTGGTACAGAGTGGAACCTCCCGTTTTCGATAAAATTACATATTTGAACGGTAGTACTGACATGCAAATGCACTTCTTGGTTTAATCTACCATATGCCAAATTGGGTGCGCGCTAATAATAATCCAGCGCTAATTCTATAAATAATTTTTGTAGGTATTTCTCGTGGTAACGCACCGATAAACTGATATAGCATTTCGTAAAACAAGTTATTTTTCTTGACATACATACGTACAGACCCTGAATTTCCTTACGTTTTACTACCATAAGTCATTGTTTGTGTAACCTTAATACTCCGAATAATTTTCCAGTTAACTGTACTTGTGCATACACTCTTATTTGGCAATGACTAAATAGATGTGCATACAAAGCGAAAATGAAAGTAAAAGAACAGTTAGAATGTAGCAGATTCTCTCTTTGTTCATAATTTTTTTTTGTTTAGAATTGTTAAGCTCAATTCTCCAATTACCTTCTTAAAACACTGCAAGGTAGCTAGTGCTTCCGGGTTTTAAGTACAGTCGCCTAAGGGCAACACACGTTGAAAGTCTATTAGCATCACTATCTATTACTATTCTGCTGAAGTACTCGCGATATCTTGGATTAGCTGCGGAAATGCTTCAGTTTTAATAATGAATTTTAACTGTGCATTGTTCCAAAAAAAGTTAATACATCCTAGACGAGGCACATGTCGACAGCCATCATTAGGTCAAAATTGCTGCTATGTGTAACACATAGTTTGTTTTATATCGCTTTGATAATACATTTAAAGCCGTTATCCATATTTGGCACTAAGTACTTATTTATTTTTATTTTGTATTGTGCCTTGCGAGACAAGGGACGTCGTAAATCTAGCCCTAACGCAACGATTAAATGTTAGTTCAAAATCCAATGTGGCGTGCCCTCGGCAACTAAAAAATTTAAACATATTGCACAGGTTCACAATGTTAGTAATAGCGCAAAAATAAGTCAATTTTCGGTTTAGATTGACGTTTTTTTGTGTATTGTCGTAATGTCCTGCAGCATGACCGGTAGCCATGATTAATAATATAAACCACGCAAGCTTTATAAACACATTAACCTCGATACTGTCCATCACATGTCGCATAAAAGCAGCGGCAAGTGTTCACATTTCGTAAGTCTCAAGTATAATTGGGGTTTAACATTCGCTATTATCTTTGTAGTAGTCCTCGGGCATTATTTTCACACCAATGTTATATCACCTTTTGTGCCTTTTTCACCATTAGCACACATATTATGGGAACGTGTTGAGGCCAAATTATGACTAGTTAGGAGAGCGTGATGAATTTGGCATATGGTTGTTAAAAAGAAAACAATTTCCAACATGTGAATTCAGCTTTTACGCAGGGTGGTTCTCCGAAAACTGCATCATCATGTAAAAAATCTGCAAATTTAGCACGATATGAAAGTCGATGAGGGCCAGTCGACTGAAATATTGTTAAGATAGCGGCATTTCCGCTGGGAAGTGGGTACCAACTTGCTGATTTTAAGTGGAATGCATTATATATCGTTCAATTGATTCACATTCAAATTCTGCGATTATTTTATACATATCGAATTTGACAGATATGAAAATTATAAATAATTTTGACACATGTCAAACTAACAAAACATGCTTTGACAGGCAGGTTGAGAAAAATTAAGATAGAATGTGTTTTCCTTTAACTGTTCGGCAGATGCAGACGCGTAAAGTACAAAAACGTCATATTTGATATGTCATTATTTCGAAAAAAATTAAAAATCGAAAAAAGGAGATGCTATATAAAATATCATTAGAATTTGGAGGTGAAACCAAAAATTCGTTAATATAAATAGGTCGTTCTATTTAAAATAAACAAGTTGACATTTCAGGCGTGTTGCCCCCATCGACCTTCATGTCGTGACAAATTGCCAGATTTTTCCTATGTATAGAACTTACATGAAGTTACTGTACAGGTAGCTTCAAAATGTTTTTACCTCTATAAAAACCAACACTAATTAGTATGATGCGCAGTCAGATGACAACACCATCCAGCCTCTCGTCGCGTGATAGTGTTTATACGAACAACTACTTACAGAGGGATGTGCGAAATAGACATTTAAGCCCTACGAAAAACGAAACCACCATTACTTCGTTGAATGATGTCTGTGATAGGACAGTGGTTCGTGTTCGAAGATCCGGGTTCCGTCATGAGCGGATTCGCGTAGTTTGCACCACTAGAAGACAGCATATCAGCCGACTAGTCACAGTGTCAGATGTTTGTCATACGCTGCCACCATTCAGGAAACATGTTACCGTTGTCAGGTATTAAATGTTGATTGTCCTAAGATTGTTTACTCTACGGTCAAGTATTAAAGATGTTTTTTGACTATTTAGAATTTTCATATAAAAAAATTTATATCCGCTTTTTTGAGAACAGCCAATGGTCAATTGGGTGATTTTTTGTTTGGGTAACATAATTACTTAAATTTATATGGATGTGTTTTGCGTTTCTGAGCATTGGTTGCTAAATGGGAATATTAAAAAATTGCATGTCGAGGGTTTTTTTTGTATGATTTCCTCTGCCAATCCCTATAAACGGAGGAAAATCTCGTGCATGAGTGAACGATGAGTTTCGACAGTATTCAATTCATCGTATAAAAACGTGTGTGTCTGGTATTAGAGCATCGAGTGCGGAGGTGACCGGTTTTTCGCACCTCGTAAGTCACAAAATGTGAAATATAGAAAATATAAGGCTATAAGAAATCTCTCCACGATAATCCAATTATTACCTCTTAAAACAAATCTAAATCGGCTTGGAATATTTGTAATAAAATGAGTAATAAAGGAAAATCACCGACCGATATGGTTATTGAGCAAGATGAAATCTTGAGATCTGATTTAGAACTAATTTGCGAATTGCGAATGCTAAAAAGACAACAGCTTGATCTCTCCGTTGTTAATCAGAATTTCTTGCCTGTGGTTGACGCTTTTCGGTATCCAATGATGAATCTTCCTAATAAATATTCAGAAGGTTTCTACGAAATTCCTCTAAGAATTCTAACATACGTTGCTACACATGAATATTTTCTATCGATCTCGAAGGAAGTTGACCAATGTTGTTTCAATTTTTAAAAAGCGTAATACCCGTTCAACCAAGACTTACAGGCCTGCCTCCTCATTTCCCTTTGTCTCAAAAATCTTTGAACTAGTCATTTAGAATCCTGTAGCCGACTATGTGCACTCTCACGACATAATTTGAATTTGTACACCAACGATCTACGGAACTAGTCATTTTCAGCATTATAAATTACGTATATGAAAAGGTTGATAACGGTGGCAAAGTGGCTAGTTCCTTCGACGATTTCTCCAAGACTTTTGATTCAATTAATCATCAGCCGTTGCAGCAAAGATTAGCCCATTATAGACTGAGAGGTAAATTTTCGGCACTTATTGGATTATCCTTGACAGGCAGAAGTCACATATCCGGGTTGACTGACATCATTCATGGGGTATCACAAGAATCTATTTTAGGTCCTCTAATGATTTCTAACGTAGATGAGTTGTCTGGCGAACGGGATGAGTGCTGACCTGTTCTGTCAATATGCGGACAATACTTCCAGTCCTTTTAGTGCTTCCTACTTTAGACGGTTTGCCAATCATGCACTACTAGAGTAAGTGATGTGGTCATAATTGCTCTAAATATTAGTAAAATCAGCCTCCAGTGCTTTGGTAGAGCAAGATTACAGTGTTACCCTTTATGTGTCCATCAAAAGTCAATAGTGCTGGCTAATGACATCAAATTTCTGGGGATGCAGTTTCGCCAACGCCTCAGGTGGGATGTTTAGTCTGTTTTTCTATCCTCGGAAAACCCTTGGGGAAGTTCCCGTGACGATAGAGCCTCAAATAGACCTGCTCGAAGCAGTCGGAAGTGTACAAATAAATTGAACTTTCTTGAAATTGTTAAATATAATAATTGTTTGATAATTTTTATGTTAAATATAATTTTCAGCAAATTCTATCGAGTTTTATTTGCCATTTGCACCTAATTTCAGTTTCAATTCCCCGTTAAATTCATTTTAAGTAAATGCCAATATTTATTTTAAAAAAAATATAACAGAGAAGTATCATCGAAAAGACAAATGAGATACTCAAACAAAAATTCCATTCGTTAATTTTTGAACAAATCTGTACATACTTAAGAGGTCTCTTATGTAAAGTTAAATATAAACAAATTAAATTTTCACTTCTCAATTTTAGAAATAAACCATTTTTGGTTTAGATCAAATAATGTGTTTATAAGCCGAATACTTGATAGCAGCATCATGTAATTAACATGGTAATTACCTTTCTATTTCCATTGCAGTATTACATACAATCTAGTCGCTTCACCGACATTTATTACTTTCTAAGTCGCATGCAGGAAGGAGACAAGATTTAGACGTTCATAACCACTTTCATTCATTACCATTTTCAGTACAAAAAGCCTTATAGGTATGCTTTTAGGGAAGTCGCTTTTTGAGTGTTTCAGTCTAACTGCAATGATTCTGTTTGATCGTTTCCTGCTTTATTGCGTCGAATAATTCTTGGAAAAATTGACCTTTTTGTGATCTAATGTCTTTATTTTTAGATCTTGTTTAAATGACAACTGATAGTTGCTGTTGGCATAAATGCGAAGCTTTACAATAAAACGGCTATAAATATATGTAAACATAAATTTTGTTTAAAAATATCGTTCAACCTGTGCAGGAATGGTGTGTATATATTGAGGCGTAAATGTAGATTACAGCGGCTCCAAAGATGTCTAAAAAGGTGCCAAAGTGGGGAATAAATTAACGTGAATTGGTCACAGTGGCGTAATTTAATATAACAGAATATTTTTTAAGTTTAAATTACCTTTCGGTTTTAAACTCCTAAAAGTTTAGGGAAAATCTCTCGCTACGTTTCAAGGAATTTCATCCACTTTGATGAAGTACTTATGACCAATGAAAGTCAAATATTCATAGCAGGTCTTGTTGCAATCACTTTCTATAACACCTATAAAAATTCAGAAAATGTAGCTTATGAGATTTCGAGATGGTTCTGCATTACCTGCATCGAACAATAATTGCCGATAACTTGTGTTATATGGATCGTGACGCAAACGCATAAAACGCAACGATTTTGTCCACTTACATCGAAGTGCTTTGTTATTTTTGGATATTTGACCAACAGGTCATGTATTTAGGTCACTTTTAGTGTGTCCTATATTCGAAATGTACCTTGAGAGAACGGTTGGTTTTTAGAACCTGAGATGTCCTATAAAATGATAATTGGACGTTTTACGAACGCCAAATGCCTCAGAATTTAATTATTTTGTCGGGAGTTAATTTGTCTTTATGTCAAGGTATAAAGTTATTTCTGCTGTATAGGTCTTCCGTCTTCCTATACTCTTGTACATTACTTGTCTCCATATGTTTATCACCTACTTAAATTTATTACCATTAAAGTACTTTCCTCTTCACAGCGGGCACGCACCTACCTAACTAACCGGTTGTATAGAGTGTCTCTAAAAATCCTTGCAAAACGCCAAAGATATTGCCGAGGCGTGAAGTTAAAATACGACTCGTTTAACCCGTTTTTATCAAAATTTATAAATTATTTTGACACTCTTTTACCCGAATTTTGAAAAGATCTTTAACGTGACTTTATTGTCCGAAATAATCGAAACTGAAAAATAACGCATAAAGAAGTTACTTTTCGCAATCGCATAATCTTCCGTAAACCTGCCAAACATTACATATTGTTGACTTTAAAATACAGAAAAACGAATATTCCATGCATAATTCTCATCAAAAAAACCTATATTGCCCAAGAGTCGCAAGCGAGGGCGGCAGTCGAATAGAGACGTCTATATTTTGATTTAAAACCCATTTACAGCAGATAATGCTTATAAATATTTTGTTCGTGTTTCTATATGTTGAATCTGTCTTAAAATTCTCTGATTAACATTTTACAATGCATGAAAATGTGTTTATTCTTAATATCCCATGTAATGGGAATCTTTGAATTTCTCAACTTGAAAAATGCAAACTGTTTCGTACCTTGATTAATCTTAAACGTGCCTTTTTATCATCTAAATGCATATCTAACATATGTGCACATAGCTTCTGATATAATAGATATTATTACAGGTAGTCAAGATTTATTGTGTAGATACAGGAGTTAATTGGAAAACTTAATTACTTTTGTTTCTATTTTTAGCAGAAATGTTAAATATTTCATTTCCATGACGTGGTATCTTCAAAAGAATCAGGGCTATGCCTATTATTCTAGTAGTTGCTCTAGATGTTACAAGGGTTAAAGCAACATGCTACATTAGTTGGAGCTAATATTACCAATGTTTTTCGCACATCGTAAAACAAACCATTAGCACCTATTACTAGTAAGTGATAGCAATTTAGTAATTAGTGATGTAAACTTAACTTTTATCACTAATGGAAATTTTGGTTCTACACCACTACACCCAATGACGATCGAATGCACATTACCTGCAATTCACTGCGATCAATCATTTCTAAGAAACCAAATATCATAGTGTTATATTTAGGTTCCATGAATATTGATTATATTTCCAACAGATCTATTTTCACTAGCAGATTTTAACGGTATTAGTGTATTCACCTTTGAATAACGAGTTACTACATTTATATTTGGTCATCCAGCACCCACGTGGAAATCTACAAGAGAATGATTTTTATTGAATACATTTTCCCATCCTATTCGTGCATTACGAGTAATTACTAATCGATTACTTTTCTGACATTTTAACATAAAATAACCGATTATTAGGCATCGTTTTTTCTACTGTTACCTTTCTTGATTCAGTGTCGTGGGCTTACCGAATTGAACTGCCATTTGCCATTTCGATTTTATTTTAATTGCCAACAAAGTGAACCGTTTGAAGCATGCAGTTTAAGTGTATCGTACATATAATTTCTTACCTATTACATTATTTAAGGGATTAGTAGAGCGAGATGTTTAGCAAGGCAGAAGAGAATATAATGCGCAGCCTTTCATAAAAATTGAGTTTGTGTTATTAGTAAGCATTAATAAATAACTGTTCCTTAAGGTATGTTGAGCAGTTTAAGTAATGTTATTATTGGTTTTATAGCCAATTTAATAATTATTAGATGTTTAATTGATTTTAAGACCATTTGTTATGGGCTGTTTAACGAAACTGCCAGAACGAATATCTCTAGAGAATTCCCACAGGAATGTATATTTTGCTTTCCACTTATTTGTCTCTAAGAAAACAAATTCGATAGCGAGAGAGTACATTGTCACTGCCAGATGTAAATAATGGTAGCAAGAATTGTTTTGCTTTCATATGGTATGCTGCACCTCCCACTTAAGGCGTATCTGGCAAAGCTTGATACTGAAATACCAGTTAATCCGTGGTAACTTTCGGAATAAATCAATTATCACCAATTTTGTTCTTGCTTCTTGCCGTTATTTGAAGAGATATAACTGTATAGTTCTAACCTTGAGAACAGTTTTAATTGTTCTGCAAGTTAGGGCTGCCCGATTTTGAAACAATGCATTTCTTTTCAGAGAGATCTATATTTCACTATTCCGGTTTTGACAGTTTTTTAAGCTGTAAAAAATGCTCATCTTACTAAATGATGTCGTGGAAACCACTATCTCTCCTTTCCGAAAATTTTGATTGAAAACTGGTGACATAGTCCAAGTTTTTTTAAACAATTACTCACTTCCTAAGTTTTTTCTCATGTGTTTCATTTGTACTTTCACCTGTTAGAATGTTGAAATTTGCAATTCATTTACTCCAACTTAGTGCACTAACCTGAACAATTACATAGTTATTATATTAATTTAAAATTCTTGAACAACAAACAATATAGATACCTACACTCTATAAAAAATTGCTTCACTTCACCATAATAATATTCACCTTATATACTGTACAGGCGCTGGGTTGAATGGATAAAGTGCCTTTAGCGCCTATGGATGGGCTCGTCACGTCCTGTCCCAGTGGAGCTAAAATTGATCCTGCCAAATTGAGGTGTAACTTTTTGATCCCGTTGGGCAGCAAGATTAATCGCCTTAAGTATTCTACTCTGGCAAGCCGAACATTACATTCCGTTAGCACGTGTCCAGTGTCTTGTCGTGTGCTCATGATCAGACGCAGATGTTGCCAGAGGTAGCAGTGTCTGACCATCATCCTCACGTTCCTTCATTTGAGTAGAAAATGAAGTCTCGTCTGTATGGTATTTGATTCGATTATGTATAACTCAGCTTGCCATATGCCATGGGCCTGCAGTTGTGCAGCGATGCAGGACCATATTGGAGAGATTAAAATTAGTTTCAGATTTGCTATTTAGCTAGTAATGAAACATTTATTTCATAAGATCAGGGTAAAGACGGTCTAAATATAGACATTAGAGGGCTAACCCACAACGGAACCTAATCCGATTTAATACCCCTACTGCAATAAAATTACTCCTAGAGGGAAACACTCGTAATCTTGCAGTAAAATCAACCAAATCTTTTGATTCATTAGTGTATATTGTTTTGTAATTTAACCATAACGAAAATCGTAAAAGTAGTTTGCATCAAAACAGATATAAGTAGAAATTACATCAAGTTCTGTCGCTTCGAAAAAATTAGTCTTGTCGGTACAGCTAATTTGCTTATGATTTCTATGCCTGGATTCGATTGTGGCACGTTTGCCTCCGTTGACCCCTTGCCAAAAGTGGGTCAGGTGTTAAGTTTTAAAATTCCAGTGACATTTAAAGTAGATGGTATTTAATAAGCTACATATATGTTTGCTCTAAATGAAACGTGACAAAATTTTATCAAGTTTCGCATATTGGTATCTGAATCAGACCTTGCACCATTTACTGAGCAAACATATTATTGCATGAAATTATTGCGGCCATATTAAGTTTGCCGTTAAAATAAATTTGCAACGAGTTGAAAACTGAACTTGAACGACACAAAGAATTGCATTTAGATAAATGAATTTTTTCGATGACGAACTCACGTATGTTTTCGAACTGTCCACCGAAAATGGACATTAGAAATTAATGCTTCAACTGCAAGCCAAAATGAAGAATAATAATTGAACCGATTCGTGCGTTCTTTGCTTTAGCGTTAAAACAGTTTACATTAACTATCATCATAACCTTCCGAACAGTATAACAATACGTGCTAATCAAATAACTGGGACCATGTGGGACGTCTGATTTCAAAGAACCACTGGCGCTCGATAGTTGCCATCAATCTCTATTTTATCACCACACTTATTTTGTTTTATCACAAAATTAGCGAGTTGCGGGCGGTTTCACCCAACTATCGCATTTCATTTTATCTGTGGTAGATTTATTTAGAAAGTTGTAGGTACTGTCATTCACCCAACTATTGACTGTAAATTAGCATTCCGTGTTGCCCTACATACATTCATTATAATTATCATTATAACAGTTATACCACTTTAGGTACCAAGTTCGCATAGTGCACGTACCTGCTAACATGTAGAAACCATTCTGTGCTGTGCATGCACGTTGGCAATGAGATTTGTACAGTCATGTATACATTTTTTACTCTGTAGGAATGTTCTGTTCGACTAATGAGAAATTGAATCTCTGGGCTGATGTAATATGCTTCACTGATGCATTTTACGTAACGCGTCATGACCCATTGTAGATCACGATATCGATATTTTTAGTTTGGTTTGGTACGGCGGTTCCCAGAGATTTAACATTATTCTGAAGATTTTTTTCTTGTTGAGGCGAATGGAATGTGAGAGAATGTTTAGAGATTCGCGTTACAAGCTATAACCAGGTGTGCACGAGGTGTTTCAGGAAAGGGTGGTTTCACGTTGGACAAGTCAAATTATGACGGATACCTCAATGGAACACCTTGAGCATTTGCCCGATTTGGCGCTCGAAGAAAAATTTTATGTGGAAAAAAAGGATGCAGAGCGTAACATATCGCCATGGAGATATTTCAGGGGGCGATAGTACTCTGCAAAATAATTTAAAAAAAAATACTAATAGACCTTAGTCAAACACGAATAATTTTCGATACACAGGGTGACACAGTTTTTATTGCCTGCAAAACTAATACAAATAAATTGGTCTTGCAGACATGAACAGTGAGGCGACACGCATACTAAGCAATAAAAATTAAATTTTTTGGTCTCACCAGTGGAGTACCTACCAGCAGGTCACTGAACACTTTTAAGAAAACAATTGTACGCCACATTGCACGTGCAATATTTTCTGTGAAAAGCAAGATTATTTTAGGATTCCCCGTTCAATTTTAAGAAGTAATAATTTCATAATATTCATATATTTTGATCATCATTGTTCACCTTTTTTTGGGTAGAAAGTAAAACCAAATGAGGTAAAATCTGGTAGTCATCTTTGTCATGTGATTTTTACCATTTTTTTTTAATGGACAAATCGTTGTCATGTCCTCCCGAGGGGCAAGACTGTTCGCATAGTGTGTGCCCAATATGAAACTTACCTTATATGCTTCGCCGTGCAAAATATTTATTTCTGCTTTTTCCCTCATTTCCTCATACAAATTTTGACAAACGGTCTGGTTGTTTTCATACCATATGTTGCGATTTAACTGCAAATTTCAAGCAATTAATTAGCCTTAAGTATAACAATTGCCAGATAAATAACGTCTTTAATGAATTGCATTTATTCGCCAACAAGTCATATTTGCCAAGAAAAAATAGCTTTTATTTCGTTTACATTTTACATATTATGAATGTGGGTTGCACAACTTCGGGGACAATTAATGCACCATATTGATTAACGTTCTTAAGTCGATGCAGGCACTTATTTGAAGGTCGTTGTAAGTGCGCTACTTATGTAGCAACGAACTTTTAAGCATTTTGTCATTTACCAACAAATTTCTGGTACTGACTTTTATTCGGTCCAGTACCTACACCTATTTGGATGGCATTCTGGCCGATAGAACGTAATCGGGTCCTAAATGGGCCAAAATCACGCGAGGGGGGGAAGGGAAATAAAGGCAGGTGGTTCGCATCTCGGCGGCATGTGGCAGAAGTGTGGGGCTTTCAGATGTTATTAAATATCCGAAGTTATTTACAGGATGAAACACCGTCTGTTTTTCCTCTTCTCGAGTGTCTGCTCAAGGTCCAACTTCCCCTTGTAATGGATTTATTTCCTAACGCATTTATAAACAAACCACCAGAAGTGAACATACTCCTTCGAAGGTTGAAGCAAACATGTAATTATCAGCTAAGCATTTTACTAAAGCTTCCTGAGTATTTTTATTTATAACTCGTGTATTCGAGATGAACATGTTTTTTTGTGTGCGTTACTAACGAGTATCAACGCCGGTAACAACAGAAAAATTAGCGTGTCTGGAGACTCCCAATTTACTGCCTTTTGAGATGTAGTTCACCCAATATAAAAAGGACCCCATTATTGAAAGATGCACACCTGATGGTTTTCGGTATACTCGGGTAAGGCCAGTGTATACAATTTTCGAGCCTGTCAAATCGAACAGCTGCTCTACCTTATCTGTATTCGGTCGTTTTCTTTTCACTCACTACCTGTGATTTAGTACCATACTACCATCTTGATTTTGGGTTCTGGGTCCTCAGTTGAGCAGCTGTTTCCTTAGGGATCAGTCTGGTAGTGGAGAGCGGTGTTATACTCCCAGTTGCGTTCTATTGTCTTGTGTAGTTTAACAAGTGTCGTTCCCTGATATATCACCAAAAATGATCATTTGCATTTCGGGATTTTTGGTGGGAATACCGTAAGTTTTTATGTTGTTAATAGTCACATTGATAGCACATTTAAAAAATATGATATTTTTATTGGCCATATTTTCCATCGTGTTGTCAATTGATTGGAGCTAATCGGTCTAGTTGCTGGACACCAGACAAATGTTATATTTAAATAATTCAAGGCAATGTTCAAGGCGAGCGAAGTAGATAAAGGTCAACCCAAATTTGCTGTCTTTGTACGTTTTTGCTATGGGCTTTCTGGAAATGCCTGATACACGTGACGATAAGATAATCGATCGAATTTTTTCGCACTTATTTTTTGTTTGTTTCATCAGAGCCCATTGGTCAAAACTAATTCATTTCTCATAAGACAATCTCGTCGAGATTTAAAATTGTCCCTCAAAACCCCGTAAAGCTTGCACGTGTTTGAGAGTGTTGCGGCTCTTAATATGTTCCAAAACGGCAGTGATAAGAGAATGTCCATTCCAGCGAATATCCTCTAACCGCATTACGTAATTATTTGCATAGCAGCACACATTAGAACAAATTTAGAAAGAAAAATTTAGTTGTACATTTCCACCGACTTAACGATGCTGTAAGTGTAAAGCATACATTTTGAAATGCTGCCAATATGTTTAAATGTCGTTATTTAATGACCGCACTTTTATGAATGACTTCTATCCGGTTATATCATAGATTTTACAGGGTCGATTAGTTTTATATCGTTCTTCTCTCGCCTATTAGGAAAGCGTGCGATTGCGAGGCAAAGACGTTTGTATTCAAGGTGGCAAGTTGATTGGAACATGCAACACTTTATGGCGTTGCATAGCACGCTGTCTTGTCCATTTTAAAGAAATTTTCATATATGTGGGTATATCTGGAGGTATAAACATCTGCTAATCTGGGTATTAGGAGTCAATGTTAGATATTGCCTTGTATAAGATGATTTGGTGCTCATCAAGCGAGCGCCGTAAAAGCGCCATTCTAGCCGAAAAAAGGAAGTGAATCGTGTTTTTTTGGCTATGAAGGGTGAGCTCTTCCCCCTGTTAGGTATTAGTGGAGGTATTAATAATGAAGGTCGTGGAGATGTTATGCAGGGGTAGAGAACACGACTTAGGGGCAGTGTTTCCGGCATTGTCCCCAGTTGGAAACGATGTAATAATATAGTCGATGTTTTAGAGAGAGTTATTAGGTCCGTAAAACATGCCCTTGCAATCAGGTTTAAGGAAGGGGCTATTTTATGTCGAATTTAATATAAGATTTATTCGCAGAACGCCAATCTGGGCTTTAAGGGACTGAGAGAAACGATCTAGCAATATCATAGGTATTCACTTAACATGTAAGCCCTCTGATCTTATGATATTCAAAGGAAATATGCTGTGAATTTTTATCACGCGGAAGGTTTGCAGTGGCACATTTTTGGTGCGCACCATATGTTCGCTGTCAACCTGATTCTCGGATCTTATTGGAAACCAGTATACCTGTCAAAATAAACGCACGCGCAGCTATGCTTGGACTGGCTACCTGTGAATGATCGATCAGCAATTGTCAGGGGCACATTTACTTTCCGAAGAGTTGCCATTTCATATTTGAATTGCTCCACCTTCAAGATATCGGACGTGCGGTCTGAAAACCTAGCGGTATAATAATTACGCTTAATTTTCACTTTTTTTTATATTTATATTTGCCGAAATTTGGTCTGTTGTAGGAAACGCTAATTGAGTTAAGTAATGGCGTTAAACGACGCAATATCCAAGTTCAATAGCACTTTTCTAAATCACAAATCACTAGTGTTGGAGGTGATAATTTTTATAATAGTGGTACCCACCATTAGGGACCTAGGGTGCATACCTGCTAAGTTGTTGGCTTGTGGGGACAGAAACTAAACATCGCATTAAGTGTACTCCTTTCAATGCTCAAAACAATAGGAAGATAAACGCGAAGAACTATATATCATTTATTATTAAAAATATCCGTTAAAAATTGTTCGAAAATGATAACGACCGCAAATCGATACTAATATTTTTGAGGTTTTCCATTGCTAGACCCGAATGCATATTACCGAACCAGCATTATCTGCTTGACAACATAGTTTTGTTATTGTTCCTTTAACTTGCAATCAGCACTTTCCTCTTGTCACTGAAATCGGCAAATCAGAATAAATCGTAATGTGTCGGCTGTGGTCAAAGTTGTGTTGTTGTTTCAGCTTTCCGCCAAAAATGGAGAGGTCCCAAGTGGGCAACTCCCTGGGCTCCTCAGACCACATTCAAGAACAAACGTACATACAGGCTCCGAATTTTGTCCAGAATCAAAATTACGCCACTCCGGCACCAAGCCCTGTGTACTGCAGGTCATCGCCGAACAATCCAGGATACGTTTCAGTGGTGCAGCCTCTTCACAAAAAAGGATCGTTGAGGAATGGAGATGTTTTGAAGAGGTCCCGTGTTCAAACTACGTAAGTTGATCAAAGATATGTAAACTGCGCATTATTTCAAAAACGGTAGGAGATAAGTGTAGGGTATTCTTCGCAGTAAAAACTTTGCCGACAGATTGTAAAAAAGTGATACTAATGCAAATGCTTCGATTGAAATAAGAAAATTACGATATCTAGGAGAATAAGTGTCTCCTTGGCAACGTCACCTGTACCCCAGTGTAGCAAATTTCTTGAATTTATATATGTGCGATATAGAAATTAATCGATTTCTTTGAATAATCCTATATTTTAAAGTGAGATTTCAATGGCCAGAAAATAAATATGTATAAATTTTGAAAGTTGCGTTAGCCTCCAGGTTGATGCAAATTCAGGTGTCACCATAAATAACTACTAAACATTAAAACTGTTCTCTAAGCTACTTTGTCCAGTTTATACCGTATTCAACCTTAGTCAACTGTTCTCCTGAATTAATTATATGTCTCTTTAATTTTGTGCCCACATAATTAAACTTCGTTTCACTTATTAATTATACTGCAATTAACATTCGATTTTTAAGTTCATAAATTTTTTGCCGCCGTTATTTTACGCTTGATAAATTATTACTTATCGCAGCTCTTTGGCTGGATACTAAAGTGAAAGTAAGCAAAATCGTTTATAACGCGGATTATGTAGTCACGTTTCAGGAACAATGTAACCCATGAAGATATTATTTGGTATAATTTCCTTTTGGTTGGAAGACGAATTAAAAGCGCTTTAAATCAATAAATTCGTGGGGGAATTTCCTCTTTTATTCATATAAAAGTCTCGTCCGTGGGTCAAGCTAAACGTAGGATGTCGATATTGATATTCAAATGATATGCGTGATTTTTTTCTCTAAATACCTCAGAAACCATGTCGAAGAGCTTTTACAAAAGATTAAGCGAGGCAATGTGTTTCAGATATGAGCTGTCACAAGATATCCTCGACAAACAAATAGAGGTCCTGGAGAGAAAATATGGGGGCGTCAAAGCACGAAATGCAGCCCTCACCATACAGAGGGCTTTCAGACGATATACTCTGCTTAAAAAATTCGCAGCTATTACTGCAATGGCCAAAGCAGAGAAACGAATCAGTCGCAGATTGCCCCCTTCCAACGAAGAAAATAAATGCCATTCAGAATCTTCAGATCAGCAATGCTCCGAGTATATGCGAACAAGCTATGAGGGACATGACTATAATAATATCCGTATTCCTCCCGTTAGATCAATGTCATTACGCGAGAGGCGACATATCGATAATATGCCCATTCCTCGGAGCCAATCTGGCACGCCCTCCGGGTGCTGGGAGAACTATTCCTCCTCCTCCTCCCTTCAACACTATTATTCTCCAGCTGATATTAAGTCTGAGTCTATAGGATCGCATGTCACTGGTAGTCCAAGTTCCTGTAGCACGCCAACGACCTCTTCGAATGGATACGTTCGGACGCGGAGTAGCTTGAGCAGTAGCAGTAGTAGAAAAGTTCCACCAGAGGTACCAAAGAGAACTTCCAGCATTACTTCCCGTTCTATTGAGCAAGGTAGACATAAGACTAATGGATTATCCAAGACTGCGGAAAATGGGTCGTTGTCCAGCGTTCAGAGTTCAGGTAAACAGTTCTATTGATGGTAGTTCTTGGTCATAGAGCTGAGGTGGGTGTTCATTTGTTTCGAAAGCGTTTTGAGGGCTCACGGCAGTTTGTGCGGATTCTTGAATTTTCAGAATCACCTGCGAACATCAGCCACGATTAATCAAAAAACACACAATATAATTTTTAACAGGTGGAGCTTTTTTAAATCCATGACCTAACTAATAAAATCATCTATTAATGTGCCATTTTAATGGTCGAAAAATTATAAACAATCTCCAATTGGTCAATCAACATAACATTAGACACCCATCTGCTCTATGCATCGGATTTGCACTGGACTGGTTACAGCATTCCCATGTCCCCTTGCAGGTAGCGATAGCAGTATATCAACCGAAAGGATGCAGTGTGAGTTTTCCGGTTCTCCTATCTGGAAGAGGAAAGTGAACCACGGGTCGGATTATGCAGAACCAGCCTTAGAAACGAGCCTGGGAAACGTGTCCACCGCGAACTCTTCCACATACACTTTAGTAGAGAGGACCGCAGATGCTCAAGGGCCTCAAAGTTACAAAATATCTGAGACTATTAGAAAAAGACAGTATAGAGTAGGGCTTAATTTATTTAATAAAAAGCCGGAGAAAGGCGTTGCGTACTTGATTAGGAGAGGTTTTCTCGAGAATTCCCCTCAAGGTGAGTAGAAATTTGAGTTTGTTGGTGAGTTTTGAGATGGTGTTTGTTATAGGCGTTGCGCGCTTTTTAATATCTCGCAAAGGCTTGAGTAAGCAAATGATTGGAGAATACTTAGGGAATTTGCAAAGCCCGTTTTGTATGGCCGTTTTGGAATGCTTCGCTGCAGAGCTCGACTTATCAGGAATGCAAGTCGATGTGGCATTGCGAAAATTCCAGCAACACTTTCGCATGCCGGGGGAGGCCCAGAAAATCGAGCGCTTAATGGAGGTCTACTCTCAAAGATACTGCCAATGCAATGTTGATGTCGTGGCCAGACTCCGATCTCCTGACACTGTAAGACTTTCTACAATTTTTCTTAAGCATGGATGCTTAATATGTTGCCGTTTTCTTTCAGATATTTGTCCTAGCTTTTGCAATAATAATGTTGAACACCGACTTGCACACTCCAAATATAAAGCCAGAAAGGCGAATGAAAGTGGAAGACTTCATCAAAAACTTACGAGGCATCGACGACTGTGGTGATATTGATAGTGATATACTGAACGGTATCTACGAAAGGGTCAAAGCAAACGAATTCAAACCCGGTTCCGATCACGTTACTCAGGTGATGAAAGTCCAAGCCACGATCGTAGGGAAAAAGCCGAATATGGCACTACCACATCGGAGATTAGTTTGTTACTGCCGGTTATACGAAATTCCCGATGTCAATAAGAAGGAAAGGCCGGGTGTTCACCAAAGAGAAGTCTTTTTGTTCAACGATCTTTTGGTTATAACCAAGATTCTTAGCAAGAAGAAGTCATCAGTCACTTATACGTTTAGGAATAGTTACCCGCTGTGTGGGATGGTTGTCACTCTGTTCGAAGTTCCACGTAAGTTACTTTTATTTTTTAGTTGTTTTAGTATGGTTGTTTTTCCGGGATTTCCAATATTTCCATAATCATCCATAATTTAATTTACTATCTGTACTATTATTCTAACATTTCAGATTACCCATTTGGTATTAAACTTAGTCAAAGAGTCGATCAAAAAGTGTTAGTTACCTTCAACGCGAGGAATGAACACGACCGATGCAAATTCGCGGAGGATTTGAAAGAGGCGGTTAGTGAAATGGATGAAATGGAGAATTTGCGAATCGAAGCAGAACTGGAAAGACAAAAGTCCAATAGAGGGAACAGATCTGGTAAGTTTCCCATAATTGTGTTGTTTGTTGTGTGGCTCAGTGTTGCTTACTAACGGACCTTACGGCATGATTTTTGAGTTATAATAAGCAATAAGTACCGATAGATGGTGGAGTTCAAGGCTCCCCTTTCTGCTTTTTCCTTATTTTCACGTTATTTTTTTTAGTCCGGCTTTAAGCAACAACCCTGGACAAAACCTTCATTAAAGTTTGCGTATCTAAGTGTTATCATCCCAGCAATTTGTCCGATTCCACTGTTCCACCAGTCAATTCTCCTATTGCATGATATTAATCATTGACCTTCACTTGTGTGGCAATATAAGCTTGTAAGGGATTAAAGGTACAAGGGTCTAAGCAATACCATCGCAGAAATCCGCTTGCTGTTACAACTATGTTTCTTAGCCGTCATTATTTTTCATGCCGTCCGTGTTGTGAAAATGTTTGCACTTCACAATGCCCTTTTGCTTCTGATCCCCACATTTACACCACGCATGTGTTCCAGGAACGGAAAATAGAGATAGTGGTGTTGCAGATGTAGAGGTTTATCCATGCCATCAATGTCCATGTTCACAAAACCCTACGATGGGTCAATCGGAGATTTGTACTGAGGATGTTACGCACGAGACTCAGATAAAGCGATCCGCCCTTAGTAATTCTTTGCTGGATATTCACGAACAATGTAAGTAGGTGATAAGTTTGTTGATGTGTTAAAGGGCAGCGTCAAATCTAACTATGTAATACGTAGTTCGTGTCTGATTATCGAGACGAATAATACAGTTGCAGGAGATAAGGCTCAAAGGCGCGGAAGCGTGGGATCACTCGACAGCGGAATGTCGGTTTCCTTTCAATCCACATCGGCTAGCAGTTGCTCCAGAGCAGAAAAACTGGCAGGCAAGCAGCAGAAACCGGGAGTGCAGCACCATCAGGGTTTTTTAGGGGGATTGTTTAATAAGCGCCATACTAGCGGCAATAATCTCACTCCTAAATCTACGGAAGTGTAATAATTTCCGTGCAGCCAGTTAATAGATAAAAGTATATTAAGTATTTGACTTTGAGGTGGTGTTGTTCAATTTAGTGCCGAGGATGTCAAAGAGAAATTAAAATTTCGGAATTTTCATTTTAGTTTTAAATCTAAGTAGAGAAAATCACTTAGAGCTTGCAGACGCTTTACGCTTTGAAGACGTTTTAAAATTATCAGGAGGCCTATGACAATTTACACCGATTCATCTAAAGCTTATGGTAAAATGCAGTTTGCAAATAAAAGAGTGATCTATTAGGCTAATTTTGAAAATCAATTTAGATATGATACAGTGATCTACAGGACATGGAGAGAGTATTTGTCTGTCATAAAAGTGCCCTACGATTTATGTTAAGTATGCGCACAATTGAATCCTCTAAATGTCGTGGCAAATTTAGGGTAAACCGCTTTCTAACTGTGTTTACTGTATATATTTAGGAATGTATACACTTTTTCTTTAAAAATAAGGAATATTTCAAAAATGACCGACCGTGGTGGCTTAAGTGCAATAGCAGCACCACAGGCATATTTTTGAATCCACAACGACCTAAATTGCGCAACACCCAAACTTTCTGGTAAAAAAATCGATGTTGTCTATTTACATAACTTAAGAGTGTATTGTCCGATTTCATAGGTTATTTTCCTCTAAGGGCATTGCCGAAGAAGCGTTTATTTCACGTAATAGTGATACTAAATATTACGGAAATATTCTTATACAATATTCTCTTCCCATCTTGCGCAAGAAATAACTGCAGGTCAGTTTTCATGCAAACTTAAAATATGAAGAAACCAAAAGCAGATTAGTCCTATAAGGTCCTACCATTATTTAAAATAAATGAATATATCGCCTTTCGCTTGAGATAAATTCCTCAACAGCAAATTAAAGTAGCAATAACTAAAGTGTAAAAATTACTGATTGCCGTTTAATTATTTTTAGTGGTCTGTAGGCCGCCCTAGTCACATATATAATATACAACTTTGTCAACTGTATACAAGACTTGACAAGCTAATTATTTATACGAAATTTCATGCAAAATTATAACTTCTTGTTCATTATTTTAAAAATTTTTGTACATTTAGCTTGTAAAGAAGTTTTTTTAATTAGCTGTACTGAAGTTTTTCATGACTTGAGAGAGTGCGCATGTGTTTTAAATGTATTCACTCTCACATTCGTACTTTTATTTTTCGAATCGGTTAGCAATTTAGAAAATAGTGGATATTTAATACTATTTATACAATACAAACAAAACTAACTTTTGTCCAGAAAACAGGTTTAGTATTCATATAAACCGTGTTTAAGCAAATTCCGTATCACATAGAAAATATTCAAAAACACGCGAGTAACTGAAAATATGAGTACTAACTTTGTCGATGCAGCTCTCATGCAATAATTAGCCCACTGTCATATGTTAACTATTGCGGAGGAATATTTTTACACATGTACATATGGTAATTTGCACCATTTTAGTTTGATGAGAGCAAAAGTTTTCTAGTCGAGTGTAAATAGTTAGGAATCTCATATACTGATATTAATTTAATCAAATGTGCATTATGTGTTTTTTAATAACTAATAAATAGTTCAAGTGAGAATCTCAGTTTTATTTCTTGGAAGCCAAACCTTTTCAATAGGATATTAAGATCAGACAGTAGAACTAGTTCCATGTACAGGGTGTCAATTTTTCGTAAGTTTGACGGTACACCGGTAAGCCTGGCCTTAGTAAGTCTGGTATCCTGGACGAAATTTTTAATCACAGCCCCCAAGGTCTCATAATAGACAAAAAAACGTAAGAAAATGATTCGAATTGAATTTTTGAACTTGGTTTAAAAAGCATCGGGCTATCTGTAGTTGTTAAATACTTATGATGGTCTCGATGACACCCTGTATAGTCAGCTACCTGTCCAAAAAGCAAACTCCGTCTAGATACGTAGTGTTAATGGCAAAGGCAAAGATCTCACATTCGCTACTTACATTAAGCTTCAAGTTGGAATTTGAGAATAACATTGGAGAAATATTTTCCTCTTGATTTTCTCAACGTGTCGTTTTTTTTTCAAATTTATTTTTGGAATAAATGGCCCGCTAATAGATGATGCAAATTTACTTGAGTCGTTTTATCGAAATGTATCATGTTCTCCATGAATTTTGGATGAACTTGATCATATCACCAAACTTATCAAAGAGCTTCTAGGCATCGTTTTGTGGCTTTTCTACCACCACTGATGTTTCATCAAAATTTAAAAATTTTTAGAGTGGTGTTTCGGTCGAGCCATGTTACGCAGCACGGCCAGATGGTCCACCGTCCTACGGGACCTGTGTGGTTCAGCGTTACCCCAAACAAAGGAGTTTGCACCCGTAATAATAAAAAGGAAGTCAAATCCGAAGTTTTACAAGTTTCAAGTCAGAATCGCGAACAATACGAATAAAAATGTTCTCCTCATCTCATCTCAGCATCCAATTGCGCAAAATTTTACATGTGCCATGGCTTTGGGTCCAATGGTGGGCAGTTGATGTATTTAGATTAGACCCCTCAAGTAGCTCTTTTTCTTGCATTATATGCATAGTGCTGTCTAAAGAGAAACGGAAGGGCCAGAAATTGAACTACTCTGAGGAGGAGAATGAATGTTAAGTTGGGTGGCCCTAACGCCGCGGAATGTTCTCCGTGTATCTAGCATCTAGTTAAACGCTCATCTGTCATTGATCGCGTCGTTTTTGTTTTGGGGCGCCCTTATGCCATATTTCCAAAGCAAGACAGTTAAATATGACAAAAATTTACATAATGACAACATAGAATTCCGGATTGCGCATGTGTGAAAAGCATAGATCAATAAGTGCATCACGTGAGAATAGCTATATACAGATCTATAACCGAAAATTATGGGGAGCCGACACTGGCAAGGGCCCCATTGATATAGGAAGTAAATGCAAGGGTAGACTGCTTGCCGACTAAATAGAAAATCGATATGTTATTATATCTAACTTCCATGACCACGGGCAGTTCACAGCTCCATGGTTCACAGTGCCCATGTTCCCTAATGTGTGAAACTCGGTGTTAGCGCAAGTTGATTAAAATGCGTGTTTGACGGCCACATTGTGCGTAAAAATCTACCGAATGCGAATGTCTTTACTTAGTGAACGTGTGCCAAAGTGTAGCTCAAGTTTTATCAACAGGTAGAGCCTAGCATGTCTATTTTGAACCTGATTTGGTCGAATAGTAGTTTTAACTGTAGACTCATAAAATACTCATACGACAGGATAAGAGCCGATAGCTATTAGATATATCCTTCAATAGTTGCTAGTTAATTTTTATGGTAATCATCCCATCAACGGGCATTTTTAATCGGAATGCAGTCAAACACAGGCCCTTCATCTAGAGACATCATCCGGCTTGAACCATTGGGGAAATTTAAACAAACGCAAAATGGCAATATTCGATCTCAAGGTGGGTTAATTCCAGCATTAATTTCTCTGTAGCGATTTTCTTTTACAGTAGAATAACCTAGTTTCGTTATAGAATCAGTATTCAAATTACTAATCTATTATTTGTTGGTACACTAATCTCGTTAATCTGCATTGTAATTGCCGTTGGACGCTCAAGTTTGCAGCCTGATGAAGGTATAGGATGAACACGAGTTGAGTAACCATTGGGCGGATTAACGTGGTCGTGTACCATGTAGAATTATAATTAAAAAAAAAAAAGTGGAAGGATTGGACTGGCCTCTAACACGCAAGTAGAGTAAGAGCCGCATTAGATGATCGTACAGCATACAGAAGTTTATTGCTCCCTCTTTTACTGCAGCTTCAAATCTGCCCTGGGTGGCCTATAGTGCAACCCTCCGTCCCCCTTCGTGCCCCTCTTCACAGAGACAAATGGGGACTATTAAATTAGAAATACTTTCCGGTCTCCATGGCTCATTCCCGGGATTGTGCTCATCTAGTTGCACTTGCACCCCATCGTCTAGATATTTCAATGAATAAGTACCATGCCATGTTATTAACGCTATATTAGCTTTCGGCCTCATAATAACTCATAATAGAAGGGTGGCAAGCTAGCAGAGGATATTTTTAGGCTTGAAAATTTTGCCCACAAGGGCCGGACTTCTTGATTACCGATCGAGCTCGTTGATTAGACTTTAGCATGCACATGCCCAAAATATTTCGGGGTTAGTGCTGTTTCGTATTAGGAGTTGGCCATAGTATGAATTACCTCAGATATATTTAGAAATTTCCTTCACGCAAGGTATAACATATCGTGATGGAGATATTTCAGGAAGCGATGGTGATTTATAAAAAAATTTTAAAATGCTAATAGACCCATCATAAAAAACACATAATTTGCCACATACAGGGTGACCAAGTTACATATTCTTTAAAGAACATTTTCAACAGTTTTTATAATCTTGTTTTCATTTAGATTTATTTTTATTTCCAGAAATTTGATTAAACGTTATGATTCGCTTCAGATAGTTGATAAAGGCCGGATGATTCTTTCATCTTCGCTTTTTAATATTCTTAATTTGTATCGGTAGATATTTTTGCAAATTCTACCAAAATACTGCAAGAAACCAAAAAGCCAAAGACTTAAAGAATGAAGTTAAATTTGGGATCAGAATTCCTACAGGGTGTTCCAAAAAAAGATACAAAGCATAAAGTAATACATGATCCAAAAAACGCAACACCCTGTATATAACTCCTGATGATTTGGACGTTTTGTTGTAGAGGGTCTTAAAGAAAATAGGTGTGCAAAATTTCAAAAATTTAACTAAAGGCATACGTAAGAAAAACGCAAAATACAGGGTGTATCTTAAGTAAGGATTTTGCTTTTGACACGACATAGACCTTAAAAAAGTAAGCAAAATCTTCACGTAACATTTTTCCGAAATCTCAAAAACGACCGAATTATGCGCACATGAGTTTTAATACTTCCCTGTATAAAATCTAAGTCCGTCCCTGTGTAAAACAGCAAATGCGACGCAAAGGGGAAAAAATCCCACAAAAAATTATCAGTTAGTGTAAAAAACATAAACAACAATCAATGTTTACTGTTTTTATGCGGTTTACTGTTTATGTTTGTGCAGATTTAAAAGTCGGCGGCGAAGCTTGGCTCCATCTGTTATTTTGATGCATATGAATACTATTAAATTGAGAATGGGCCGTTAATTACTCTGATAACGAATTGGCTGATATGTTGTTGTACGCTGATCGTTTTCCGTTAAGACATCATCCTGCAATCCTTAGAGCTATTTACCTTATTCGAAGAGGTCGCGAGACCGGAAATCAGAAAGCAAAGCATGGTGGATGTGCTGGAAGATTTAGGCCATCTCGGATGGTGCAGACTGAGGAGCTTGGTTTAGATGTCCCTGAAGACGATCCGCCAATGGCGACAATTTCGAACACCCTTTGTAGCCAGTCCCGGAGTGAGCAGTAGCTAAAGATATGGTACTTAAAACTTGCATTGATTTTGAGATTTCGAAAAAATGTCACATAAAGATTCTGCTTAGTTTCTTGCGGGCTATGTCGTGTTAAAAGAAAAACCCCTATATAAGACACACCTTGTATGTAATATAGTAAAACTGTGCCACCCTGTATTATCGAAAATGGTGCATTTTTGACTATGGGTCTATCAGCATTTTTTATTACTTTGCAGAGCACTATCACTCCCTGAAACATTTCCATGGTGATATGTTACACCCTGTATAGCTAAGGGAGTTTTCCCAATTTACATACCTCGTCACGCAAATAACATTCACCTTGTGTCAAGATATTTCAAATCGCTTAATTTCGCTCAAAATGGAGGATTTCACCACCCCGATAACCTCCCTTAATTACCCACACCTTCCTTTGCGCCTACCGTCATTATTCCACAAAAACAAATCATGCAAGAGGCGAAACATCTCTCGTTCGAGACCCGATAAAGGCAAACAATAGAGTTCTGCAAAGTATGAAGAATGAGCAGTGACTAGTATGAAATCCTGAACAATTGGAAATCAAATGAATCAATAAGGATAATAGCAAACAATAAGGGTCTCGAGAATCAGAGAACTGTACAATGCTGCAATCGCAAATGATGAATATTCAATCTAAGACAAATGGAAACTGAATTAATTAACTGCATTGTTAAGGTCTAAATTTGATAAGACGTGCGTGGACTGCGAAGGAAAGCTCCTGACTATCGTAAGTGGTCAAGCTGTGAAGTAAAGTTTGTAATGATTAAGTCCAAATAACAAAACTCCACAGCGAGTAACAGAGAGAAAAAAAGATACAGACAACGAAGGGTATAGAAAAAAAAGAATATAGAGAAAAAAAGGATACAGAGTAAAACATTAATTAATAAAATTACTACAAGAAACTTTTTGGGTAATTTTTGCTTTACTCTACATATTCTTCTTAAGTAATTATACAAGCCCCACATATTATTCCCATATCATGAGCATTTGATGTCATTTTCCATATGGGTACGGCAGGATAGTCAATCATGTCGATGACACAAAATTGCTCAGTCAACTCCCTGTAGAATGAACCCAAATATTCAGTCAATCGCTTTATTGTTTGACCTCCTAGCCCTTGTACAGATTAGCTCAAATTATCGCTGTGTCCTAAGTTGGACCAGCGTTTCTGGGACACCTTATATGAGAAAAAGAGATTTGTGTTTTTTGAAATAACCTAAAATAATTTTACACACTCGTCTGCACCGTGAAACTGCTCCGTTGAATGCGCAACTTTTCTTTCATTTAACTAAGTCTGTATTTAGTACCGATCGCGAGATCCTTGGACATATTGGACGCACTGTATAAGTAAAACGATTTTTTAATAAATTTTAAGACTTTTGAATTGAAATCTTTAAAGCTTCAACATCATCTAACTAATTTGCGGTAAGTATGCTCTTGTGCAAATTGAACACCCTGTATAGTAAATTTCTTCAAAAGAGCTGCTACTTACAGCTTAACTTCCATTTCAGTAAATTCTCTTAACATTTTTTGCATCAACTCATTGGAAGCAGTTCTTACGTTCTCTTTTAAGTGTTCCAAATTGCTTGAAAAGTTTTTATAAACTTTATTTTAAAAAAATCCCCACGAGAAAAAGTCTATGGGAGCTAAGTCGGGGGAGTTTCCTGGCCACTGCCCAAGCCCGTCAATGCCAATCCAATTTTTTCCAAACGTGTTATTTACACAATACGGGGTCCAACATACTAAATGTAGGAATAAATCAAAGGTGGTTTGGTATTTCTAGATATATTTTTGCAATAATTCTTAAGCCGTTTTGCTTATAACTTTTAAACGATAACACATAAGAAAAACATTATTTAACAAAAGCGGTGTGGAAAGAGAGGATTAATATCATTTTGTCGGAATTTCGATATGTTTCTGGGAAAATATTTTTAATCACGTCATAACTCGTTCCTACGACATTCTAGAAACGAACTTCTTCGGGTCGAAATGGAGGTCATCCAACCCCCATAGCTGGAGACCTGCTGTTTAAATTTTTCATATTACTTTCCGTTTCCATAAAATAGGTATAGGGGCGTCGAGTTCGAGGCACTCTGCACTTCCGGATAGTGGAGCCTAGAATCGCCCCGCTCTAATCGAAATGTGGACTCGCAGCAATTAATGAGAAAATAAAAGTTTTTCCTGTGTATGCGCGCATTTCCAGGGTTAATTAACTATGGCATGTTTGACGTGGCCTCATTACTTTCCTAAATTAATTAGATTAGAAAGTTGTGGCTGGAATTAGCCATGGAATGTGGTAAACGGCGTAACGCTTAGGAAAATACCCAACTCCTCCGTTTTCTAAACAGGAAGGCCCATTTTCACAGGGAAAACAGGCGTGCGCATTTGATGCGAAAGGGCGCAGGATCCCTTAACCGCGCCGAAAAAGGCTACAGTTTCATCGCCGACCCCATCAGAATATAAGATCAAAAACGTCCCCAAATAGTGACACCACACAATACGTATAGTACAAGTTAAAATATCAAAAGTAGACCATCCGACCAAGACACTAGTGATCGATTTCCAATCAGAAAATACAAGTAGTATGTAGAATCAATAAGTTAGAGGGCCAGTCCTAATCCTGCTAGAGTTTAATGAATCTAAAGTGACCGCTCGTGCGAAAAGTGATAATTTTGTGACCGGTAAACCTAAAAGTGAAAAAAGCAAATCGCGAAGCTGTGAAAGTTTGGCGTCGGGAGCAAAGAGTGATGAGCGATCAGGATGTTGACGATGTTGCGTTTCTTACAGGTACAAATCATGCTCAAATCACCCACCCCATCTGTCAATCATCTCCTCTTATAAATAATCCCTGTGACACAGGCGGTGTTACAGGACACGAAAGCCCTACGGGCCAGCCCCATAAGAAGACCTTGTACGAAAACAATGGGGTGGCTACCTGCAGTCATAATAGGGCTCTCAGCATTGCTACAATTGTTTTTGCACTTCTATTTACCATCGCTGTTATCATCGCATTTACTGGACCACAAAGTGGTGAGTATTGTTTTTGTATATATTGTGTGTTGTAAGTTTCCGGTCGTCCCCTCACTTCGACCTGATGTCGTTCATTTCGATGATGATTTGACTATTTTTACCAACGCTCTTCATTACCAGAAGTAGGTTTAAAGTCAGAATCATCGATGGTTTCTTCCACCCTCCATTTGGGGTCTGCACCTCCAAAAACGCCAACTAATTACAGAAATTTCAGATATAAAATATCCCTAGAGTGCCTCTCTCTCGGCCCCTCTTTCTTCGCCCCAAGTCTTAACCAGCGCTTTCTAGCGCCGCTAAAGTTACTTTAATTCGCCCCCACGAAAAATATCATCGCTAGAAGAGTTAACTGTTCTCTTCACTTCTCTTCATCTGTCTCTTCGATTTTTTTACTCCTCCGTCTCGGTTTTGAACAATAGCTGCTCACCAGATCTTATTCAGCACCGGCCTTACGAGGGGGCGAGCTCGAGCGACCATCCGGGGTGGCGATTTTTCTTGGGGGTGATTAAAAATTTCACCTAGACTTGCCAAGTCCGGCCCTGATCTCGCTTAAGTAGTTTTTATCGCGCTTGCCTGACTTGACCTCATTGTCGTTTCGTTCAGGATATTTTGGCGGAACCTTACGTTATGCCACAGGTAAACGAAAACTCTTCGAATTCTTCCGATCTGCAGCGATAAGATGCGAAGGCCGAGCAGGAAGAACTCGAGAAAAGCTGAAAGCCACCATTTTTGCGATTTGCCAACTGCGACGCTTACGCACGGTGCTTCCGGCTCTGTTCTTCACGCGCCGAAGTTGAATCGATGGGTTTTTGCCTAGTTTACGTCTACGCATCCGTTTTACGCATAACACACTTAAAGTGCCTATTATCTCTCGTGTCTGTCGACCCTGACCGAAGCCCAAGCAACTGAAGGATCCGGCGTTCGATACAGTGACGAGTGGTTTCTTCTCAGGTCAGAGAGCGATCGGATTAGACCAGGAAATGGTTTCAGCTGTGTCTTGAACCGTCCGACGGGTTTAGACGGCGACCCAGGGCGTCAAGCAAGCAATGGCGGCGGACTTCCCTGGTTTTCCTCGGGGGTAGGGGGGCGGCGATTCAAAATTTCGCTGAGGCCGCCCCTGGACGCGGCGATGTAAATCCTTCACCTGCAGTCATTTCTGATGAGATTTGCAGCAATTTTAACTTACAGCCCTTCTCCCAATCAATAAGTTTTGATTCACCTCAGAGTCGTTTAAGTGGTTTCATACTTTATTTGTTTGTCCGACTCTCACTGAACATTTTAGCTGATTAAAAGCACCTCGGCGCAATAACTTTCCGATTAGGATTATGTGGTTCTATCGATCCAGACTCTTTTGTCCCACCATTTTCATTTTCCACAAATGACCAAATAATTCATCCCGAATGCTCCACATTCGGGCCATTTTTCTCCCCTGGAATTCTGTATTGATGTGTTTACCTGTCGCACAACAAAATCTCCTGCAAAGACCGTCCATTGTGCCGTGTGTTATTACCCTTTTTGGCCATTACATCCAACGCCGGAGCGTCATATATCAAATGCAAAAATCTATGCGAAATCCTATTTAGTATCTTCGCGTTTGGAGGATGAGCGCCGCGTCTTTAGAGATGAATCTGGCTTTAAAGCCGCTTCGTTGAGGTGGTAGTTTAGAATTGAGTTCTCTTAAGCAAAATATTGATATAATTTGGTAAAAAGCTTTATTTATAGACTGCACTTGCGCCGGAGAAAAACCTCCAAATTACGTGGATGAGGAGTCCAACTTGACAAGAACTTACATTCCCAAGGCTACAAACGGTCAAATCTTCCCTTGGAACAATGTTCGTCTTCCTACCACCTTGAGACCTGCTAGATATAACTTAACGATCCATCCAAATATTACCACTTTAGAAGTTAGGGGTATGTACACCGGAGGTCTGAGGACTTCAAGGATCTCCTCTCTTATGTTTTAGGACAAGTATCCATAGAGTTCCACTGCGACAAAGAGACTAATTTTATTGTCCTGCACAGTCGGAATATGACGATACTGGACAAGATGATCCAGGACAGGAGGGGTCATAACTTGACCATCGTTAGGATGTTGGAGTATCTGAGAGGGCAGCAGCTATACATAGAAATAAAGGAGAAGTTCAAGAAGAAGCACAATTACACCATAAAGATAAGGTTCAACACCAGACTGAACAAGGAACGGCAAGAAGGGTTTTATCTGTCTAGCTATATCGGCTCGGAGGGGGAAAAAAGGTAATCAACCCCTTAACTTATATCGTCCCCAGAATCGCCTCAATCACTCAATTTTCCCTCTGTCAGAGAGAGTAATTAGGAAACACGCTTCTTGATTGCCAATTTTGCTGTTTCCTCTTAAAACTAGTTAAAAGGCAATTTCCCGCAGGCGACGTTACGAACAACGTTTTCTGAATTTCAACCCTCATGCGGGGGCAAAAAACCGAGCAATTAATAAAAATCGGGGGATCGTAACCCCATTATCGATGGTTCGATTACTCGCGTAATTCGCTCCGCGGACGTTTTTCGTTATAGCTCTAAATTGAGTTGTTTTGCTTTTTAGGTACCTGGCAGTGACCCATTTCGAGCCAACCTTCGCGAGGTCTGCGTTCCCATGTTTCGACGAGCCGCACTTTAAGGCGAAATTCAGATTAACAATTTTCAGAGATAGATTTCATCTCGCTCTATTTAACACCCCGGTGGTCAACACCGAGGATTTGGGTTTTTACATGGGCACAGGCCTGGTAAGTGTCCACCAGCTTTGGCGCCACTCGAGATTGAGCCTTGATGACTTTTCAGTTGAGAGACGATTTTCAAGAAACGGTCGAAATGAGCACGTATTTGGTCGCGTTCGTAGTTTGCGATTACAAAACTCTGGCAAACCAAACCGAAAAGGGCATATCGGTGTCGGTTTACACGGCTCCGCCATTTAAGAATAAGGCAGGATTCGTCCTGGACACTGCCATACACCTCCTGAGCTACTTCGAAGGATTTTTCGGAATATCATATCCTCTACCTAAATTAGGTGAGTTTTTACGTGCCTCTGGTTTCCCAAGGGGCAAGTCGGCGATCGAAAATTTTGAAAAAATGTTAAAATGAGGGAAAAGCGGGAGAAACGCTGTGAAATGCCGCATTGCAGGTGGTCAGATCCGAAACAGAGCAATTGATTTTCCGTCGTGTCACAATGTCCTAAATGAGGAGGGATTAATATTTCAGTACCTAACAGACTTTGTGCGTTGCTCCGTTACCGAATCGCCCCTTCCGTCTCCGATAATCATATTTAAGACGTCGAACCACGATGGAGCGGGTGCTCGGCAACTGCTATTTGAGGCCAAGAAGCAGATTTACGGTGAAACTCCTGCTTCGAATGTTCGATCTTTGGGTCGACAAGATCGAGAAACTGCAACACATTAAATTTGCTAATCGTGCAGGTGGGTCACTCAGAGTTTGCCGCATATCGCTGGGAAACCACTGGCATTCCTGGTGACCCAAAAAAATCGTAAACGCGACCTTAGGGCTAAAGATATGGGACGAAAATTGAAAACTCATGGCCGATGGCGCCGCTCCAAATATTCATTTGACTTCCCAAATAGAGCCGACCTTGAAACCGCCACATTACGATGGATTACCCATTCAACAGGACGATCCATTCAAAAGGGGAATAAAAGTAAATGCAAAGAATGGTGGGCAAACTCAAATTGATGATAAAGAGGCTCTAGTAGACGTTTCGAAAGAAGGAACTTTAGTATTTTGCTACTAATACTTTTGGCCACTTGCTGTAAAGGTTTTCCCCTTAGTTAGCTGCATTTCATCCCTCCCTAAGACACCTGCAATTCCGCACCAAACAGAGTTTCGTGCCAGCACATGTTGTCGTAGAAGATGTCGCGAAAGTACTGGCGGCATTTCCGCTAATGAATTTTGAGCGATCAGGTCGAGCCGGAAAGCTCACAGTTTCTTTGCGGAACCACCGTCAATACTTTCGTGACGTGTTCGTGCATCCTCACTATCGCTTCCATGCTGGAGTGTCCTCACTATCGCTCCACCATGGGAATGATAGCGAAGTGATAGTGAGTACGTTCCAGTATAGAGGTGATAGTAGTGGAAGGCTATTAGTGAGCGTCGCTGAAGAATTTTTGAGACCTCTGGACCTATCGGTGCTTCCAAAAGTTCTCCCTGGATCTTGACGCTGGCTTCACATAACTGGAAACGAATAAATTGTGAATTTTGTAGAGCCCACAAAGCTATAAATATTCTACGTAAAAGATGCGTCAATATCCACCGTTCTATTACGAGAGAAACGCCTAAATTGTTGTGCTGGTTTTTAGATTTAGTGTCCATCCCAGAGTTTCTACCAGAAGCCATGGAGAACTGGGGCTTGATAACTTATCGCGAAACGGCCTCATCAACCGACCCTTCTCTTTCTATATCAACTGACCAATGGATCACCATGACCATTGCGCACGAAATTGTGCACCAGGTACCTCTTTCGAGCTGAAACGCATCTTTACTTAAAAAATCCCTTTGCAGTGGTTCGGGAACTTGGTAACAATGAAGTGGTGGACAGACATGTGGCTCTACGAAGGATTTACAACATATTTACAATACTTAGGCGTAGATAACTATTATCCAGATTGGAAAATGATGGATCAATTTATTATAGACAAAACTCAGCCGGCCATGGCATTAGATGCGTTAGTTAGTAGTCATCCTGTGAATGTCGCTATATTAGATCCTTATGAAATTCCCCATATTTTTGATACTATTTCTTATAGCAAGGTAAGACTCCTTTTCTACATAGAAGATCGTCGTTTTCCATTAAGTAATGTTGCAGGCGACAGCCATTATACGCATGTTCAGCGATTTTTTACACGAAGAGACTTTACAAAATGGCCTTAACGAATATCTTTACACTTATAAGTATACTACAGCAGAAACGAAGGACCTGTGGAACACCTTTAGCAGAAGTTCTAATCAAAGTTTCGATTTTAAGGTAAGTTTGCCCAGGGGCTGACGCCAACGTGTTAACAGAAATTTTTAGGCAATCATGGAAACTTGGACACATCAAGCAGGATTTCCACTCATTACGCTTACCAGGGAAGGGAACGAAATCGTTGCCTCTCAGAGGAGATTCCTCCTTTCTGTGAGGACTGGAAACGAAAGCACGTTGCCTCCATCCAAATTCGACAACAAATGGTATATTCCTCTCACCTACATGACCAGCAACGATTCAGAAACTGTTAACAACATTTGGATGAATATGACGGATGGTAAGGGCCTCGAAGGAGAACGCTTAGATCGGGAAAATAATGAGATTTTTAGTGAGGTTTGAAGTGGATTCGAACTTGAAATGGATTAAGGCGAACACGAATCAATCAGGATTCTACAGGGTAATGTACGACGAGGCAATGTGGCAATCACTGATTGAAATTTTGAAGAAGAACCACATGTTATTCAGTGCAACTGATCGAGCTAACCTTATCGACGATGCTTTTACGTTATGCAGGCGAGTACATGGTTTCCTGTACAGGATGATTCAGAACTACGGGATCAAACTTTCAGGGATTATTCATTGTAACAATAGAAGACATTTGAGTATAAGAACCCATGTCCGGAAATACCTCCCGTAAGGCAACATCCTGGACACAAAAATTTTATAGCAATTCATCGACGACTTACCAAAGCTGGAACTTTTAAGCTGAACATGCACAATACTGGTGCAGAAAGAACAGTAAGAACGGTCCATTCTGAGGAAAAGATTCTTTACCGAGTTGCAGATGAACAGTGGTTCTGTTCCGTGGCCCCCTAGGTCACTCGATCTAACACCTTTAGATTTCTTTCTGTGGAAACATGTAAAATCTCTGGTTCATGAAACGGCAGAAAACAGAGAATTACTGTGGCATTTGAAGTCGTTCAAAACGATTATCAAATTTTTAACCAAGTCCGCAACCATGTACATCGTTTAAAATGGTGTATTCAAGTTCGAGGAGAACATTTCGAATAATTACTGTAGTGTTATTTTGTACAAACAAATTAAAATAAAACATACTAAAATTCGATAAAATACAATTTTGCACATAATTGCCTTAAAGCATCATAAGGCCGTAGCGCCTAAGGAAGACTATTCCGGACATGGGTTCTTGTAGTAAAATGCCTTCTATGGTTACACTGAATAATCCCTAGATTTTTGATCTTATAGTTCTGAATTCACTTATATAGTAAATCTCTACAGACAACTTATATTTTTAATTAATTACAGGGCAGGACTTCTGAACGCCACCATACCATTAGAACTATCTACTTACCTAGTAAAAGAAAATGAGTACGTACCATGGGCAACTGCGTTAGAACATTTCCAAAACTGGGCCAGAACCATGTCAGAATCACTGCCTTATAAGCTATTTCTAAACTTTATGAGGAACCTCTTGCGCCCTATTGCCAAGTTCGTGGGGTGGCAGCAATCCAAGGATCACGTGAAACAGTAAGGTGTAGTTCGTAAAAGACTTTCTCAGCATTAAAACACCTAAAAACTTCAGATTACTGCGCTCAAAAGTGCTCTCTGCCGCAGTTCTATGTGAGCTCAACGAAACCATAAACGATGCGAAATCCCTGTTCCAAAGATGGATGTTAAACAATCAAACAATCGATTATAACTTAAGAGAAATGGTGTATGCAGCGGGGATAAAATTCGGAGGAATGGCAGAATGGCAGTTTTGCTGGAATGCTTACAACATCACTCAAGACGTAAACGAACGACGAATGCTTCTAAAGGCGCTCGGACAACCTAGGGGGGATCCCTGGCTCCTGCAACGGTACTTACACGATGCACTTGAATACTTCCTGCAGTAAAACCTCAAATTTTAGATACCTCATAGAAACCCTGGACAAGAACACCATAAGGCCTGAAGATGTTAAAGTCGTGTTGGCTGTGGTTGCGGCGAACCCGGAAGGGAAACTCCTGGCGTGGCGACATTTGAAAGCCTATTGGTCCACCATGTACACTCTTTTCGGAAATTCCACATCCATGATGGGTGGTCTCATATCAGCTGTCACTGCGTATCTATCTACTCCTTATGATTATTACGAGGTGAGTAACTTTCGCTCACAATAGAGAATACCTTTCGGGCACTACGGGCGTATTATCAAAAGTGACTTCCAACGTCGAGAGACGCTGACTGAAGCAGGGACAGGAAATTCCGCTGTATTTATTCGCTCTTAACCTGATGGGCGGAACAGAGCAGCTGCGCATGTGTCCACAATTAGTGTTTAATTGAATTAAGCGCAGTGATTTGTTGTTGAAATAGTGCTCGTGCTGGAATAGCTCAATGGTATTTGTATAGTAAGTATTCGACTGTAGAACTATACTCTTTTGCTGAAAAAAATATATGATGACACATTCCGCCCCAATGAGCAATACAAGTGGCTAGCAGTAGCTCTTGGTTTTTGGTGCTGATTCATTGGTGATTAACATAGTGGTTTAAACATATTTCTAACATTGCGTTCATCTAATATCATATAAAATCTTGACACCCGGTAATCCTGCGCTTAATTCAGAGTGTAAGCATAAGTCGCGTCACACTCCATGTAGGCATACATTTATAAAAAATGGCACTTCCCAACACTGGACCGCGCCCAGATATGTTAAAGGCCCAAACCCAAAAGATTTGCGTAAAACCGCTTCTATAGAAACGGAGTCAGCAAGTTCAGAACTATTAGACACTTAAGACTCTAGATGTTTTTCATGAGGAGTTATTTAAGTTTCAAAATCAATCGTCGTTTTAGTTTATTTTATTTAAATTTGTTTTTTAATTTAATTTAATTTTTTATTTTCTTATTTATTTTTTTATTTTTTATTTTATTTTTTACTTTTAGTTTTTTATTTAATTTTTTAAACTGCGGTTTAAGTAGTTATTTTAACCAACTGTCTTGATTTCAGGTTACTACGTACTTCAATGGAATGAACGTGGAATCAGCAACAAGGCCCTTAGATCAAAGTTTGGAAATAATTCAATTAAATATCAACTGGCTAAATAATAATAAAAAAGACATTTACACGTGGCTACGCCAAAATGTAAAATGAGCAATTTTACACCCCAGTTGCATTTTACCAGTCTGCAGTGTCAGTACGTTTAGTAAATTTAGGTAAATTAGACTATAATATCACTGTCTGAAGTGTGATTTTTGCATGCAAACGTATTAAAAATTAGTTGAATTTTATGGCAACTTTGAGGCCCAACTAATCCGACGTACCTAGTTTGAATAGATCAGCTGGGCCTTCATCATGTTTCAATCTCAAACACATAAATCCTGGTGCTTAAATTATTTTTAATTAATAGGCAGACTCCATGTAAGTACAAAAATACGTAAATCGTGGCAACTCTTCCGACGAAGACTCTTCAATTATTTTTTTTTTTATGTTAATTGAAATGTATTTTTTAATTATCTATTATAGGCTTAGATTAACGCACAACATTAAATTTTATTATAACGAGGGCAATAAAATAGTAATATTCTAGTCCCATGTTCTAGTCTCAAGTTAAAATATTTCCACAGACGTACGTGAGTTCTGGATTTCTAATTGTGCGGAGCAGAAAACTGAAAAGAGAATATTCCAAAGCAAATTCCTGCAGTTTAAGTTGATTTAATTTCATTTTGATTATTTAGGTTCTTGTACCATAGAATAGGATTAAGAAATATCTGTCAAGATTCTGGACAATGGCGAATGCGAATATCAATTTTCCATCGTTTTCCAGTCTCCCATTAAGGAATAAAGTAAAAGTGATCATCGAGGACAGCAGTTGCCTAAATTTCGTTAGTGTCCAATTCTTGATCAGTTTTTTCTATTTTTGTAACTGTAAATAAGAACAAGGATAGGCGTGCTGCTCTTAGTATAAATAAAAATTATTTGTCAGTATTAATATTAAATGCGAATTAAAGGTATTATTTTTATACTAGATAAACGTTTTTAAAATATTGCCTTCTTCATGTCTATGTATATAAATACCTTATTTCGGTTTCCCAAAATAAATGCTCACATTACCGACTAATACGAAATCATGTCTGTTCAAATTCTGGTTCTGTACTATATACTGTATTCGTATATTCTTACCCTCTACTTACAGTACATAAACTGTTTATTATTTACCGTTCATATGGAAGTGTTATTACATATTTTATGAATCAAATATATTTTCCAGTTCCTACCACAAAGGCCCGCTTTCTTTATTTTTTATTCACTTATTCCTTACCTTTTTTTGCTACTTTCACTTTATTTATTTATTCTCAAAAACCATCCAAAGGAAATTAAATGAGAAATTCAACATTTGCTTGCGCATGAACCTAAAATACTAAAATCGATAGCAATATGGGAACCATTCGCCATTTCACCCCCCATTTTCACGAAGCATCCTGCAAATACGTAAGAAATGGGAAGGGGGTAGACGAATAAGGGCGATTTGATCCCCTGAAAGATCGATGCTAATCCAGATAAGATATTAAGGGTGTTAGGAAAGTGAACGAGTATTATCAATCTTGCTGCTGGAAAAGGGGGAAATTTTACACGGTTTAAGCATACTGCGAAGGAAGACTGCTGCAGGAAGAATTATAATGCCAATGATTCTTACGTATAGGAAAGTCAGATTACAGTATACAAACTCACGTACAATGTCGGCTTACATTCAGGAAGGTGAGATTGTGGGGATCGCGATGGGGCTCGTCTTCGGGATGTCTGAAACTAGAAGAGACACAACGTCGGTTACAACATAGCAAAGTCTCACTATATTCGAACGAAAGTTCTTTTGCAAAATCGCTTAAAATTTGACCTCACCTGTATAATTTAACGATATTTCACATCCGACGTTTCGAGTTGACGCCACCACCATCAACTTTATCTTTCTTAAGTTTATGAATGTGCGGAAAGGACGATGACTCTCTCCCTACTTACCTTGAGTGTTGTAGAGAGTAGTGCGAAGCGTATTTATAAATTATTTTCACGTCAATTAATCACATCACCTCTAAAAAAGAATGAGAAAAAAAATGACGAATTTTACAAGTCGCATTGCCACCCGGGCAGTGCAGCGACACTATCAACTGCGCCAGTAGCTTCCAATGAAATTTCTATGATAGGGAAGCTCTGGATAAAATTTGGTGAAATTTTCGTTCTTCATTGGCGACTCTCTGTGAACTGAACCAATGAGCCTCTGAATGCGTCTTCCCGAAAATCCTAATGAGATACCGACCTATTTGTTCTTTCTGGCTGAAGATTGCGGGAAGAATAATCACCACGTGTAATGCGGTGATATCGCTGCCCATTATGCACTCAAAATTTGGATGCAAATGCGGGAATAAAAAACCGTATCACGTATTCAAATATAGGTACAGGATGTTTTTTTAAACGAGGCATAGGGGTTTCGATGCACCGTAAAGCGAGTAATTATTTTCGAAGGCAGTTCGGATGATGTCTTTTTAACTCATATTAGCGATTGGGTTGCAACAAGAACGTTTAATAAAAACTCAGTTGAAACCCATGATTACAAACTTGTTTGCTGCTCGATTCTGAGGAATATAACTGCATTGAAATCCCTATGGTTCATGTGAGAAAAAATACCTTGCAGAATTAGTTTTACGTTCTTGGCATCTTCACGGCGGAAGTTCTATTTCGTTAATTAAACGTTTGATGATATACGATGTAACACGTGTAATATCTGTCCATTTGGTAAAACATAACACCTGCCCATGGTAATGAGCTCGTAAAATTTTTAAGCGATATAAAAAAACCGCAGTAACGTGGGAATTCAACTGAAGAATACATAAAAAATACAGAAAATAAAAAACGGAAGATCTACGCAACAGAGATTTGCAAGTGCGGAGGATGCAACGAAACTGTATTCCAGGGCCACCGTAATATTCAAATATCTGAGAAATATTCCGAAGTCCGTTCCTGTGAATTCTTACCCGTTATTGGTCTTCAGCACCGCACACTACCTATCGAAGTCGTACCACGACCAAGTAAGAGTAGTACTACAAGACAAGAAAAGAAGTCGCAACTCAATGTTAACAAAGCAAACCATTCGGTACGGTGGCAGGTCTCGTAAGAGATTCCAGCATATTGTGACCAGCATTTTTGTGTATTCGTTAGTTATTTCGGTGGTTCCAGCAGGATGGTGCTTACTAACAGATGAAGAATGAGGATGAAGCTTTCAGCTGAGCTGCAAGAACCATTGAACCAATGTTAGGTTAAGGTATGTGCCGTAGTGTCGATGAACTTTCCCTTTTATCTACCAGTTTACCCTACTTAGCGAAATTTCTGAAGGGGAAAAGGTACCAGGGACGGGAATTTGCCTAAATTATCCGTGTAGTTAAAGTTCGCTGCAGATAATGAAGAGATAGAACCAGTTACAAGAAACGTCAAATGGTAGTACCGATCCAATATCCATCCTGTAAATAATAAATTGATTGGAATTTGCCAAGCCTTCTCTCTGAACAAGGAATGCATAATAAATAATTTTCGTTTGAAGATATCTTTCATTTGCCAGTGCTCGGATTATTACTCTTAAAGATAATTTATGCAATATTTTATGCTGATATCGGTACGACATTTTTATGGAATTAGATCAAAAATTTTAATCCGTTAGATGCATTATAGAAACCAGTATTGCTAGACTGAAAAAGCCTCTAAAGCTTTTGTGAGCTTCAGTAGGAGGAGAGCTGAGGACAAACGCAACAGATATTAATAAATAAATATGCGGTTTATCTAAATGGCCATAGAACAGTTCTTAGATATTTTAATGGATGCGACGATATTAAGTCCGAAACTCAGAACTTCCATTACAACATCGGCCTTATTTAAAGCACAATCCCACTGCGTGGGATCGCAATTTTGCATATGTGGGTAAATTTTATCTGCAGGAATTTTGTTCCTTTTAATTTATGCTGTTAATTATAACCCAATCGATCGGCTTTAAAAACTCCAAGCAATAACATACAAATTTTAACGAGATTCTAGTCGTTGAAGCGACGCCTTAATAGCCATTTAGCAGCATATTTATAGTAGGTACTGGTACTTACACCAAGCACATATGGATATATTTTTCTTGTCTGATCAAAATTCACTTAATTCTTAACCGTATGAGTCAACGAGTTCGGAATATTTTATGTGGTTGTACTGGTAAACACACGAAGTGCATTTCCCATCGCGTGTTATCTAATTTGCGACGATTGTTTCCTGGCATTATTTCGATGGCAAATGCGGTAGAAAGGAAGAATAATTGCTAACGGCCCTCTAATGCGCAAAAATTCGAATTTATAATCTCCGGGAGAAAAATCAAAAAAGGGACAATGCGATGTCGTCCGCGTGGACTCGCGCTTCCCCTCGCCGCAAGGGCCGAGTGGGCGTCCACGGGGCAAAATTTGACCGCGTGAATCGTCCCCATTTCCGCAGTTTACTTTGGATTTTAAGTCGGCATTTCAATTGCAAATTCTTTTCATGTTCAAATGTTCTAGCAGTTCGAGATTAGATGTCCCTATTAGGTAAACCATGCACGCCAAGACTGGCCATTAAGCGTAAAGAAGAATATAACAGATTATTTAAAATAAATTCCGTAGAAAATTGTGAAATCATACTCCCACAACGGGTAGCAACTACAAATTCCACGGCGAAATATGGCTTTCAACAGAATAATTTTTTACAGGACCTACCATATGAGAAGCACGGGCTTTCTCTCTCTTTTTTAGGTAAAAATTGTTTATTTCTTAAGCGCTGCCCGCTAGGCGTTTTCGACATGAGTAACGCCAAGTTTTAAATCAATTAAGCTTAGGTGTTATTCAATTACTTGACTGAATCAGCATACATTACATTCGGAAATCGAAAACTTGGTGATAAGGCCAAGAAATTCATAAATACGAGAACCGCACATAGAAGGCCATCGCTATCCGTCTCCTTGTGTGAGATGATATAATTTTTCTTTTATTAACAATTTGGCGGCTAATAAGCTTTATTGTCACGAGGAAAGTCCTCAAAAAGGCGCCCGACCTGGTGTGGAACCCACCGAAGCGCCTACCCACTAAAATCCTCTGGTGGAAAAAACCTTCTCCGACCCGAAACTGTCCCTAGGGGATGAATCTTCAGTGTCGAGGAGGCGATAGAATTATTCTTTTTATAATTCTACAAATCCAAATTATTGTCTCCTTTCAACGGCCGAGGGTTTATTGCGCCCCTGTTATGTGGCATATTTCGCCCGATTTTGTTCTTTAATGGGTTGTTGTGTTGTCCTATATCTTCAGCAGCAGCACGCTCCATTCGTTACTTTTCTTCACGAAACTCAGGCATATAACATCAGGGATCTGCGAGTTGCTACTCTCTAGCGAGCTAGTATTCTGCTAGTTGCCTCGCTGTAACTGTTATTGCGAGTCCGATCAGCCCTCTCTCCCTCATCTGATGTGACTTTAGAACTATCCCGCAATAATGGTTTCCGAACCGAAAAGGTTTGCTTTGCTTCTCTGCGTGTGAGAACTTGCTCGAACTTGGGGCATTTGCCGCCCTTCATGCTAGGTAGGCATCCAGGGGTCAGTACTGTCTTTGGGCGGACCCGCGCCCAATCTCCCCAGGTTTTACTCATGGCACACCCCTCTTTCGGCCTTCCGCGTCTGTTACCTTTTTTTCACTTCCCTGGGGTTGGCTCGCGGGACCCCCCGAGGTTACCCAGGAGAGGTAGGTCTATGGCTTTCACGGCTAATGCGCTGAGCTAGATCAGCACCCATGTATGAGAGACAAATCTAAAGGGGTGTCTACGTTTCAATTAATCTTAGGAGATTCCTAGTCTCTGGTGAAAAACGACAACAAACTGCGAAATAAATGACCAAACATCTATGATTTCTCAGTTGCACTAAGTAACTTTGAGGATTAGTCAAAATACATACTCACCTGTTGTCCTTGGCTCTTGACAAATCACGGCAATTTCCACCAGAAAAATAATAATTTGTGGGTGAAGAGCGTGTCCCTGTTTAAATAAATAATCGATTAGTATTTCAGTATTCATGGGATTAACGGCGTTTTTATTTCGGAATAAACAAGGCAGAAGTAATGCAATAAATCATGATATTGGATAAGCTGACAACCCTTTTCAGTAGCGCTAACAGGACAGCTAATCACAGCTGCAAAGGAATTGGTAGCGGCCCCGTACAAGAACAATAACAAAGCTGACCTACTATTGATTGCTCCGCTACATAAATTTAACAAACTATTTATTGGCAATAACAATTTTAATGAATGCCATATTTGGAAAATTTGCATTCGTCTGATTTTGGCCATTAACACACGACTTAATAGAACTGTGTCTTAAAGTGTTTGCTAATGAGAGTACCTCATCAACGGACATTTCTTTGCTATGAAAAACCGCATGCCGCCCGTGTTGAATAACCAGAGTGTAAGCAGCTCTGAACCCTCTTTGCGAACATCGAGCAGCAGCGGACTTTCTTTTATTCAAATCAGCTCACATGCCTCTGTTAGAATTCACTTAAAAGTTACATTAAATTGCAGAATGATTATTAAGTACGTGAACATAATTGAGACGTAGCCGGATATCAGCTGAAAATCCATTTCAAAAAAACCAATAGCAGACATTTTGGGCTGCAATTTCTTCATGATCTTTATCAAGAAGTCAATTTCTCTTCTCAGCTGACCTTGGGCCAATTCCTCTTGGAGCATTAAGCATGTCTTGATGTTATTTTGGATTTTCTTTCGAAGGTGCTCGTACCCGAGGACTAAGGCCAGTATATTTGCCTGAAAGAGATTGATAGGTGAATTATCATCGTTCTTCTATTGAGCGCTTACGAAGAATACGGAGACATAAACGAGGGCTGTGATACTGGATCCCAAAGAATAAAACATCACCATTGCGAAGCTTAGGCCATGGAGGGTTATCAGGATGCTGGTGACTATCAAGAACAATAAGTGGTATGAGAAGACAATGTTTAGTTCCTGAATGATCTCGTCGAGATTCGCGTATATTTCTGCCACAATCCGCAGCTGGTGGCATATTTGACGGACCACAACAACTTTCGATAGTAAAAGGAGCTTTATGTACTTATTAACGTGGCTGTACCTTCTCCTCAGGACCTTGAGCCATTCATAGATCAGAACGGTTGCAAACGAAGCCCAATAATGGATCACCCTGTAACATTCACATTTCTACAAAGACACTGGCGAGTTCAAAGTATGTACTTACCGAAACAGTATGTAAGAGAGAGTCAAATACATTTCGTTGCAGAAGTACCAATAGAGCAACTGGGAGCTATGGATGACCAAGAACAGGACATGCAGGAGGATAAATTTAGGGAAAAAGATGTAGCTGCGCAGGGAAAAATTTATGGTCTGCAATAAGACTTCGGTGCGCTGCAGGAGGGTCTGGATTTTAAGCCAGTTGTGGATGTAACGGTTCTGTTTAATGCAGAAATACGACAGGAAGACGTAACTGAAATGCATCACACGCGTATCATTAATTAACTATCTGCGCATACGACAGACAAGTACTTCATTTTTCTATAACAGGTACCACCGATCGAGATCATTAATTCGCGTTTTTGATTTTACCTGGCAAGAAAATTGAAGATATCCATTACTAAGCACGTGATGGGCAAACGTGTAAAATAATAAAACCTTAAGGTTAAAAGCTTGTAGGCAATGGGCGCTAAGGCACAAGCGATGATTATACCAAGAACTCGCATCCAACTTTTATTTCTTGAAGTCCACGGTATCAGAAACATAAATCTTCCTTGATTGTGTAAATACATGAGGACCTTCAGATCCGCCTGCAACTTGGCCATGGGTACTGTTACGTGCTGTATTGATGGTGCCACCTTCAACAATAAACTTGCTGAAAATACTTCGCTGGTCGTTCTCTGGTATCAAATGCTGAATATGGTACATTGGTACAATAACAGCGAAGATGTATGGGCTAAAAAATCATTAATCAAATAGTTGGTAACAATAACGTTCAATGACAGTAATTGTTATCTTTTCAAATTAACTATGTATGGAGTGCGCAGTTTAATGTGAAATTTCTTCAGAAAGCAAATACGGTAAAAATTAACCATATGGCTCATTATTGTGTAATTCAATACGTTTATAGATTGTATGACCCGATTGCCGACAAAAATGCTTTTTTCATGCCTTTTTGTAACAAAACGCGAGTGACGGATAATATCCATTAAATAATGCAAATTTAGCCGGTAACTTTGAGAAATTTTTTAGGATTTTTTTCAACTGGAATAAGATCAGGGGCCATTAACCATAACAGCAGACAAGATCTTTAGTACGCATTAATTATATGCACAGGGATGTTCCTTGTATTTTAACAAGCCCATTGCAAATCTACCAAGTCCTGAAGCTGGGACTCGCTTTCGAGCAAAATTTTCATTTTTAATAAATGGCGAAAATGGGAAATTACAGAAATGGCCTCACATTTACTTTTTTAATGGAGCAACGTAATCCTTTACATTATTACAATATTTAAGAAGCCTGGAAAAAAATTCAGCGATAAAAGTCCATAATCTCATAACGGATTATTGAGAAATTTCGATGCAAAGTTTAATTTTTTTAATGGGGGCATCGAACTTGGGTATAGCCGCCCATTCTGCCATCACCCATAGCTTAATTCCTATTCTAAAAATTAAAGTTTTGCATCGAAATTACTCAATAACTGCTTATGCGAATATTTACTTAAGTTACAGCACCGTTGAAAAGACCCTTTTTTTATCTGTTTACCTGTAAAAAGTAGAGGACGCAGTGCGTAGTCAGGACCGGCCTTAGCAGGTCTGGCGCCCCGGGCGAAATTTTTAATCGCCGCCCCCTACCTTTCAAAAAAACCGCTGACCAAGAAAGTCCATCGCCCAACCTCGCCCCCCATATAAGGCCGGAACTGTGTATAGTACCTACGTATTTGAGTTATTACTCTTCTAAAAATCCAGTTATAATTTATAAACTACCTACCTACTCAAATTCGGTTTTCTTCATTCTGCAGGGCTCCTAGTCTAAGATATGAATCATCCATCTAGTCTCCTAGAACGACTCTCGCCGAGGCCAAATCCCTGTCCACTGGTTCGTTTAGGTCACAGCAACTCCAGTACTGATGATACCAACACTTCCACCGATGGAGGAGAAAAGTACCAACCATTCCATTTCGAACAGCACAGTCGCGTAAATGGACGAATTTTCGATGATGGGAACCGCTATCTTCCTAGAGAACACGGATCGTCTGAAGAGTTTGATTATGTGGTAAGTGGATGTCTTCTGCAAAGTGGCACACTTAAAAGCGGAGCACTTCCGTAAAATTTGTGTTTATCGCTCGATTTAGGCATTTTCATTTTCAAGCAATTGGTTGATGAAAATTTTACATCCTGTTTATTAACCATTAACATTGGGCTTTTTTTAGCAAAACTACTATGACCAGCCACACTCTTACTTGAGCGAAGACCCTGATTATGACCACAAATCAGACCACGCTCCACTGGGAAGGAGCAGTCTGAAATACACCAAAGGGTCTATTGATTTATCATCTTTGTGCCTGGGTTCCTCTTACTGGGACAACGATCAATATGAGAGCAAAAGTGCCAGCGAGAACTCCTCCCACCAATATTACTCCTCACAAAACCATCACCAATCGCACAACTCCAATTATTTATTTGACAGTTTTGTGAACATTGGCAAATCTAGTCCTAGTCTAGACCAAGGGTATGCCACCCTGGTGACTGCTGGTGCCTCCTCAAATGCCAATGTTTGGAACGATGGCAACATTTACAAAGGAAAGAGGTTCCAGCCTAAAAACAACTCCTTCGACAAAATTTCCGATGACCTAATCATCAGAATATTCTCCTTTCTGAGCAGCATCGACCTGAGTACCTGCGCGCAGGTTTGCAGGAGGTTCGACACTTTGGTGTGGACTCCCTCTTTATGGAGAGTCATCACGCTGGATGGAGAAATTGTTAGTGAAGACAAGGCCATCAAGGCAGTTTTGAGGCAGCTATGCGGACAAGATAGAACTGGGGCATGTCCCAGTGTGGAACGGGTTTATGTGACGAATGGTGCCAAGTTTTCTGATAAGAGTTTAATGCTCCTTGGAAAGAGGTGTCCAGAATTAACCCACTTGCAACTTCAGGGCTGCGCTAAGATCACGAATAACGCTCTCTATGAAATCTCTAATAGGTGCATTAATTTGCAACATTTAGATGTAACAGGTAACGGGACTGAAATTTGTGTAACTTAAGAAATCTAAGGTAAATTTGTCTCTTTAGGGTGCATAAAGGTCTCCTGCGTAGGCTTAAACTGTTTCCCTGATGTTAATAGACGAATGCAGTTGCAATACTTAGATCTCACTGACTGCGTCATAGTCCAAGACGGTGGCTTAAGGATCATCGTTCAGAACTGCCCGCAGCTTGCATACCTATACCTTAGGAGATGTGTACAAATTACAGGTATTCCATAGTGATCTCAAGGAACTTCCTATACTAATGAGTACTTTTCCAGATGCTGGATTAAAATATGTGCCAAGTTTTTGTTCGGGACTCCGAGAACTAAGTGTCAGTGATTGTACAAACGTAACAGACTTCGGTTTATACGAATTAGCAAAATTAGGTCCTACATTGAGATACCTTTCAGTTGCAAAATGTGATCAAGTTAGTGATGCAGGTCTCAAAGTAATAGCGAGAAAATGTTATAAGTTGCGATACTTAAACGCTAGGGGTTGTGAGGCTGTATCAGACGACGCCATAACGGTTTTAGCTAGATCGTGTAATAGGCTTAGGGCTTTAGACATAGGAAAATGTGATGTTAGTGACGCAGGGTTGAGGGCCCTAGCAGAAAGTTGTCCCAATTTGAAGAAATTGAGCCTTCGAAATTGCGAACTGGTCACCGATCGTGGGGTTCAGTGCGTGGCTTATTATTGCAGAGGGTTGCAGCAACTGAACATCCAAGACTGCCAAATTTCTCTAGAGGGCTACAGAGCTGTTAAGAAGTATTGCAAAAGGTGCGTGATAGAACATACTAATCCTGGTTTCTTTTGAATTTTGTTACTTTATTTATTATTATTAAATACAAATCTGTTATATTTTTTATTTGTAAAGTGTATTTATACAATTGTATATTTATTTAATGAAGTGTTCTATTATAGACGGGAAATTTCTAATGTTGAATCTAACATCAGCTAAACTAGATACGTTATCTGCATTGGAAAAAATGTGCAACTCCATTAATCTGTTTTAGATAAGAAGTTCCTGAATAGCACTAACAGCTCTAACAATTAATATAATACTGGGCATCCTTCTACAATCTTTTATATATTTTAAGTCACAAGTTAGATACTTAGAGAGTTCCCAATTTATAATGCTGTATTCTGTCACATTTCTCAAATAAGGAAAGTATATTTTAAATATAAAACAAGAATGTTTTATTTTGTTTACTAGTAAGTACTTACCCATTTATTCAGGGGCAGCCCGGACGATGTGGCTAGGTCGCGATAGCCACCTTATTTCTTCAACTGTGAGGATCAATTTTCTTCTTCATTCCATGAAATACTGTAGCAGTGAGCTATGGTTTTCAAATCCCTAAATAAAACACGAAATATCAAGAAATGTAATCCAGTATTTATTTATAAAACCAATATCTCTCTCGCTATCGCTCATAAACTATATAAGTTTGTATAACGCTGAATTCTTAAACAAAAAGTTGGTAATATGAACATAATTACATATCCAAGATATTGTGTGGAAAATATGTCAACGAGGAATGCTAGGAGCTAGGCTCCCCCGAGCCAGCGGTACTGGGAGTGGTTAGACCCGAACTATACTTTCGGTCACCATCACAAATATATTTGCCCGATACGAATCGACGTTTGACTAGAGACAGTCGGTAACCCAAGCCGACTAGCTGAAAATCTATTCCAGACAACGTAGTTCCTTCACAGTTAAACTGAGCAGTAATTGTCGATGGATTTCCAGGGCCGTTTTCTATATCGTATCGGGCTAACATGGAGCCCACACCATTATTGTCAGAGTGCTGCGACAGTTCCGTGAATTTCCAAACCAAACGATTATTGTCTGCAGGCCTAGACGAACATACAGTTTTGTTAATGAAATTCTTACAGCAGAACGCCTTACCACTGTGCCTGAGGTTTGGTTTGCATAGCTTTAACAACCCCCTCAATAGGAACCCCCACGGCAACATTAAGCAGAGGCGTCGGTGAACTCATAGCGTGCTGATTATACTTGTATTCGATCTTTAAATCAGTACGTTGTTTAGTGCATTTCCAATATGCCACAAGTTGAAGAGGGCACGAGTTAGCGCCTGGTTTTGATTTTATCTGCAATAAAAAAAAAAGTCTATTGGGACTCTGAAATTTAGAGAAAAACTCTGTGATTTACTTGATACTTGAGAATATCAACGTTGAAATAAGAGGCATTGGGGTTTTGTTCGGACTGCTTCTTCAATAATGCGCTCAAATACGACATGTTGAATTCTACTAATATAAAATCGGCGGCTTGTTGGTCTAATTCTCTGAAATCGACAATAAAGCCATTCCAGCATGCCGCAAAATGTGGATATTCAACTACTTACAAAGAAACCAATTTTTGATCCGGTATCACTGAAGTTAAATTACGAGTATTCTTGACTTTAAATGCTAGCTTTGCAGGATTGGGATTACTGGCGAGTATTGTTACAATGCCGGCTGGAAATGACAACATCATTTCACCGGACATTTTTACTTGGCACCTGGAAAAGGTCATGTACCATTAGTTTAGTACTTTAATTCCTACTAAATAAAAATATAAAATAAATAAATCAATTTGACATTAATCTTGGAGTGATAATTTACCTAGATTCCTCAGCACCTCTAAAATAAGAGTGTACAATTTCATGGAAAGCCACCGCTAGCGGAATTGTATCTGCCATCCCAATTGTCAAAGGAGACGGTCCCCTGGAAACTCCTACTGGAACACAGGCCGTACGAAACTCCAAACTATTAATACTGTCAGCGCGAGTAATATTCGAATTCTGTTGTATCAAAGTCTTATTTGGGTCAGACCTACGCGAAGGCGGTCTCGGGATTGACATGTATCCAGATGTGGGAGTCGGGGTTTGACGGCTGGACTGTTTGGGACCTGTCTGAGACTCACTGTCCTCTGTGAATAAATCACCCAATTCTTTAAAGAAATGTTATTTAGTATTCCCAATTTTCCCCGAATGTGTGAATCTTACCAGCATACTTAGAAGTAACAGATAATGTAGGGGAATTCAATGCCAATTGGGAAGGGCTTTGCAAAGGCGCATAGGGGTGGTTGCTTGTTGGAGTGGAAGCATTCGAAGCTGTAGGACTTTGGACAAAATTAAGACCCAATAGTTCAGAACTGGGTTTCCCGATTTGCTGAGAGACAGACTGAGATCTTTTCATTTGCAAATCGTTATCCAAATTAGATCCGCGACGGCCCAACCCTCCAGTGGGGGAAAGATAAATATTTTCTACCGTTGCGCGAAGCTCGTCTACTGAAGCTGACATTGGAGTAGCGCCATTATTCAGGGGTTTAATTTCAACGTGAAGTTTAACTTCTGGTTCGTCATCTAAGACAATTAAAAATTTTAACAAAATCAAATGAAAACTAATTGTTAAGGATTTGCAGGGTCTTTCTTGGAATTAGTAGCTAATTGACTAGTGATGTCGCAGTGGTAAAATAAGGCTAGAGGAGGAAGTTAACAGGCCGGTTAATGTAGCCACCGCCAAAAAGAGGCCGTCAGGCTGTATATAGCTTCTCTTGAGTACCGTGTTGCAACTTCTAGTATTTCCTTTGGTGTAGCCCACTCACCAGAATCTGAGTCAGAAGACGAATAAAAACTACTCTTTTCATTCCACGTATTAGTCACAGCCGGCCTAATGACAAACCCATCATCGTCAACTTCTTGGTTTGGAGGCGGGTTTGGCGGAGGGAGCACACTGTCACTTTTCTGAGAATCGTCTTTCTCCTCCCTTAACGAATTATTTTCTATAAATTTGATTTTAAAATAACCGCGGATTCTTACATATCAGATTTTTCTTCCTTATTGCTTTGGTTATCAATACTATCCTTAGTTTGGGGCTTCTTGGCGGGCTTCTTCTTTTTCCCTTTATCTCTGCGACTTCTCAGAAACCCTAAAAGCGAACATTTTTTAATATAAGCCGCGAGCAATGTGCTACCTTTAAACAGCAAAATTCTAGTGAACAAGCTTATAACTAAAAGGGATTATTTAGGAAAGACAATTGCCAACACAACGCCAAAGGATTTTTTTTAATATTGGGTGGTTATAGACAAGCACAAAGAAATAGGATTTTAGGTAATTAAGATATGTGCAATGTTGCTCATAGTTTTACGGTGATTCGCAGTAGTTAGGGAACGGGTACCTATAAAATAAGATCCTTTATTAAACCCTTTTCAAGACCTTTAAATTGACAACGTCTTTATATCATAACGACCAAAAGCATGGAGAGAAACGATTACTATCTATGAGGGACTCCTGGCAATAAAATCGAACTACAAGTGCTTAAACTCGTAACAAATACATACTAATACAAAGATTTAAATTCGGTTACTTAAACCATTTGCTGCACTAAACGTGTTCATCACCATTACACCGATGTTTAGTCCTGAATTAACCCTGAAGTTTCTGTTCACGCTCATTTCAAACATAGAAATTTGCTCATTTAATGAAATAATTCTACTTCACGGCGGTATTGAAAGTCCCTAAAATCAAGCATGGAAGCCAAAACCAATCCGTAGAAAGAAATCGGTACATATTTACAATATTTAGATTGATCCGTCACCATTAAAAAAGAAAAACTTAATTCAAATCCGGGAAAAGAAAAATTCTAATCTAGGTGCGTGCAAATGCATGCTAAGGTGGATGATTGTAATTGAAACGAAAAAATAAACGTGAAAGGATAGAAAGAGGAAGTAGACTGTCTATTACGGTATTTGTTTTATTTGCGTACTTTTTTCAATTTTAGCTGCTACAGAAGAAATTTGTCTTTGTCAATAGGGGAGAAGGCTTAATTCAATCCATTATTAAATATAATGACAAGACAAATTTACTGTAGTGAAACATAAATGTTTCAGTAAAAGTTTTAGCATCATAAAATTGTTTCTTTTACGTGAAATTCTGGTATATTTTTAGTCATTTAATGAGCCACTGAACATCGCACATGAACGTACATACCTAACACCAGGTGAGTGGGTGGGATAACGTGTAACTGGCCCATAACTTTTTGCAACTCACAATATCAACGTGCAGTTGTCGCTATAGACGCAGAAGGAGAAAATTATAGATATGACAAATAATCTGGGTGACTTCTTTCAACTTTTGTATTTCCTCTGCCTCTCAAATAAAGAAATAATTATTACTATTTCGAAAAACTTGGGATTTATGAGAGAGACTTGTCAACTCTACGCTACAATTGAAGAGTTCGACTGCAAATTCAACATTCAGCCGTAGGTATGTTAAGCAAACAATTATCTTTGAATAGTAGCTAAAACTACGAGTTGCCGATTATTAACCTAGACTGAAGCTATTCTGAAGTCAATGCTTCCATTTAAACAAAAATACTGAAAGCAAAAGGTAATCAATTCAATAAGTAACACATAAATTTATCCGAGACACGCCTCTGACATTTTAATTCCTAATTGAGGTTTTTTTTAATGATCACCCTTTACTTTACCCTAAATAATGTTATTTTTCACGTTGATGAAGATATTCTGTAGATTTGAAGCAAATATATCTATATATCTGAATATAACATTTCCATGTCGATATCTAGTCTACGAGTCGATTTTTTTCGGTGATTATTCGATATTCTTATGAAGATAAGAAATTATAATTTTGTGTTATTTGCGTTCCACAAATTCTGAAGACAAAGACACTTATTTCAGCAATACGTAGCCATCGCAAGAACAATGGAAAAGCTGCAAAGTAGCCCCAGTTTCATACTCCCAACATCATCATGCAAATAAAACAAACACCAAGTTGCTAGACTAGAAACTTTAAAATGAGACTCAAAATTTTAAGAATTACATTTAGATCCACGCTGTGAGAGGCGCGTTAACTGTTGCTTTCCTTCCGGACTGGTCGGACTGGAGGGGGCACTGCAAGGCCCGGGACGGCTTTCACGAGAACCTAGAAAAACACACCCCAACCCCTTGTTAGACTCTCTATTCTAGCGCTGATTTTATGTTCATTAACTCTCATCCGGGGACAAAAAATATAGCTATAATTGTTTAAATTTCCCACTCGCACCTTTTTTTAGTTAAATTCAGTCTTGAACTTATAATGGATTCCTTAAGAGCCAGCAATAGGTTAATGTAATTCAATTCTCCCTTATAAACCATCACTGGGCAACATTAGTACTATATGACCAGCAGGCAAAATGTAAGTACATAATTTAGAAGGATTTGACAACGTACCCTGCGAATTGGACATGAAGAGATTTAATAAGGAAGTTGTTCGACGGGAAGGTTTGTTGGCATGTGTTGGCACTGCCTGATTGGTAGGACCGTTACCTTCTCGTTTGGATGGTTTTGCATTGGAGTCAGCATCGTGACTCGGTGATATAACTGGATCTTCCAAATCTAATATTCCTAAAAATATAATTCCGGCATAGTGAAAACTATTTCCGTCTAAATTGCTAACTGCTACGTGCTTAATATGATCTTGTTTAGACTGATATCAACCGCACTACTGCAAGTTCAAAATGGTGTTCGTGTTAACGAGTTAATAGTTCAAAGCATGTAGGGTTAACTATTATTAGATGTTTTAAATTGGCTTAAAATATATTTAGTTTTTTCTATTTATGACATTTTTTTAACTGTCCATGAATTGGGCAGAGGGAAACTTGTCGTCTAGGAAGCTTGCTCATTCCTTCAAGACTATAATTTCCTGGCTTATTTCACATAAAGCTATGGGGGCAAAATTAACAGGAATTTAAACTGATCGCAGTTAGTTAACCAATCAAATTCTGAATCAACATTACCAATGTCACCCAACTCTTACATGATTCTTCGCCTACTTAACGAAAAAAATAATAGTAAACTCCACGAATTAATAAATAAACCCCATCAGAATAAGCAACCATATTAGTACGCTTAAAAATATTTGAAAGGATTATAAACCTGGCCGTTCAAGTCCGGTAGATTTGCTCCTGACAAACTGATCTAACAGTTGGTCAATAGTCAATTCGACGCACTGCTGCCTAAACTCCTTGTGCACTTTTCCTGTTTCTGAATGAGCCCACTCAATCACATCTGCGAAATTATTCAAAAACTCCTTCATATGCATTAGATGATTTGTTTCTAATTCCTGGAAATTCTTGACGCTCAGTGACATTTTCTTTTCAAATTCTTCCTTCACTGTGCTGTATTTGTCAACCAGAGATTTATATTCTTCGTGGGCTCTTTTTAGTTTCTGTTCGCTTTTCTCTATGTCTTTTGCAGAAGAGTTTTCCTTTTTCAATCTCTCAAATTCTAAATATCTTTGATTATAAACATCTTTTGATTTTTGTACATTCAAAGTTAGAGTTTGCATAGCCTGTACTACTTCTAATGTTCCAGATTCTTGTTCTTTTACCTGAAAACAATTAAATTGCCAAAAACTGTGAAGAAAAGATGGCTAATTGTGATTTATACATTCTTAATTTTGGTCATTACTTAATATTTACTTTTCAAATTAAGCAATATTTACACATATTTGATATGGCTAATGTACGTACGAAATTCATGCTAATAAAATATAATCCAACGTAAACTGATTTCGCACTATTTTCCTGTGTTGGCGATAACACAATGCTTTATCAAGCCTTCATCCTGTCTCGTCTTTAAACATTGCTGTTAAAACAGTTAAAACGTGTTTTACATTACCAGGAAAATGCAATCTTATACAACTATATCAGTGCGAATTCGACAATAATTAATCAAATCGAATTGAAAACCAGTCATAGGTTGCGCTAAAGTTAATAAATTGCTCAACAATAACTTACATCCATAAGTAGTACTGGCTGGGCGGATAACGTCACTTATATTCTTAATATGCACAACGACAATTTAGGGCAAATGAGACATTCAATGCCACTTTAATTGATTCTAATAAAAGCCTTTTAAAATATGTATTTGACCTCTTAAACTTGAAGGGGTTGGCTAGGCTTTTGCGTACGTATTGTTATTTTCTTGGACCTTTTATATGGTTAAATTGTTTTAATATTAGGCTGTAGGTAAATAATAACTGCTTAAGTTAAATCTGTAATTTCATACCAGCCAAAGCAAATAATATTCGTCACTATTTTGGTAAAACATTCCTATACATTTTGCAATGTAAAAATAGTTGTGAATTAAATTTTACAAACTACAGAATATAAAATAAACTGCAATGCAATTCCCCTCTAATAGGAGTCTGTAAAACTTTTATAGTCTAGATATCCTTTATAGTCTCTTTAATCCCTTTTTAAAATCACATTAAAGCATTAATAATTAAGAGACAACCACAGATTGAAATATTGTGCTACAAGTGTATCTCCTCTTTGATTATTTTACAGCACTAATTAGAGCTCAAATAGAGCACTTTACAACTGCCACTAGTATTATAAAATGTAAAAAATGCTATAATAAATTAATTAAAGTAGTTTATATACATCCAGTTTACTGAGAGCAGTTGTCAAACTTCCTAGATTTTTGAAGCAGGCGAATATTTAGTCATAGTGGGTAATACATGTCATCAGCACAACTAATAAAGGGTTAATGATTTTCTTAAAAAATTCTAATATTAATTATCCAATAATAAGTACACCCACAGACACAGGTATTAAAGTCAAAAGATTCCATACTTAAAACATGAAAATTCTTATTAGGAAAACCACAAAAAAACTTACCAATTTGTGTTTTTTATGCAATTCATCTGCATATTTTCCAACTTCCTTCACTAGCTCTGACAACTTTTGCATGGTTTGAATATGCAAAGTTGAAAGCTTCTCTGCTGAGGATTTGATTACTTGCCATAATGGAGCAAATGTTCCTTGAGAACAGCAACTCCCTGCTTGCTTGGCAAGCTTAGTCAAAAGCTTTGAATTATTTTCTTCAATATTAGACCTGACAGACATTAAAAAAATCTATTAGTCAGTATGCACATAATGACCCCATAAGGAGGGAATTTTAATTTGTGACAAACTTTAGCGTTGTACCTTTCTCGTAAAAACTCAGCGAAGTCCTTGCTGGCATTCAAGCCAAATTTCATGTTATGATACAAGACGTCAAATCCATTATTCTTTTCACCCTGCACATGAAAATAGAGGTATGATTGGTGAAAAAGAGGTAAAATAACATGCAAAGGGCAAAGTATTCTGGCAAAAGCACTTACCCAAAAATAATCATTAAAGTCAACAGTCATTATGCCAAATTATCATGCCAGACTTAAAGTGATAGTATTAAGATACAAAAGGGGATAACACCAAACCAAAAACTTAAACAATGTTAGATTGTTAAAGAATTAACACATAATTGCAAAAACACCAAAAATTCAGGGGTTTTAACCGACCCGTTTATTCATATCTGAAAGGTTGTACTAAGATTTCTGACCGAGTATAATGGAAAAATCAACTTCCAATGTAGGAAAGAACAAAAAGAAACACTTTTTAGCTTAAAAACTCTTCACCGGATCGTACAGTTCAGTTTACAATTTTTGTTTAATAAATTGAAAATTAAAAAGGGAAAAGGGGGCGTATCTGACGATTTTTGACATTGACTGTTTTGGCATTACATCTATTCTCAGTAGGCTGTGTTCAGACATTTGACTCACCGTGTAAATGTACGGTGTAGGTGCGATATTAAACTGTTCTTAAATACAGGTAGTTTTAAAAAAATTCTGCATTTTGGAGCCGTTTTTGTATTTAATTTAGTAATATACTATAGTATAGATCCAACGATGTAGTAATTTTTTCCCCGTATCACATGGTAAAATTTCGGTGTGCTGTTCACCAATCTTCCTCACACATAATTTTTATGGAAAAAGTCCAGAAGTCGAAGTCTCTGAACATTTTAAACATAGAACTTATACCTCTGGAACTTACTGTTTTACCTTGGGTATTCTTCTTTCTCTTACCGTGTTGAGGCGATCTTATGTTAGCACCAACTATAATCTCTTATATAAATTGTGAAATAATATAAATATAAACTCTATCAAATCTTAGTGTCCTGCACGGTTGGATAATGTCATACCCGTCAATGTCACTAACTGATAATGACAACTCTATTATGGGTGAAAATTGAGGCAGCTGTCAGCTGCATAAATAAAGAAGAGTGGATTGTTTCATTTTCCTTCTTTACTTAAAATTTTTGCTTATTTTTGTTTATGAAGAATAAGGATTAAGGTTTTTATCCATTATTCTTAACTTCTGTGGTCTACGATTGGCATTACGCATTAAAAGGAACCTGGAGAATCAAGTTTTCACAAGATGCTAACCTCCATGTATTCCCTGAAGACCTCAATAGGTAAATGCAAACCAGACTTAAACCCCCCCAAAAAAAAAACTCAAAAACAGATAAACAGAAAGGTCCTTTACATTCGTGCTCAATTCTTTTTTTAGACATTTTGTTTTTTTTCCAACCACCTACAGATGCTTCTTAATTAAATAGGCTGAAATAATGAGGATTTCACAATGAGTCATTCAAGTGATCCAAATCCTTTATCCCAACCTTTGAGGGTGGAAACCGAAGACCCAAGTGTATCTGAGACTACAAACTATTATGGGGAGGAGAAGGACAGTTTTAACCATGGTAACGAAGGACATGAGAATGATTCTTTAGGCCCATTGCCCCCCAAATGGGAGAAAGCATTTACTGAGAGTGGTGAAGCCTACTTTATTGAGTAAGTAATTCTGTTAAAATCTATTTTGCATTATGAGATTGCATACCAAGTGAGAGCAGAAAGTGGGTTCATACTGAAACCTGTTTGCTTGTTCATATGCCCATATCAAATTTATACACTTACTTCTGACTACAGAGCATTTAAAGGAAGTGCAAGAAAGGAAATGGAAGTACAAATGCTGGATCCAAATAATTTGTGGCATAATTATTCAGAGCTTTTTAAATATTTAATGCAATGTCAAATGTTTCCTTTGTTGTTCTCCTTGGAACAGCTGAAAAATATTAAGTTCAAAAATGTCAAGGTTTTTATCAGCTTTCAAGATGTTTTATTTAAATTTTAATATAAAGAAAATAATTTTTACTAAATACAATATTTATCTTGCATATTTTTTCATTAATATTGCTTTCACTAAAGCCTAAACTGGATTCTAGGCCAAGGAATGCGGATCACATTTTTTAAGAATCAATACAAAATTAGTAATGCATAATATTTAATTATTCCTTTATAAAGTATCTATTACCAGAATTTTGTGAAGCAATAATAAAAGAACTATTGTTACAGTCACACAACCGGAACTTCACATTGGCTCGACCCCCGATTATCAAAATTTCAAAAGAAAAGCTTAGAAGATTGCCTTGATGATGAACTTCCATATGGCTGGGAAAAAATCAGTGATCCGCATTATGGTACCTACTTTATTGACCATGTGAATAGAAGGACGCAATATGAGAATCCAGTGATCCAGGCCAAAAGAGCGGCCTCTCAAGCTTCAGCTAGGGCTAGTAGAACGTATTTTACTAGAGATCCCTCTGAATTGTGTGGTCAAAGAATAAGAACATCATTGGTAAAGTCTTCAAGAGGGTTGGGATTTACTATAGTTGGTGGGGACGATGGGGTTGATGAGTTTCTACAAATCAAATCTGTAGTGCCAAAAGGACCTGCTTGGCTGGATGGACAGCTTCAAATGGGGGATGTTATAGTGTTTGTTAACGACACGTGTGTGTTAGGCTATACTCACAACCAAATAGTTAGGTTATTCCAGTCAATTAGCGTAGGATCCACAGTTCAACTTGAAGTCTGCAGAGGTTATCCCTTACCGTTTGACCCAAATGACCCAAATACGGAGGTAGTTACCACAATTGCAGTTGATGCTCATTTACAATCCTTATCAAACGACAAGAGATTGCTTGACACCAATTATAACTTCCTTGAGGGTGAAGACTGTATATCCAGAGATGAGGAGCAAATTGACGCTCCTGATGACATTGACGATTTGCTCAAAGGAATAAATACGATGACTTTGGGAAAATTGGAAGTTAGAGTTCGTATTGTAAAAGGAAATCTTGGATTTGGGTTTACTATTGCTGATAGTGCTTGCGGGCAGCGGGTTAAGAAAATATTAGATCGGCAGCGATGTAAGAATCTCATGGAAGGTGATATTTTATTGGAAATAAATGACATATCGTTGCAAAGCCTATCCCACGATGAGGTGGTTCAAGTTCTTAAAAATTGCCCTTACAATAACGAAGCTACGATTTGTGTGCAAAGAGGGTGTTCCAACAAAACCACAAACATTCGAAATAAGCATAGAAAACTTGAGCCTAAATATGGATCCAAAGATATTGTGAACGCCCATAGAAGCAAAACACCCACTGCAGATTTGTACAGTACTCAACCTCGTGAAGTGTTGCCCAGTAGACCTAAAACACCACTTGTAGACACAAGAAATCTCAGCAAAACCTCATTAAAGGATATTAACTCCAACTCAAACGAAGCCCATAGAGAGTTCCAAAATGATGTCTTCCCCATTGATAAGGCTCAATTACCCTCATCAATTATTGACAGCCATGAGGAAGACGAGTTAGATGTGGATATTCCAGAGAATAATCAAATTAAACCGTCATATGAGTATCCTCCTCCTGTGGATCTCAAGTTCAGTCCTTATATGCCTCCTCATAGATACGACTGTGCCTGCGCCTTCTGCTCCAGCCCCAGACCTAATGCGTTAGATAGTAATAATATAGATTATCCTAATAACAGGAAAAAAGTAAACAATTATTGGCCATATCAGATCAACACTAGGCACGACTATATTACAATGCATGTTGTGCTAAATAGACTGGAAAATGGATTTGGGTTTAGAATCGTTGGAGGAATAGAGGATAAGTCACAGGTAGATGTTTTATTTTTAACAGTAGCAGTTAACTTTATCGTTATTATATCCATAAAAATTGGATTCTCAGTTATCCCGTTCCTGACCATTTCAATATTTTTAATTACAAACATGTGTTGAAGGTGGCTGTCGGCCAAATAGTACCTGGAGGTGCAGCAGACTTAGACGGGCGCATGCAGACAGGAGATGAGATAGTCAGCGTTGAAGGTTTCTCGGTACTCAAAGCAGAACATCGGCAAGTCGTTCAACTTATAAACGCTGCTGCTGCCAGAGGCCAAGTTAGTCTTATCTTACGGAGACGAGTTTTCACTCCGCCTGGCCCAGGACCGGTTAACTACACTTCCATAAGCTGGTCTTTGGAAAACACCTCTCCTGCCTTGCCTGCAAATCATGCTCCTCCTTTGGTACTTGCCAGTCCGACTGGACCGACGTATGACGTTACCGTGCAAAGGACTGAAAGTGAGGGATTTGGCTTCGTTATCATATCCTCCGTCAACAAAATTGGATCTACTATTGGTAAGTAGTGACAGTTTTCTTATAAATAAGCAACAATTCAAAAGTTACAAATGAAAAAAGGATCCGTTACAGCGCTTGGCGAGAACAATTAATTAAACGTGATTATTAGCTTCATTTGTAATGTTTCAGTTGTTGGGTAGCTGATTTTATTCTAATTTAAGGAAGAGGAAAAATATATATATTTTTAATACTAATAAATGAAACCTTAAAAGGTCGTTTAATTGAGGATAGCCCTGCGGAACGATGTGGAAGACTACGCGTTGGGGACTATATCGTAGCTGTTAATCATATAGATATAATGCATTTAAGCCATGGCGATATCGTGAACTTAATTAAAGAATCCGGCTTATCGGTAACTTTAACAATAGCGCCTAATGCAGATTTATGATTGTTAAGGGTGTGAATATTTAGGGCGTAATACGTAGGGATTTAGAACTTCCGGAGGAAAATTTTAGGATAGACTCAAGCAGAATAAGGTCTAACATTTTTTAAAATACAGTTATTGACAAATCTTAATAGATAAACGTTATTACTTTTGCTCTAATCTACCCTAAAATTTGCCTCCATAAGTTGTGAATCACCACGAATACATTCGTTGCGGGTATTTCATAAATTTTACTCCAGTTTTTCTCGTGCTCAAAGCTTGAATCAAAATACGTTTGTGATCAAAGGAACGTGTAAAATGTGACAAATGATGTAAAGTTTCTCTAGGTTCATATTTTAAAAACTAAGTGTACACTCCCCCGTCTTGTTAATTCTGTTTATTTAGGTTAGGGATATGTGCATAGAGGTTCTGTGATGATCCAAATGTTTGCAATGTTCGCAGTATTGAAAAGTTCAGAGAAAGCCACCAATAAATTATAGGAACTTATCTCGTATTGATATATAGAACAGATAAGAAGGAAAACCGTTAAACCCTTTTTTCTAATGAAATTGTATAATACGAACCACTTTGTACATAAAACATCCCTGCCTTAATGTTTAAAAATGCCTTAATAAATTGTTGGTTAATGCGTGACAATAATTTTTGAAAGACCTTTATAACCGTTTAAAATCACAGTTTGTTTATTGAAACATTAAGAGTTTATGACGTAAAAATTTGTTGGATGGTTTCTTGTTTTCGCATGTTGGTGTTAAACGTATTATATTATTCACTGCCCCTAATTAAGGATAGTCTTAAGGAGCCAATGTTAATGATAGGTTTAAGGATATTACAGTTCTCAGTCATAGTTCCCGATGTAAAAGCAGAAGCTTGATTCTCTTGAAATAATTATGACATGCAAGTTCGTTATTCTCAGTCTGTTTACTTCTTTAATTATTTATCCTATATAACACACATGATTTTACTACAATTAGTAAGAAAATGTCACAATGAATCGGTAATTTATATTACGGAGAAATAAAACAAAATATTACTTAATATAGTGGCGAAGAACTTCGTCTCAAACAAATCAAAATTTCGGGCAAACCCTGAACTACAGTTTGCTCTCACTATGCGTTCAATAACATTGTATGTTGATCAAAAGCAAGCCCAAAATATCACGAAATTTAAGTCAGTTAAAGTATAAACCTTTTGGTAATGGTTGAATTTAATGGTTCAATAATTCCAATGAATCTCAATTAGGCTTAATTCATATTATTTATTTTAACGACTGACAGTTTTAGGCATATTTAATACAAACATATAACGTATTTATTTTTCATCATTACGTAAACGTTAATAAATTATATAAACCAAAAATGCATTTAATATTTACTTATATGCTTTATTATACACGGTAGGTTTAGAATATACATGGTTATGTAACTTGCCTATTCATCTATATTGACTTCTAGTTATAAAACGCAATCTACTTTGAAAAATGTATTTTTTATATTATTTAGGATCACACGACACCGATGTTTAAGTTTTTAAGTGAAATATTTCAATGTAAACTCCTAGAATACGTTAGTCTAAGAAAAATATATTTATTTATATGCGAAAATGTTGCTTCTGGTTAGAAATCTAATTAATTCATTGCCTACAGCATAATATCTAGCATTGTATTTATCTTTAAACCCTAAGGATCAGTTTTATAAGTCAGGAATCTCCAATTTCAATTGAATACTTAAGGATCGTTTGAGCCAAACCTATAAAACTGGATTTAGGTGGACCAAATAGACGATCATTATCAAAGTAATATTTCAAGACTGTCTTGATGGAGCACAAAAACATGGGCTAAATACTGATTGGTATGATCGGTATATTATTAGTTTAAAATGTGGGCTGAAAAGGAATGCTCAAAAAAATCAAATTCTCTTATCCATATAAAATAAACGCAATAAGATTTATAATAGTAAGTAGATAGGTAATGGAAGATTTTATCTCAAATAATGATGAATACTATACTCTGTTGTTCTCCTTGTAGTACATAGTTGGTCAGAAAAAAGTTAAATGCATATATCTCTCGAATTATATATTTAAGTCATCCCACTTTTAATTTTATATGTACAGGAAATTGCTAATTACACTGTATTTACTTGCATAGCAAATGTATAGGCTTTCAGATGCTAATGTATAATGACAAAAAATATGCTCATTGTTTAAGGTACGACTTCTCATGATTGTTTCGGTTATTTAATTTAATCTTTTAAAGTATTGTTAACGTTTTGACACACAAATAATTCCGGCCAGAATGTGTTTTAACGTGTCCGAAATTAGATTCTTCATAACGTTGCCCTATAGTTAAAAATATATTACATACATTTGTTTACGCGTGAGCATCCACATTTTTCAGTCGACAAAAGTAACGAACCTCTTTTCGGTCACGACGTAGATCTTGAAACTAGACTGATTATTGTACTATTTGTATATATCGTGTTTTGCATTTTATGAAATATAAAGTCAGTTATTGTAATTAATTAAAATTCGCTGTTTTTCTTTTCTGTAATAAGTTGCAGTTGCAGCTATCGATATCAAGAGTCCTATGTGTCCTCTAGAGTATAGAACGTGCTTCGGTGCACGATGTCAAAGTATTCTATCAAAAGGGCATTGGTACCTACAAGTGTAACAAAGTCGCACTTGAATGAATGAAAAAATGAAATAACATAACACCTCCTTTATTCCGGGATTTATTATAAATAAAACTGTGAAAAACATATAAATCTGATCATAGTAGATATCACCTCTAATGTCCATGGATGGTCCACATATCAACTACTTTATAAACATTTTAAAATTGTAGGGACATTAGAAATTATAAAGAAGAACAATAACATTATTGCCAATAATTTGAAATAACATCCTACCACTAAAATCATTTCACATTTTAAAGGCATCACAGTTTTATTATTTAACGCAATCACTTTAAAGCTTGAACAGCCTTTTGAGCTGCCTCATCAAGGGTTTGTGCAGTTTGAATGTTTAGCCCAGATTCTTTGATTATTTTTCTAGCTTCATTAGCATTGGTTCCTTCTAATCTCACGACTAAAGGCACTTTTAAAGGCGTGCTTTTCAAAGCTCCGACTATACCATTAGCTATCGTGGCGCAGTTTACTATTCCACCAAAAACGTTGACTAGAATGGCTTTTACAGAGGGATCGGAAGTGATTATTTTGAAAGCTGCTAAGACTTGGTCTTCTTTCACACTTCCACCTACATCTAGAAAATTGGCCGGTTCTCCTCCGTAGAGTTTAATGATGTCCATGGTTGCCATGGCAAGGCCAGCTCCGTTCACCAAACAACTGAAGAGTTTTTTTATAATTGAAATGCTTCTAATAGCAATGTGTTTTATAAATTTCTCACCCAATGTTTCCAGTCATTCCTATGTAATTCAAATTGTATTTAGCAGCTTCAACTTCCCTTGGATCACTCTCTGCAATATGCTCCAAAGCAAAAATGTCCTTCTGTCTGTATTTAGCGTTATCATCAAAATTAAGTTTCGCGTCCACAGAAATTACTTTCCCTATATTAAATAAATGCTATATTGGTATTTGATGAAATTAGTTGATCATATAGTGAAATTTTACCTGGGTTTGAGCTCTCAAACTTAAACCGTCAAGCATGAAAACATATACTTATTTGACAATTTTAGCAGGTTTGTATTAACGCTTACCATCATCTGTTTCAACTAAAGGATTGATTTCAATTTGTACTGCATCCACAGCAACAAACAAGTGCCATAATTTTTTAATTTCCTCTGCTGCTTTTGCTTTTAAGGGACCTTTAAATTCTAGGAAATCAGCCAATTCATTTGCCATGTTGTCTGTAATCCCTTCAAATATATCTATAGGAATATTTTTTATAAGCTCTGGAGTTTTAGCTGCAACTCCCTCAATGTCAACTCCCCCTGTAATTTATGTTAATTAACCTATAAAGATTTTGAGTGTATTAGAGCAAAGTACCTGCAGGGGAGGCAATTATAACAGGCCCATTCTTCTGCCTGTCCATCAGTATGCACACATATGTTTCTCTTTTTATATTTACACTTTCTGCAATCATGATTTTGTGTACTGGAATGCCATCTTTGGGTGTTTGTTTGGTAATCAGCTTGTGCCCAAGCATTTGTTTAACAAGATTTGGAATTTCCTCTCGCCTGAAAGTCAATCAGCTAGTTTAGTACACGAGACATGAATAAGTTGTAAGTAGTATCTTTGAGATTATGATTGTGGAGATTGTGACTGATTAATGATGGTTTTTGATTAATATGGAACCTTCTTCCTTTACACCCGATAGGTACCTATTGGTAATGTGGACACCTCCTTTGAAGCCAGTGTCAAAATGACCCTTTCCTCTGCCCCCAGCCAAAATCTGGGCTTTGACGACGTATTCCTTGGCGTCTGAAATGAATAAAGTCAAATCAAAGGCTTGAAAAGATTCGTATGTTCCTTGTACTTACTAAATTTATCAAATCCATGCTCGCCTTGTTCATCGATCATACAGAAATCTTGTATGGCCACGTTACTTCTTCGCAGCAGATTTTTGCTTTGATATTCCAGCAAATTTAGATAACGAACGGGCACCTAACGAGTGCATAAAACATTTATTAACAATTAACTTATGGTACCCCTCCACTCACTTTGTACACCTCTTGCTTGCCAGAAACTTTAAGTATCGAGTTCCAAAGAGACATTTTTATGTGATTTGAGGGAAAACGTTAGTTCAGTTCTTTTTTATTTTGTCTATCAGCGTTTGAAGTCCACGCGCGAGCTGCTTATTTGGTTCACTAGCAAGAGGGTAGAGGTTCAACAGATAAACATCATTAAAAGATACTGTTTGGTTATGTTTAGTAAATTTACGTTTTTGTCTCGACGCGTGTACTATTCAAGATATGGACGAAGTCGCTTTGTGTGCTGTCCTTGTTCGCCCGACGCGATTAGAAAAGGATGCTCCATATTCGGTTTACGTAAAGTGAAGCAGGTTGTCCCCTTTCTCTCTCCGATTGAGCAGAGATTCAGTGCGGGGGTGGGGAAGATGGTGGATAGAGGCAGCTCTATATTTTTATACTCATGTAGCTAATTTTATGGTGTATTCAGAACTCAGTCAGATATGCTATGGGTGTATAGCACATTTTTACATAATCCATTTATTTGTTTTTAATATATTAGGTAAATTAGAAATTACGTGGATCATTTTTCCTTAGTGTCCTTCACTGAACTCACTAAAAATACTAAAAACCAAAATGATTAAAGAAGCGCGTAAACAACAGCGCTAATATAATACCACAGCCTTACTGGCTTGTTAAGAAACCCGGCCTAACATACTTACTTGTTGTGACGCTCGTACTTACATTTTTCAGATTCTTCCCTAACATTTCTTTCACAAAGTTCAAAAAGTGCTCACCAGATGGCACGGCAAAATGGGTGAACTGCATGTAATAAAGAACTAATTTTCGATAATAACTTGTCAAAAACTGTCATTCATGGAACCAGTGATTGAGACGTGGAATTTTTTAGGCGTTTCCCACATTTTATATTATTTTTTTAATAATTCATTCGTCACGATATTGAGACTTTTGCTGGTAACTATTTTTAATGAGAAGCGCTTCTCTTATTCGTTGTCTGCAGGCATTAAAATCACCTTAAACGCACCTGCATCAATTTTCATTGCTCCAGGATGTAAAAAAGAAAAATAGTGCTGTTTTGTTCAAATTGTCTTGAAAAATACGGCAATTAGGGGTATGGGAACCAAAAAACTAACTGGGGATTTCTATCAAGCATCGCTCAAGACATATCAGTAGAGATTTATGAGTTTTTAAGGCAAATATTAAGGGAAATTAGTAATTGCTTAATTGTTACAAATGTTAACTTATCAAGACAAGAAAACTATTACTATAACCGTTAGCAAGCTAGAACATTACAGTTTTTTTGCCTCACAAAAGGGCACGTCGCCGGCAAAGACTAAGAGGGAAAAGCAGACGAATGTAACCACTAGCTGAAAGCACATTTTGAATTTTTGAGCAGCTAAATCGCACTTCTACGTACCTACTTGAGCCAAAAAAATAGGATTTTAAAAGGGCGGAAGGACGCCGAAGGTCCTGTTTGAGTGAACGATTTTTCGCGCTTTTTCTTCTTACATCGACACCTGATATATTTCGCCAAGCAATCGAGGTCAACTCTTACCCAGATAAATCGTCTGATCAGATCTCAAAACTCACAATAACCGTTATTATCACATCTCTTTGAATTAGCATATCGGAAATTATTTGCCAATTTGAATAACCCTTTCACATCATATTTGTGTGATTGATCCAAATTGGTAGAGACGCACCTTCGTCGAGAAACAGTTGTTTTATCCTGTAATAGATCGACAAACCGACATTCAGCGCTTAAAACAAGAGTCCTTCATTGCACTTGGCTAGTAAAACAGATACATTTATAATTCGTTCTATAATAATCATTGACATACTTCTTTGTTTGTTTTATTGATTACGCTCATTTCACTCGATTGCCTGCCGCATGACCGCGATAAAACCAAATACATTCCGAGGAAGATTTTTCCAGAGTCCGGTACTGTCCGTTTACATTAGTAGTTTGATACTTAGTAATACAACCTAAAAAGAAATCTCATTTTGTCCGAATAAGGCATTGACTCGAGAGCAGTCCACACAACAATCCATGCAGGCCACAAAAAACATATGTTAAATTATTGCTTTTTTTAGTTTTTAAACATAACTTGCGACATTGGGGACGCAACTATTCCAAAACGGCTTCAGCTAATGAGCACGTCCATGAAATTTTTAATTATGCCGCGTCACCCAAGGGCCTTTGTCACATAACTCCCCACTCGCGGATGGTTATAGCGATCTAGTCCAGTGGGATCAGAAAACTTGACCAAAAGACCAGCTAAGGAAGAATAAAATTGTTCAATGGATTGGGTGCGAACTCCTCTAGGACTAGTCCTGGATAAGAAATGTCGAGTTCTTTTGGATGGTGTGCGATAAAATTCACATGATTCATATTTTTAGCAGCGAGCCTCACATAGGTCATATCAAATGAACAAGTCTGGCACACTAGTGCTGATAACTGGCGAAAAGGAACTTATGATTAATCTCAGGCTTCATTAAGTGCGTTTCAGATTACTCACAATATTTCTTTTAGTAAGTCACGTATGAACAGTGCTATAATAAGCATTTTACTTGACTAATCATGGTGTGTCACAGAATGGTCAGCTTTTGCTCAGTTAATTCTCGAATTAATTTCAAATTTTCCAAAGCTTGAAAGCGCATTTTATATATTTTTTCCACGTAAACAAGTGGTGAGAATTGATTGTTATAAATAGTGACTTACTAAAGATACATTAGGCTTATCTGGACTTTCTGAGCGTTGCGAAAGAAGTCAGGTTTAATAAACAAAAATATTTCATACCAAAGTGCACGAACAATTATTATTGTTATATTGTTATCTGAGTTTGTTCAAAATAATATACGTGGTAGCTCAAAAAAAGTTCATTTTTTTGCATGTTTCGTTGCAATTCACCTATTTTCATTCCTTGCATTTGACGCTTGATGAAAAAAGTCGAAAAGTACCATTTCCTAAAATTTTCCTTTTAGTTTCCTCACAACACACAGTTTTTACTCATCTCTCAGAGAGACTGCAGGTGCGAAAATGTTACATTTTTTGTGGGAAAAAAAATCATTTTCAACAGTCTTTTTCGCGTTCGATCTTACACCAATTTCGGCGTGATAAATTTTTTAGAATTTCGCACTTTTTTCATGATTCCAGGCATATTTTCGACATAAGGAAGTTTTGGAACGCTTAAACAGAATTTTTCCTTTTTTAACGTACATAACTAAAGCTCAATTTGATAAATTTGGTCGATATAGAAATATATCGCGTTAATTTTACGAGTTCAGCGGAAAACATCGATTTTAACCGTTTTGGCTCATTTTAATAGAATTTTTCGAGTTCGAATCGCGTGAAATTAGTTTCATTTCGCACGCTTTTCATGATTTCCTGCAAATCTGGTAGTTTTGGAACGCTTAAACAGAATTTTCCCTGTTTTAACTCATTTAAATTGATAAATCTGGTCGGTTTCGAAGCAAAATCCTCGTTTTCCACAGTATTTAATCGATTACAAATTAGTTTTTAACGCAGATTAATGTTCGAAAGATTGCTGAGATATTGCGTATTTCCCCAAATTGCTTCAACTTCAAACTCCACCATTCCATTTCTAATAGAACATCTACTTTTAACTAAAGTAAAGGCACTTCGCATACGCACGCGTAATACCTGCGGTTCAATATCAGAAAAATCAAATATTTTTCTGCACATTTCATGGAAGTTGCGAAGTGAGTAATGAAAGTCCAATACCATGGTCCTCCCGAACAAAAAGTAGTTCACTTCTGCCAAAAACAATCGGCGTCATTAAAACAGATTTAGACTATAGTCCAATCCGTATTATTGGCTGACGTGTGAGCAACTATCATGGAGTGTGGTGGACTTAAGTTAGCACCTATAAGAGCAAAATTAGCGACATAAAAGGTTATCCAAGTTAGGAAAAGTGGGGTTGCATGTAAAGAGATAATCTATAAACAACTAAACTCATGGACGGTGGGCTATTCTTAGTTTTATAAATATCCTTAGTTAACGGTGCGCGCTCGTACTACGGACGAAAACTGTGAAAGTGCAATGATTTTAAGGACTGTTTTTTAGTATTCACTCTTATGTGTACTGTAAATTGCCAGGTAAGGATTAGGTGAACAAGCGCATTTCTTTACAGGTCCGTTCAAAATTAAGAGTATTTTTAGTACCTGAACACTCCGACTGATGTTCCGTTTTTTCTCACTCTGACCTCTATCATGAAGTTAATTTCTAAAAATATTTTACTATCGTCTCACGCCGTGTTATCATTATAATATAGGTAGACGGTTTCGAAAACTTGAAACAGTAAGACCTTAAGTTTAATTTGAGCAGTTCTTGACATTTCAGTTTATTTTGGTCTGCTGCCGTACACAATTCATTAGTGAACGCCTGGTTTAATACCTCACAGTATGATTCTTCGGGCCCCCTAATAAAGAAAAATATGTCCAAACCCCAACCCAAATACATTTCCAAAAAAAGACTGACCTTAAAAATATGACATGGTTCGTATTTTCGTGTCATACTCAGGAATGAAATAGTTCGGCAGCTGTCCCACGTAAGTACCCAAAAAGTCTTATGCTGAAATACCTTCATTAAAAATGAGAACAAAAGTAGCGGTGAGTCACGTAACATTCAATGGGCGCCTCATCTGGAAAGCCGACGGCAGCAGGACCAAGGAGCGGGCTTACAAAGGAGATGCCACAGAAGAGTAAAAATAAAATATATATGTTGACATTCAGGTGCAGGAATAGCGTATAAGATCGTGAGACACCTGTGGGGCACGCCTGGAAACCACGGTTTAAACCAATAAAATAGGGAATATTTTAATGGTGGTACTGCAGTTTCATTTCATTGTATAAAAAATGTTTATATTTAAACTGGAATTTCCCACATTTTACATTAGTTGAGTTCGAAAATATCTCCTAAGTTTTCAGATTAGAGGTATCGCGTGTTTGTTTAGTTTTGCCAGCATTGGTTATTATTAACAACACTTAATATACAGGGTGATTTCTAAAAATGTGGCTGGGTTATGAACAGATTGCTGCCATGAGATGGCCAGAGATTGATCTGTGGAGTAATTTTGCCTGCAGAAGAGCTGGCAGCGAATGTTTACACAGATGTCTTCGTGAGACAAGAATTAGAAATAATCAGTAATGACATATTTTCCTAAATAGACGAGTGATTTGAAATTAAATGCAGTGAGTCCCCAGCAATTTGGGTAAATTTTAAACATCCCAAATAACGCCCTGCTAAACAACGATCACCTGCACGTAAGCGTACTTTGCACACTCCTGAATGAGTGCCGCCACTTTTCACACGTTCCTCATGAGAACGCATCTTCAAGTTTTTTGTAATCTTAGAAATGTTAGCTCAGAAACGGTAATTCGAACACTGGGATATGAGTATCAGCTGTGGACCAGCTCAGAATCTAAAAGTCATTTTGAATACCTACACACGAAAATTGCAATTTGTGCCCCTTCTGAAAACTTTTTTCTAATAGTGATTCACTGAACTATCACCTCAGAAATTTTGCAGTTGCGGATTGCCAAAATCTCAAAAAAGTGTGATTCTGCCGGCGTTCATATAGTCATGTACAGGTATCTCACGCAAAATTTAGCAAATTTGGAATATTGGTTCCAGTTAGTTTTAGTTTAGTTAGACTAGCACAATAGCAAAAACTCTCTAATTTTGTCTCGTGGCTTGTCAGAGACTGTGAAACTTACAATTCTGAGCACTCTCTCAGAATTTTCGTATTTATTTGTAAGACGTCTATTAAATTTCATGTAGGTACCAAATTGGGTACCGATGTTGCTAAACTAGCTTAGGAATAATTTTCGTTAACTGAAAAATTTTCAGGGGTTCCAATAGTGGGTGACACAGAGGCATCATATTGGCCGCTTTAAGATGAGCCAATTTCCCTACAAAGACAGCGGCGACACCGGTTTCAGACCGGTCGAACCACCGGCATGTATTCTACCGCAGGAGCAGTACCACCGGCAGTACAATGTCGATGCCCAAACAGACGAGGAGGACGAGATGGTGACAACGGAACGCGAACTCGCAGAGGATGCCCAGTGGAAAAAAATACAACAGAATACATTTACGCGATGGGCAAACGAACACCTCAAAACAGTTTCGAAGCACATTGGAAACCTAGAGACTGATCTCAGTGATGGCCTCAGACTTATTTCCCTCATCGAGGTACTGGCGAATAAGCAGCTACCCAAGTATAACAAGAAACCCTCATTTCGCTCTCAAAAGTTAGAAAATGTGTCAGTGGCTCTTAAATTCTTGCAGGACGATGAAGGAATTAGGATTGTTAACATTGGTAAGTTCAAAATTCCTTATATAGTTTTTGTTCTATTTTTGACCGTTGAAAGTAAAACACGCCTTTGAGTAAAATCACTAAAGCATGTAAATACATATTTATAGAAAACTTGTTTTGGGATTTATTTGTACACGTAGCCGGTCACCGGCAGAAAAGGTGCGCTTGACCAGCCCTCATTCTCGATTTATTTAACTCAAAAATCTATCAAAATCATCACTTAATTCTCAAGATTTCTACGTAAGCCTCAGCAAGACCCATCAAACCCACTTGCGACTTCCATCCTTGCAGACACACCGATTTGCGAAACAGCAACAAAGCTACCACGAAGCTATTTGGGTCACTCTTCGTGTCAGCATCTCAAATACGCTTGCCTAAGGTTTCAATTTATTTAGATGATCTCAGTATGTGATGTACTCGATTGGTCTCGTCATTAGACAATTAACACAACTACTTAATAACTAGTGTGTACTTGAACGTTTAAGGATTCAGATTCTGAAAAATAGCGGCCCGATTAAGTAAGAGATATTAAAACATTTTGGAGCCTCATTATGAAGACGTGAAGATGGGGCGAAGCTTTACATGAGAGAATGACTATCAAGGAGTTTCTGGGAAACAATTACATGCAGGTCTACTTAAGAGGTATAATTGGTACCAAGCTCCACCTTCTTTTTCGTCGGAGATAAAAACGAATTTATTCCACATGTTAGGTCGCAAGTCACCGAATTGCTAATTGCACGTAAGTACCTGAAAGCAAACGTGATTTGGGTATATGTATTTATTCTATTCGTTAATACGTTGTTAATTGTAGTACCTACCGTAGGTACTCTAGGTATTTTTGAGACCCCTTTGATAACGGTAGAATGACGGTAATCCTTAATAAAAACCTAATATAGCAATTTAAAAAAGTGGTGTCTCTGGGAAACTTTTCTTACACTCTGCGAGGATTGCAGCAATTACCGTCAATAACAATCTCCTAGACCTCGAAAGAATTTTAAAAAATCTAGCCCAAGTAGAATGCAGCATCACTTCAGAGAAGTTATTACCACACTCCATAATAATTTAAGTGGTACCAGACCAGACGGTTGCTGATTAATAATGGAAAAAGAAAGATGCCTATATATGGCACAAGCTGGTTGAGCAGAGAACGAGTACGCTCACTTAAAGTATTGATAAACATTGTATTATTAGGAGCAACTTGGTCAGTGTCAGTACTAATCCAAAAAGCTTTTACATTGAGTAGTAATTAAATTTATCAAGACAGATTTATCGAGATATCGTTGTAAACTCGCACCAGTGTTTAAAAATTATACTCGCTTTGTTAGAACATTAGATCGACAATTAAGCCTTAAACTTTAGAACTAAAGGAAGCCACACCTTGTCGGACACAGCTATCTAAATTAGAAGTCCGTGTTTTTTTACCAACTGAAAGTGCATAATCTGGCGAAAAAAAACACATTTAAAATTTGTCGAATTTTACTCATTATTCCTGGTCTAATGAGCAGCGCTTATATTATACTATTTCCACCAGTTTCAGACTCCAACTAGTCGCTCTCCACCCCATAGGGTGACAATAGTTAGATCTTTCCGCATTCCGTGTATGGGTCGCAGACTCGCGGTGTTGAATGCCTCCAACTAACACTTTAATAACATTAATTTCTTTATAATTGCGCTTTTTTTTATAACCACCAATAAAAATTTAATTTTAAAAAAGTAGTGCCCATGGGAAGCTTTTCCCACATTTCCTGAAGATTGCGGCAATTATTGCCAATAACAATCTTCCAGATCTCGAAAGAATTTTAAAGATACCGGCTTCTCTCGTCAATTCATAACAGGTTCGGATAATGGCGAGCCTCCAGCATGAGTTGCAGACTTGCAAAGCAGTTCCCGCTGAATGCTTGCAATTCTCCAAGATTTCTCATCCTGGTGGGTCCTCTTATGACAAATGAAATAATTTAGTCAGGAAATGTGAGACGTGGTATCAATAACCCGCTATCACCTTCATTTTTGAGTCTCTGTGATGGACTTCGCTTTCAAGGAATTCCAACATCGTATCCTTCGGGTGCGATCAGAGTTGTTCATTAATTTATTCTTCTGCCTAAGAGCGTTTCTGGGAGCGCCTCTTGAGGTCTTCGCGGGTGGCCCTGTCCTTCGAATTTTGCTCATCTTTCCCGACTCATTTCTTCGCCCCATCACTACCAATGCCCTTTCGACAGCTTTATGCCCAGTTTAGTTACAAATTTTTGCAAAGTATAAAATCATTCATTTGTTCCTCCAGGAAGCTAGGAAATGTGAGTAATACTTCTTTATACCTGAGGATTAATATGTAACAATTAGACTCGGTCACCAAAATTTGGTCATGTAAGAGGAATTCGAAGTGACATCATCAGCATCGTCATGGTGTGAAGCAAGGGTCGGTATGGGAAACCACTTTAGTAAAGGCTACTCAAGATAAGTGCATCCTAAAGTGCGCCACACGGATCACATTTTCCGTTAGTACCACCTCAGATATTTCTTAAGGAGTGCTTGGAAAATGGTAGCCGAAGATGGATTAATATTAATAGAGGCAAGATTAGTGCGTTCTAAACGCGATCCGACTCAATCCGTATAATTCTAAAGGAACGCTAAAGGAGACACATGTGTATGGAGTGCTTTAACCACAGTTACCGAAACGTGGCTTAAGCTTGCCTGTTGCCTGCAAAACTTCTTTGGGAAGTCAAGGACAGTCTGTTACATAAACGTTGCGGTTTTAACCTCATTCCTCGACGGCTATAGCTTTATACCATATTCATCGACTTATTTTTTATAGCGAACACCTTGAGGAGTTATTTCGATAATTACTTGATGAGATAATCGGCTGACCGCTATATGTAGATATAATTCAGTAAATGCAGTTAAAAGTAGTTTATTTATTTTTTAAAACTAAGTAGAGTTTCAGTCGATAACGGCACAACAAACAGGATTCATTGTTAGCAGCGAGATAAAGTGGAGGATACCTTCCATTTGTTCGGGAGGGATTTCTTATGTATTTTAATGTAAAATTAAGAATACCTAAACCCTTTTGAACCTTCCAAAAAATGGCTTTTTGGCATTATCTATGGAGTTCTTTTATTTAGTTTTAAACCTCATTTAATCACGAATTCGCGAGAAGATCGCAAACGTTGAGACTGTGGTACGGATCCGAACCGCAATGGTTGAGACTATGATACGATACACTTCCTGTAGAATATGTAGATATGACCCATGTTTTCAATCACATTTCTTTATTTTGGAAATTATCATATTTGAATGCTGCCCACAAACATTAATTACCTTATAATTGAAACCTCATTGCTATTTTTAGAAATGTATAAGTTCTCTCGTAAGCGCTATTACTGTATATGGTAATTTTTACGGCTTTCAGCCTTATCGAGATTTCGCAGGGCTCGTTAAACACTTTTTGTCACGTTACGCAACCACCAAGTAAACAATAATGTTGACGATAAATATTTATTAAAGACTGGCAACGAATCGACAACTCCCAGACGGTATGTCCACAAAGCCGATATCAGCAACTCCTGATCAATTTGATGTAAGACCAACTAAGACAAACATGCGCATTTATGCCTCCAAAGATTTTTTGATAATCACTGCCATTCACTGTGACCTTACGCATTCTTCAATGCCAAAAGGACGATAAAGTCCATTCCTTAGTAATCTTGAGTGGTTGAAAAATACGCTCACATATAATTGCTTAGTTGCTGATAGTGTAAATTATTTTGTTATTTATGAAGGTTCTTCACACGAAACGTATGAACAATCGCTACTAGTGCAATGCAAAATGATGATCTAAGGTGATTTTCTTGTAACTATAGCGTCATGTCGCTTAATGGGGGCGTTCGTTAAATATAAACAGGAAACAAATTTGTCATTAAACAGTTAAGGGGAATTGGCTGTGAGCTGATGGTTTTGAAGCTCATTAGTCCTGGTTGATAACAGAAAACAGAAACATTAATTTCGTTTGGTTGGGTTGAATTGCTTAATTATTTCAAGCTTGGAATTTAGGCAACAACAAATTGTAACAAGGAAAACTAGAAAACTACGGCGAGAACTGGGTCAGAAAATGAGGAAAATCAACGCAATTCCCCATTACTGGGAAATGATGAAAACGAGGTTACTGGAAAATTGTCAAAAAGCGGTCAGTTTACTGGGAACTCGAGAAATTCAGGTACTGAAGTTGAAGATTTCAGTATCAAAATTCACTGTGAGGCTTGGATCCACCCAAAAACCCCCTTTCTCGTTAAGTCGGTTTTAGTCGGTTCAGCTTTTTTCCCAGGACTTCGTGATAAAAATCTCGCCAAAATTTCTTGAGACTTTTCAAGAAACGTAGAGAATATTTTCAAAAACTCAAGACTCTTAAGAGAGAAAACAGGCTCAGAACATTCTCAAAATGTCTCATTGGCGTGAGTTCATTTCCTTCGACAGCTTCCCCTAGAGAATTTTACGAGAAAATTCATTAAAAATTTACTTAACTTCTGACACGACAATCCATCTCATGAAAATTAACTGAACCACTGAAACCTTAAAAAAAAGGTTTTCGGAATTTTCAAAACTCCTCATTGAGGTGAGTTCTAGTTCCTCCTTTCCTCTGGCCGTTTCTTCACGTATTCAGTAACAAAGCTCATGAGTTGGGTAAATTTAATGTAGTGTGTTCAGCATTCAACAATTAACACACTGATGTGGAATATTCCTCCAAAATCTATAGCTTTTTAAGGCCTCATTGCTAAGTGCTTAAGTAGCGCAAACATAACGATTAGTTAAAGTGACTTAAACTCGTAAGGCAGATGCGTTAAGACTAGTGGAATATACTTATAAATCTATTTTACTAATGTAAACAGCACAACATACTTTTAAACTGCCCATACGGTTAAGCGAGGTCGATCATTTCAACCTTTTTAGGTAAGTTTTCACTTATCACAAAACTTTTACTCCCAAATGCAGTCATTAAAATTATGGTGATTTACATTATGTTTTTCTGAAGATGACACATCTTCTGCGTGTTTTCGAACGAAAAATGCTGCTTGAAGCGAAAAAGAGAAATTTTAATTGGCTCAATGAGGTTGCTGAAACATATTGAATTGCTATATACATACATTTTCTTCTCTTTCAGATTCCACCCATATAGTAGACTGCAAATTAAAGCTAATATTAGGATTAATATGGACCTTAATTCTACACTACTCAATTTCCTTGCCCATATGGGAAGGGGAAGACGACCTCAGCAACGGTGGAACGGAATCAACACCAAAACAAAGGTAAGAGTTCTGATATATCATGATTTCAAAGGTGGATGATCAATCAAATGTTAATGTTTTATATGTTGCACATTTTTGTGTACAGTGTGTCCCAAATTTGTTTTCCATGTATTTTCTTAGAAATTCTAGATCTTAGAATTTTAGGAGGTATAAAGTTGGATAAATGAAGAAAGTTCTAGACGATTGTGTTAGTAATGTAATGACGACAGCCGAGCGGCTCTAATCGTTGAGGGTTTTGAAAAATTTTGGAAAAATTAAAATGACGCATTTCAAAACAAACAATAAAAATCCTTTACTTTTACTATTTTTTCCTAAGTAATATTTTGAGTGAAATGTATCTTTGAAGATGAATTTTCGAGACAACGTTTCGGTTTTCTGGACACATCATCGCCATGGTTTTAACCGATTTGCGTCACTTTCAGCGTTTGTTATAAAAATAACTATTTCACTCACAGGTAAAAAAACAAAATTTGATGGCCCATCTTAACTGGTGCATCTTAAAATTACTTAACAGAGTAGAGTTAAATCAACAATGAATACCAACGTTATTTCTAATTTTTTAATGTAAAATAAATAAGCATGCGAGCGAATTTGGTAAGCATCCTCCATGAACTATTCAGTGTATTCTATAAGCAAGTGCCCCTTACCTGCGCATTATCTGAAGTTCAATAGTTTTAGACGTATTTACACCATAAGCTTTAAGATAGTCGTCATTAAGATTCCTTTTCGGACTTCTTCCAAATGCGATCGTAATAAAGCGTTTTGGATTTTTGCTTCGTTTAATAATTATTTTTCGAATTATAGACCAAAAAGTGGCTTTTTTTACTAATACGAATTGTTTTTAATCCAGGTTAATGAATTGGATTCAAAGTAAAATCCCGGATTTACCCATTAAAAATTTCACAACGGACTGGAATGATGGGAAAAGACTCGGAGCGTTGGTCGATTCGGTGGCTCCTGGACTATGTCCTGACTGGCCGGTAAGACACAACCTGCAAACCGAAAATAGTTACACCAATTATCGCAATTTAATTTACAACAATTGGTGTAACGCATACGCATTTACAGGATTGGGACCCCAAGGACTCAATCCAAAATGCATCTGAGGCAATGGGGCTGGCAGATGATTGGCTCAATATTCCACAATTGATAAGACCCGAAGAAATTGTGAACCCCAACATTGACGAACAATCAATGATGACATATCTGTCTCAATACCCCAATGCCAAGCTAAAAACTGGTGCTCCTTTGAGGCCTAGAACCAGTCCAACTAAGTAAGTGTTCAGTATGACGTTAAATTGGCAAAAAGGGAGGCATTACAGATGCTTAATAAACAGCGAAATATATGCAGATATTCCTGTAATGCCTTTCTAAAAACTAGATTTAGACTATGTACCTGCAGGTTATTCTTGGTTCTTTTACTTGTGGATTTGAAATTTTTTGAAATTGAGCGAATTGGCAAAACGAGAATTAATTCAGAGTTTTCTTTATTTATATCTTCAGAATCGCACCACCTAGGTAAGTGAATTCTAGGAGTTGAACGTGATTTATTTAACACAAAATGAGTGATATCGTTCATGGCATTACTAACAATTTCAAGGAAAGTCTTGTTAAGATATCACATTGTACGGAGCGCTTATCTTAAGCGAAAAAAAGTAAAATTTTTCAAAATTTACATTAAAAAGCCTTACAATGCTTCACAGCTATTAACAGTCACAAAAAGCATTGAAACATTCTGTGTTCTCATATTTCATCATTTGCTGTGAATATAGTTTAATGGAGTTGGTAGCGCTATGAAAGCTTAAGCGCTTTTGAATGCCCAATGAAATTTTTGTCAAAAGCAATTTTTATAATATCTTTAAACTTGTATGAGTTAAATATCTAATTAGCGAGTAATTTTAAAATGAAAAAAGTAGCCTCGGGAGAGAGTATTTTATGATAAAAATATGCCGCAAGAAACTAAAAATTATGAAAAAATATATAAATTTTCGAAATATATGAAGACCGTTGTGTGACTCAATATCAATCTCCAAATCGCGTTTGACCATCTTTACTTTTTCAAAATACGTATCGTTTTTACAGCAAAAATAAGCATTTGCTGGCGATGCAGTCAGCAAATACATCCGATATTCTGATTTAAAAGAAAAACCAAAATCACTAATTGTTGCTTTATCAATATTTCCAGGGTAAGGGTATATGGTCCAGGAATAGAACCTACAGGCCCGGTGGTTGGCGCCACAGTGAACTTCACGGTTGAAACTTTCTCGGCTGGCAAAGGCAACGTTGATGTTATAATTGAAAACCCGCGAGGCCAAAAGGAACCCGTCGATGTGAGGTTTAACAATGACAGGAACCTTACTTATACTGTGTCTTATACTCCTCAAATGGAGGGCCAACACAAGATATACGTTAAATACTCTGGAAGGGATGTTCCAAAGAGCCCGTTCTTGGTCAAAGTGGAGGGCCACGCTGGGGACCCTAGCAAAGTCACTGCTTCAGGCCCCGGGCTTCAGCAAGATGGCGTGTTTGTTAATAAGGCCACATATTTCGATATTTCTACCAAAAGTAAGTTTCGATTTCTAAGCAACAAACCATAAGTAAAATGTATTTTTTAGATGCTGGTAGAGGAGTTCCGGAGGTAGTGATCCTAGACCCTTCAGGAAACAAGAACTCAGTACCAGTAAAAGTGCGGCAAACTACTCCAGATCTGTGGCGATGCGAATACCTCTCGTGTGCCGTAGGGCTACATTCCGTAAACATCTTCTTCGCTGGCCAACCCATTCCAAACAGTCCATTTGGAGTTCGAATATCTCCAGCATCAGACTACAGAAAAGTTAAAGCTAGTGGTAGAGGGTTGCAACCAACAGGAGTTAGAGTTAAAGATGAGGCTGATTTCAACATTTATACTGAAGGTGCTGGAGAAGGGATTCCAGAAGTCCAAATCATAGGCCCTGCTGGGGTTAAGGAGAACTGCAAAATTACCAAAGTAGAAGGGAATATCTATCACTGTGCCTACCATCCGTTGAAAGAGGGCCGATATAGAGTGATGATCAGCTTTGCTGGGCACGAGATTCACAAGTCTCCTTTCGAAGTGAATGTTGGACCATACAAGGAAACTTTAATTCAAGCTTATGGACCGGGTCTATCGGGAGGAGTAGTCAATTATCCAGCTCTATTCACTGTGGAAACAAATGGTGAAACCGGAGCTTTAGGTTTCAGCATTCAAGGCCCATCTCAAGCCAAAATCGAGTGTCACGACAACGGAGATGGATCAGCGGATGTGCGGTACTACCCAACAGCTCCCGGCGAATATGCAGTACACATCCTCTGCGATAACGAAGACATTCCCAAAAGCCCGTACATTTCGCACGTTTTACCACAAACTGACTATTATCCCGAAAAAGTCGAGGTTTATGGTGAAGGAGTTGAACCTAATGGCCCGCAAAAAGACGTACAAACCAAGTTTAAGATCGACACCCGAAAAGCAGGTTCTGCACCTTTAGATGTTAAAGTTACGCAAGGAAATTCCAAGAAAGTCGATGTTAAGCTCGTGGAGCACGCCGATGGCCTTATTGAAGCTTCTTACATTCCTAAAAATGGAGATCGTCATACAGTTCAAGTTAATTATGGCGGTGTTGCAGTTAAGAACTCGCCATATCGGGTTTACGTTGGGGAACCTCCCGATGCAGCCAAAGTGTTATGCTTCGGACCCGGGATCGAGGATGGGGTCAAGCCTGGAGTCCCTACTCACTTCAACATAGATGCTAGGTAATTTTCTTTAAGTTTCGTTTCATAATAGTGAGTGTTTATAGATGAGACTAAAGAAAAGTAACAAGGGGACGAACTGATCTAAATTTATGCTTAATGACAAAAAATTACAGGGAGGCTGGTGACGGTGACCTAGACGTCCGTCTAATCAACGAAGACACCCGTAAAGATGTTCCAGTGAAATTAACCGATAACGGCGACCGGACATACACTGTTGACTATGAAGCTCCCCAACCTGGAAACTACTCAGTATCCCTGGATTACGGCGGTTTGAGAGTACCCACCACTCCTATTAGGATTAAGGTTGAACCCAGCGTGGACGTCTCCAAAATCAAAGTTGATGGACTAGAACCAAGTAAGTCTCCTATTATCTTTGATAAATTTTAATTTTAAAACTGATCAAAGCTAATAGCAACTTTCTACCCTGACCTACAGCGGCCCCTATAAACAGTCTACAGCAATTTAGAGTTATAACCCAAGATGCTGGCAAAGCGGAATTCGCGATATCTATAACAAGCCCCTCGGGGAGTAAAGTCAAAGCTCACGTTATACCCACACATGAGGGATATTTAGTTAATTTCACTCCAACGCAACTAGGAGAATACTTGCTAGGAATTTCTTTCGGGGGAGAACCAATTTCTCACAGACCGTTCAAACTGACATGCCTAACTGGAAGTGACCCCACTAAAGTAAAAGCCTCAGGCCCGGGTTTACGCAGAGGGATTGTAAATCGACCTGCAGAGTTTATTATTGACACAAGAGGAGGAGGAGGGGGAGGTCTTGGGGTCACAGTTGAAGGCCCTTGTGAAGCAGCGATTAACTGCAGAGATAATGGAGATGGAACGTGCTCAGTGGCGTATCTCCCTACCGAAGTAGGAGATTATGGGATCAATATAACATTCAATGATGACCACATCCCTGGAAGCCCTTTCCAGGTGTTTGTGGAGCCTGAGGTCGATATGAATATGATTAAGGTGTCAGGAAGCGGGATTCAGTTACATGGTAATCTGGTGTGCGTAAACATGTGGGTTTTTACTCAACTGGATGTTGTGTTGTTTGATTAAAATAATGATGTATTAACAGCGTGCCGGTTAGATGAAAATAAAATTTATTTGTTGTTTTAGCTAGAAGTTTTTAGGCTGAGAAATCCTTGTAGGATCAAAGCGATATTGAAGCTAAGAAATTCTTGTAGAATTTCTCAGTCTTAATATCACTTTGATTTTTGTGCCTGCCTACGCATGTTACGATATTTTACATGTTTCTTCTCAGATCTCTCAACCTCCTTTAACTTTCAGGCGTCTATATCGACTCACCCACGGACTTCCTGGTTGACACTCGAGGAATACCAAAAGCCAACAGCGATGACGGCAAAGTAACATGCACCATTACTAACCCTTCAGGGGCACAAACCGAAAAATTAGTCACAGCCCTCCTCGATGAAACTTACAAAGTGAGCTACACACCCTTCGAAGAAGGACGACACACCATTGACATATTCTATGATAATGTGCCAGTCCCTGGATCACCATTTGTGGTGAATGTAAGGCGAGGCTGTGATGCCAAGAAATGTATTGCCTATGGGCCAGGGCTAGACAATGGAGTTCTCAATAAACCTAACATATTTACTGTTGAGACTAAAGGGGCTGGTACTGGAGGATTAAGTTTGGCGATTGAGGGGCCATCAGAGGCGAAAATGACTTGCAAGGACAATAGGGATGGATCATGCTCAGTAGAATACGTTCCCACTGAACCTGGTGAATATGATGTGGCTATTCGATTTGCTGATAACCACATTCCTGGATCACCGTTCAAAGTGGTGGTTAGTCCAGAACAGGATGCCTCTGCGGTGATAGTTTACGGCCCTGGGCTCGAGCCTAATAAATGTAGATCAGGAATTCCAGCTAAATTTAAGATAGACGCTTCAAAAGCGGCCGCAGCACCAGTAGCAGTAAACATTCTCTCTGACTCAGCTCCCATTCCAAGAAGACCGGAAATCAGAGACAACGGTGATGGCATTTATGAAGTTACTTACATCCCACCTACTGAAGGGACCAAGCTGCAAGCCCACATTCTTTACAACGGTAAAGACATCCCTAATAGTCCATTCCCCATCACAGTAAGACCTGTGGTGGAACCTGAGAAGGTTAAAATTACTGGACCAGCCATAGCGGACAAGGGCATTCCCGCATCAATACCTACATCAGTCAAAATCGATACTACCGATGCTGGGTTTGGTGATTTAGAAGTTAAAGTTAGCGGACCCGATGGCCAACCACGACCAGTGAAAATACACGAAAATGGAGACGGGACTGTTAATGCGACTTTCGTGCCCGACGACTGCGGGAGATACAAGCTGGACGTAAAATATGGAGGAAAGGAGGTTCCAAAGACGCCCATTCCAATTCAGGCTTACGCTATTGGGAACGTAAGTTTTAGCAGTTTTCATGTTGAAAATTTTCAAGCTTAATGTTGGCGTTTCAGGCTGAAAAATGTACAATAACGGAGGGCTTGGAGAAAACCCTTTCAAGTGGAGAGTCTTACTGCATTACGGTAAACACAGAAAACGCAGGGAATGGAGAAGTCACGTGTAGGATCAAATCTGTTAATGGAAGGTATGCGTCTAAGCAATTCTGACTTTTTACAGCTCTTTAAATAATATTTCCTTATCAAATTGCATATTAGACACGTATTATTTCAGTGATCTTGATATAAACATCGTAGACAATGGAGATGGTACAGTTAGCATATACTACACAGTAGAAGATGCTGGAGAATACACAATCAACATCAAATTCGGAGGGCAAACAGTTCCAGGAGGATTTTATACGTTTATGGTAAGTTTTTGGCTTAGTGTGTCCATATTTGCATGATTATAGCATGGAAACAAACGGCGTAGTCGAATATCAAACAAGGTCTGACGAATAGCTCAAAGGTGGATTTATGATCAGACTTTGATTTCTGTTATGCTTCCATTTTGAAGAAAAATTAGTGTTTAATTGGCAATCAATTTATAAAATTATTGAGCAAAAGTGCATTAAAATTTAAAAAGCTGGACAGATTAATATTCGTTCTTCCTCTAGAGTGTGTCTTCTTACTGGTTCAGGGGTTCTGCCCGGCTTTGAAGCAACCCCCCCTTGCCAGTTTCTTGCCCAATTTCTAAATTGCATCTAAATTAAAAAACACTTGCACTTTTTTATTTTTAGATAAACGAAATTAAAATCAGATTTATTTGTACTACGCCGTACGTCCATTTTTTTTTCTAAAATGTTGGCGCTTAGTCTGATCACGTATCCGTAAATCTATTAGTCGAGGTATCTCATTACTAATGTTTTTGTTTACGGTGCCAGAGATCCGGAGTTCGAAATCCTGTGCTAATCTGGGTGCATTTGTGTCCTTTCAGTAATCTTGTAAATTTCAGAAAGCAGCCAGAGTTGCCGTCATGTGGGGATTAAAATATAAATTTAGAATTTTGAAAAAACTCATTTATGGCATCACATGTGTAGCTGACTCATATTAGCGTTAGTTAGTAAATAAGGGCGGGCACAATTTTCGTTTCGAAAGGAAGAAGGAGGGACTAGCCTCACTACGTAAAATAAAAGTAAAGGAAACCCAAAACTAATAAAGAGTAACCTCAAATAAACAAAAGATTTACCAGGGCCGTACTTATAAAAAATCGATGATTATTCTTGCCAAGCAAAAGCTCATGGAGTCCAACCAAGATTATTATGTTGAAGGTTATCAAAAACTGTTATGGAAAAGCGGTTTAGTTTTCATCTATCTCTTATCATAGCGCATAAAAAGAATAAAAATCAATTCAAAATTTCCATTTTTCTTTTAAATAACTGAAAAATCAAATTTGTTCGCCCTGCGAAACTTTTCTTTGAATGCGCAATTTCTCCCTTTTGACCAAGTCTGTGCCTATTACCGCTTAGGAGACCCCCATGCTCCCACACATACGGGGTAACAAATATGTTTTTGATTGGGATTGAAATCAAAAACATATTTTTTACACTAGACGAGTAGCAACAACCACGAATCCGAATATCCGGAATCTACTCAGTTTAATTGTGTTGGCAACGATTACAACAGCAGCTGTGATCACTCTTTTAAGCAGTTCATCGTTACGCCTAAAAATTTGTTTTCTTAATAAATCTCCTTTAAGATATACCTAAACTTTGACCGTCGCATTCCGAAACCCAACTCTGGATCACCTCCTAGTTGTTTTCAAATGACTTTCCTGGAAAGATTTTCCCTGATCCGATTTGTATGATCTCGTTTTTGATAAAATTATAACAGCGAGTTTATTCGAAAACAGCCGAACCATTCTTATCCTCAACAAGCATCTATTCATAATTTTACTTGTATTATTTGGATTGTCTTTGAGCCTTGTGAGTTATAGTGCTTACTCAACACGGGATTGTTGACACGTCTCTTGGATTTCCTAAGTAAGATGCATTTTTTAATAGTCTTTATAGGAAACGTGATGCCTCAGAAAATTTTTTGATTTTATTAAATATTTCTGAAAAATCTGTTGTAAGTGAATCGATGTATTCCCACATACGTTTAAGTGTTTAAGGGAGCACTGGTTCATTTCAGAAGGATTGGGGGAATTTAGATTGAATAAGTGGATGATGTGGACACATAAATAGGACATTTTGAGCTAAAAAAAATAATAAATTAGCCCAGAATCAAATGAAGTGTGAGGAGTGAAATCTTCCACGGCTTTTCAAATATTTTTTCCGCAAAAAGACTTGTAAATTTAGGAAAATTTAAGATTAATTGTACGAGTTACCTTATAGTATTTTATATCCTATTAAATTATCTACAATGGTGAATAATTCGAAATCGGTATGAATCAATATTTTCTGTTTTAATAACCATTTTACCAAAAAACAAAAACATATTAATAAAAAAATTGGTAATTATTCACTTTAACCTTCACCGTTCCGATCCCTCTGATTTTTTAATATGTTATTCCAGAGGTCATTCTAAACAACTTTTCTTCATGTGTTAGATGCGCAAACGGCTCCTTCATAATTTTTTTTGGGTCGAAAATTTGGTCAACACTATCCAAATTTAACTGTCATATTAAAAAATAAACAATTATTATCAGTTTTGATCGGTCAATCATAGTGCCAAAATGCGGTCTTTTGAGTTCTCACGTATGGTTGATAATTATGATACGTTATTGGGTCTTCTGGACTGTGTTGGGGTTGGGTTGGATTAGGTTAGGTTAGATGTTAGTATCCCACCCAGCACCCCTTTTCACTGCACGGTTCCGTATGACAGTTAAATTTGGATAATAATGACCAAATTTTCAACCCAAAAAAAATTATGAAGGAGACGTTTGCGCACCCAACACGTGAAGAAAAGTTGTTTAGAATGACCTCTGGAATAAGATATTAAAAAATCAGAGGGATCGGAACAGTGAAGGTTAAAGTGAACAATTATCAAAAAATAAATTTTTTCCTACATGTTCAAACAGGGCAAAATATATAAATTCTTTGTACTGTTTAGAATATTGCTTTTTTTAGTCTTCGACGTTGAAAATCGTAGTTTTAAATAACGACACGCAATACATTGCAAGTAATAAGATAAAGCTTGGCATTTTTATGTATTTACTAATAAATTTTATGAATTTTATATGGGTTTGCGACTTGGTTAGTAGTGGGTTGGTTAGTAGTGTCAATTTTTATTAACCGAATCGTACACATGTAGCAAAAACCTAAAAATGGACCATGGACCAGTTACTCTAATGGATCCAAATGGCCGTTCTAATAATAATTTAATATATTCTGGATGTGGTCCTGGGGGAGGGATTGTTGATCGTAAATGAGTAACATCAAGGCAAACCATAAATAGATTTAAAAACGATACTATTTTATAGCCTAAACAAAAATAGGCTCAGTTACATTTATAGTTATGTTTAGTTTATATTAACAGGATGAACATAATTTAATTAATTTTTTCCTGTTAGTCCTGCAATAAAAAGAAAAATAAATATGTTAGAACCTAATCAAGCCGCAAACTCCGATTAACGTTACCAAACCATTCAAGACGGCGTTTGGGGTTGAAGCCAAAACTTTCATGAAACAATTATAATTTTGACATTCTCATTTACTCTAATTAATTGTACGTAAGTCACTGCAATGCACATTAAATATTAAATTCTGAAGTCGTGTAAATAGAAAACAATTTAATTATTCAAAGTATTTTTAGAAAATTGCAGCTGTGGGCCCATCACATATACAGAGCGCAAAATAAAAGGAGTCGTATGCGAGTCTCATCTAGTTTAGTAAAGTCCAAGAAAGTGTCGAATCGACGATTCTCAAAAATATTTTGTGAAGGGAATTTAGATTGTTGATTAGAGCAATGTCGTCACTTTCCTTTTTTTACATTCTTGTGTTGTTTTTGATTGAAGGCAAATAAACACTTCTCTTAATGCGAGCTATTAAAATGGTACAACAAATTTTTGGCACCATATTCGGATTTTATCTAGAAATATTTAAAGCAAACCTTGACTTTCTGGCAAAACTGATGGGCGTGAAATTCGGTTATCCTTAATTCCCACTTCCATTCAAAAATACATAAAGGCATAAATTTTGGATTAAATTTTTTTCACTGCTGCCACTTAATCATCTTTTCTCTCAGTTCTCTCTGATCTTTCAGCCGTTTTTTGATTTATCAGTTTATCTGTCTCCATGGATCTTAAAGTATCAAATGTCCTTTTGTGATCTTTAGAAATTGTGAAATTTCTAAAGACGACAAACTTAAATTATCGTTATTTTTATGACTAATTAAAATAAGCAAATATGCCGGTTATATTTGTTTACTTTCTTAAGTTATAAAAACGGCACGTGTGGAGAAAAACATAGCAGCAATTGTGTTGGTAAATTTGGCACATTTATCATATTTTTTAGTTTCAAATTGAGGAGTAGCCAGGGCAGAGAATGTAAGGTGTGTGGAGAGCCAATTCACTCCATGTTTTTGTACCTACATAATTACTAGATAAAACGCAGAACCTTTGAAGAATAGTAAATACAGAAGTACTGGCTAAAATGATTTGAACTTTTATTTCAAATGATACGAGATTACATATTCTTTTTATAGCTTTTCTTAGGCACATATACAACTAAACTTAAAACGCTTCTCTAAACAAATACATAACTGATATTAATCACCACGAACGTTTGCTATAATACTGAAAACAAATATGAAGAAAAATTGGATATTTTTATTTCTCTGCGAAACTACATCTGTCAGCTGAGCCAAACAAACCTAAAATAAATTTAAGAGAAATAAAAACAGCCTGAAATAATTCGGGAAAGAATCATCCCAAAGCAAATTGCATTTGCTGACTCAGCGTCCGCAAGTCTTCATTTAAAACGTTATTTTGAAGATTTCATATATTTATTTCATGAAGTTTTTTTCTTTTTTTTTGGTTTTTCCTCACCGCAATCAGAAATGGTAAAGTATGTATTATCCCAACACGAAAAATGCATTATGAAGAAATTCTGAAATGCGAAATATTTTAATTAATTTGAGAAACGTTCAGTGTGGCTGTTCATCCAGAAACTGGCATGGTCCCAGGTACACATAATTCACGACCGAAAATCAAATTACGGGCTGCATGTCAATGTAAAAGAGCTGCTGACTAGTTGAAACCAACGAAAAGAATATTTATCCCAAACTGAAATCCAAAATTACTCAGAAATGGGTCATCTGACAGATATTTTAATCAAGTGTCGGGTAAATTACTCGATTTTTCTTATATCACGTTTGGGTAATTTTATGCAATTTGGTGAGCGTTGATTAATAATTTTACTCCATCAATGTCAGCCTACGAACGTTTTGCCATTAAAATCCACTTTTAAGTACCTCAAAAATTGCCTAAATTACTGAGAAAACTATCAAAATTACAGGGCCAACAAGGCCCGAAGCAAACTCCCGGAGTAATTTTAGTATTACACCTGTCAGCGATTTATTTTATGTTTATGAAAATAGTGTGCATACATACATAAGTGACAGGTTAAGATATGAAAAATACTGATATACATTCACGCATGCAAAAATCAACTTAAAATAACACTGAAATCTGTCACTACCATAGGCAGATAATGAAAGAAGGATCGTGTTCAAGGATGAAACGCGGATGAACTGATTTCTGCAAGGAAATGGTCATTTTGTGAGGAAGCCGTGGGAAACAGGCTTATTTCCTTATCGGTAGGCGCGCGACTCGTAGGAAATGAAAGTGTGCGGAAATAAGGGCTTTTTCGATTTGTGATTGTTACCGACAATGCAATATCCTGAGTTGTAGAAAAAAGTATGAATAGCCCTGTGCAATGATAAATAAATACGTACGTTTGATAATAAATTCATCGTATTGTCTAGCGCATCACTTGTGATATTATAATGCAGCAAATCTACTTTCCTGGCAGCCGGCCACACCTTACATCATGTTGAAGGGAATCACTTAACAACGTTTCATCTTACAATTTTTTAAATATTCTTTTCTTTGAAATGAAATAAAATTAATGACTTTTCTGTCTTTTCTTCTTGACGACTGATTTCCGCACATTAATTCCATGTTGTCACTCCTTTCCTAACACTAGAGAATCTAAAAAAATAAGTATAACTCCTTTAGGAACACTTTTTTAAATATATATTTTTTTGAAAAATGTTCTGATTAATTAAAACCTCTAAAAATTCTCTAGATTAACATAGAAACGGTCTGTGTGTTAGCTTAACCACTAAATGAAACATGACCCTCAGACCGCCCATTTAAGGCCTCTCTTGATGTGAACTCTTTCGGCTTTCAAGGACACTCCAGCTATAACTTTTTTTTCTTTTTTTCTTTTAGGCCGAGGAATCGGTTAGAAAAACCGAGAAGACCACTGTTTCCCAGACTGATAGCAGAAAGCAAACTTCCAGTAGTCAGCAAAGTCACACTAAGCAATATAGGCCTGTCAACTTAAATAATATCCCATTGCCTAGTACAGGGGGACACGTAACTGGTAGGTGTTTCATTTCTGTCTGCATAAAAGCCATAATCTTCATAGAAACGATTAATGTTTCCTTATGAGTTATGCTACCAATAAAACTAATGACTCCTTAATATATGTGTAATATTGATCTGGTGCCAAAGGGCCCTCCAAAAATAGCCTGTTTTGTTAACCAAAGACAGTCTTTGGTGAGTTTTACCGTTTCTTGTAGCATTTGGTACTATTCAGAGAGGGCAAAAAATCGCGTTTTAATTTGTTAAAATTGCGATTTTTTTTTCACGATTCATGAGATTAGTTTGTGAAAATGGCATTTTTATGTTTAAGTGCTCAAAAAATGACTTTTACACGATTCTATATGTCATAAATTAACTTTAGTTCGTGCGTAGCTGAATTTTTAATAGCGAAAAACATATCTTGATATTTTTAGACTATCAAATATTCTCCACCTTGAAAGTACCTAAGCGCAGCGGTTAATAAATACTACATCGCGGATTTGACAGTAATGATATCAAATCTTTTCGTAACCTCAGGATTTTGAACATTGACGAGTCAGTGTTCCTTAGAGTTTTACTCGGGACGGCTAAGACATTTCCACTCCTCATCCATGTGCGTTAGTACCTCAAGCTAAGTGTGATTTAAATTGTGCTCAATGTATAATACAGTTAGATAATGTATTCTTGGCTTAACATCCCAGAGGCCCCTCAAGCAAACTGGAATGAAATAAGTAAATTATTTATTGGAAATTTTAAGAAAGTCACTCATTCTGAGTACGACCATCACGAGCTTCCTGTTATATGCAGGAACGTACCGTCAGTTTCAGTCGATAATAGGAGCTTCGGGTGTGATTTTGTTCCCCTCATTTTTATTTCCAGTTTCACTGTCAATACCAGAAAAGGTAAAGTGAGCTTTACGTAGTATATACTATTGCATCGTTATTAAAGACGCTAATAGGCACCCTTGCTAACGTATTTCCAGAAAACTCGAAATTTTACTTTTTAATATGGCTCTGTTTTTAATGCAATTGAAAAGATAAAAAATAATAATTATGAAAAATAATTAAAATTAAAGTGATTTAATTAAAAATTCAAAATATATGAATTCAATAATTAAAACTGCAAAAGCATTTTGCTTTCAAGTAAAATGGAAGACACCTTTCGTTTTTTAGTACCGACCACCGCTTTAATGACTTCAATTCTCACGATTTTCTCAATGCTGGCCTATCTCAGCTGAAAATTAATAGTTGTTTTGGCGTTTAAGTTTAAACAGATTGATTGCGCCTATTTACCAGTAACTATTAACGAAACGTTCAGGGTCTTTTACCACCTGAACATCCCGATATAAACTTTGTTTACTGTCTAAGCACCATATTTTATCTCTAAAACAATGAAATGTGCATGTATTACTCTCACTTTTTCGGTCTGTTTGATGCAAGTTGCAAATCACCGCTCAAATTTAAATATAAATTTCGTTCATTAACATAGTGTTGAAATTAGCGTACGGCCGAAAATATGTCTTACCAGTTTAATTTACCGTAAAAATGAGCAGGTATATGAAACAAAGGTTATCTATTTTAATAATGAAGAATAAATAGATACACAAGTCCGCACAGAATATGGTCCAGGCAGCATGAATAGCAAAACATATTAAGTTTAAAATCGTAAACAGTTAAGTTTTGTAAACAGTTACAAATCTTCGCCACTGCCACTTAAGATTTAAAACGTCTAAGTTTACTAACATTGTCCAAGTTTTAGACATATCCAGTCCTTATTTATTTTCGAATAACACATCCCACATTTTCATAAATTCTCCACTTTGAGTTTAAGATCCAAGAAACATCTGAGAATATATTTTCCTTGTGAAAATATTTGAGGAAGTTGTCATAACAAAAAAAAAAAACTTGTCAGGGGCCAGAATTTTTACAGTGAGCGGCCAGACTAAATTTACATAAAACAGGTTTTGAAAAAATCGCTCCAATTATTTTGATTGTAAATTGCGCGCTTTTTTACATTAAATCAACATTTTCTTGCGACTCAGGGGAATGATTCCAGTAAACTCAGTTTCGATTTTCGTCGCACAAAAAATCCAGTAATTAAATATTATTTCACTCCAGCAACATCACTTAAAAATATTTAGATATAAAATTAACGTAAGTGAAGTGGAATAAATTTATGTTTTACAAATGAAGGAGTTAGAGCAAAAAGAGTATAACTGACATTTTTTAATATTTTGTGCGAAAATTAAAACTTAAGTGTGTATTCTATCAGTGCAAAACCCGTATAACTCCCTTTCGCAACTACACTAAAAATGCATATTTCTTTCCCAAAGATTTTAAAATAGCAAAAAACTTTAGAGGCATTTTTCTCAAAAGTTACTTGAATGTACTTATACCCTTTGGGCTCTAACCCCTTCAAATATTTCCAATAACAGCCACATTTGCTATAGCCGCTCACGTATAGCTTGATTCATTGACTATACCTAACAAGTAAATAATGAACTACAGAAATGCCCCAATCTTACAAATATTTTACGAGTATCTTGTTTGGCCATTCCACAGCTACAGGAAATTAATTTGTTTTATTATGTTTCAGCCGAAGTAAAAATGCCCACTGGAAATGTAGACAGGCCAGTAATAGTAGACAATCACGACGGAACTGTCTCAATAAACTATGAACCTCGAGAAGAAGGAGTCCATGAGCTAGCTGTCAAATTCAATGGCGAGCACGTCCAAGGCTCCCCTTACAAATTCCACGTAGACTCTGTAAGTTCTGGCTACGTAACCGCCTACGGCCCAGGCCTCACTCATGGAGTCACCGGAGAACCCAGTAACTTCACTATCTCCACAAAGGGAGCTGGTGATGGTGGTCTTTCAATGGCAGTAGAGGGACCCAGCAAAGCAGAAATAAGCTGTCACGACAATAAAGATGGCACAGTTTCTGTGTCATATCTCCCAACTGCTCCTGGAGAATACAAAATTTCCGTGCGATTCGGGGACAAACACATCAAAGGATCGCCCTTTTTTTCAAAAATTACCGGGGAGGGTAGAAAAAGGAATCAAATTTCTGTTGGATCTTGCAGTGAAGTGTCCCTGCCAGGGAAAATATCCGACGCCGATATCAGATCTCTAAATGCCTCGATCCAGGCACCCAGTGGGTTGGAGGAACCATGCTTCCTGAAGCGATTGGCCAGCGGCAATATTGGAATCTCATTTACACCGCGAGAAGTCGGAGAGCATGTAGTCTCTGTTAAAAAAATGGGTACGCACATCACAAACTCTCCATTTAAAATTAACGTGTGCGAGAGGGAGGTTGGAGATGCCAAGAAAGTCAAAGTTCAAGGATCGGCGCTTAAGGAAGGAAAAACGCACGTGGATAATACCTTTACCGTAGACACAAGAAATGCTGGCTTTGGAGGTCTCAGCCTTTCGATTGAAGGACCCAGTAAGGCTGAAATTCAGTGCAATGATAACTCAGATGGAACCTTGAACATATCATACAAACCCACAGAACCGGGTTATTACATTGTAAATCTTAAATTTGCTGACCATCATGTAGACGGATCACCTTTCACGGTCAAGGCAAGTAGAGATTTCCTAAAGGGCGCAAAATAGATTCTTTAATAGAATGTTCAAGTTGAAGTCCTTTATGAATAAAAAATTTCCATAAATCTATCACTCCTCTTCTCACTTTGGATATCTTTTTTTAATGCTGTTCTCAGGCTTGTCGAGTTTTCTCTCTTTTTTTAGTTTTTTTTAATTTTTTTTATTTAAAAGAGTACAGAAATGTACTGGCTATTCTTAGTATTGTCTACCTCTGTACATTCGCCAACTCACATTTGCTTCAACTTGTTCTTGCATTCCTTCATAAGTTCGCTTTAACGTTTCTCTTACTAACACATCCAATAATCCTTTTATTAATTTTTATATAACAGGTGACCGGCGAAGGGTCGAACAGGCAAAGGGAAAAAATCCAAAGACAGCGAGATGCAGTGCCAGTAACTGAAGTTGGAAGTCAATGTAAACTCACATTTAAAATGCCAGGTTAGTTTTCGTGCGATAATCCTATAAATCTTATGTTAATTTCCAAACATTTCCAGGAATAACTTCCTTCGACCTCAGCGCAACGGTCACATCCCCCGGAGGAATAACGGAAGACGCAGAAATCAATGAAATCAAAGACGGACTTTACGCCGTACACTTCGTTCCTAAGGAATTGGGCGTGCATACTGTCTCAGTTAGATACAAGGACATCCATATCCCTGGTAAGTACTTAGGTAGACCTGTGTTGACTTACTTTCCACACGTCAGCCCTAATGAGCGTTTCAAATAATGTGTATGTTGCTAATGTAACATTCTTTCTTAACAGGATCTCCTTTCCAATTCACGGTTGGACCCTATCGCGACCATGGCGCTCATTTGGTTAAAGCTGGTGGAGCGGGTCTGGAGAGGGGCGAGCAAGGAGAGCTTAATGAGTTTAATGTGTGGACTAGGGAGGCTGGTAGTGGTCAACTGGCCATCTCAGTGGAAGGGCCTAGTAAAGCAGAGATCAACTTCACTGATCGTAAGGATGGTTCCTGCGATGTCTCATATAAAGTCACAGAACCAGGTAAGGTATAAGCAGTTGACATAAACATGACCTGGCACCTATGATTGAAGATTTGCAGTAGATTGGTTTTTTTATTGCAAAGTAGGACAACTAAAGTCTGATTGGGAAGATTACCGCCTTAACAGTACAACGTTTGATAGTATTTATTCGCTTTGGCACTATCATAGTTGTATTGAAGTACTACATAATCTGAACTTTGAAGTTGATTTTGAGTAGATTGCTGGATTTACTGTGCGTGTAACTAAAATTTAATATTGAATGGTTTGCTCACTAAATGAATAAAAATAAATAATTTTTCTAATAAATTCTGACAACAAACAAAATGGGCTCATAACCACTATCAGTTATTTCTGGAGTGCTGATGGAACTCATAAATATTATTTTAATTCGTCGCCGTGTTTTCTTCAAGACATGAGCTCGATTACATAAAAAAAAAACTGTCACTACACACGTAACAGTTCTTTGTCGCTAAACAAGCATTATGGTCATTTCGCAACGACGATTTATGCGAAAAAATTATGTGAAATTGATCGTGCGTGCTAAACTAGACGCAAAAAAGCCCGCGAAAATCCAAATCAGCGACAAAAAACCCAAGGTAGCACCTAAAATTTAAATTTAGAAGTGAATCATATAGTTCTTAATAGATGGAGAATATATTTCAACATGATGTAGACAGAGAATAATCTTACTATCGCACGGTCAATGTTTTGGTGCTACAGAAAATGTATAAGGTGTGCCAAGAGATCCAGTTTAATTCAGACAACTCGAACAATTCGGAAGGTGGGGAGTAAATATTTATTCTTTCAATCGATATTTTTGAGCGCAACTGATTAATAGGAAATCGCGTGAACGACATGTTTTCCCATGGGTTTTAAATTATAGTACTTCTATTCTTTCCGCTGTAAGTGTTCTTTTAAATGATGCAATTGCTTGAAAATGTGTTACAAAAGAAACAGTTTATAAATTCAATAGCAACGTAAATGCGGTAAGTCTTTACACAAATGCTTTGCCTAGCCTGCGCTATTTTTGTCTACAGAAATAGCGCATCCTATTTTTAACACTTCACTAAAGCAATAAAGCATATAATTTTTGTTTCAGCTCGTAGTGATTGATATTTTCCAAGAAGTCGGGAATATATTAATATATTTGCTGAAATAATCATGCTTGCGTATTCCCGCCTCAAACTGTAAACGCATTTGCTTTATCAATCCATCAATCTCTGTGGCCTCCCAAAGGGTATGAACACGACAAGTAGTTGTGAACATGAGAAGAACATGAAATTTACATTTCGCAAAAAAAAATCGTGGATGTTTGTCAACTTATGATATATTTTTGACTTTTGGCGTAAACCACATCTCTTCATTTGCCAAATTACTCCAAACTGATTCATCTACATACGCAGCTTCCCGGCTTATGTATGTCACGTAATGACGTCAAATCAGGAGCTAAATTTTCCCAACCAACTACTGATATGATTTATAAACAAACTGAGTCGGTATTTTGCTTTTTGAGACTCACGTAGAACATGCATGATGTAGTCATCCAAACTCATTTCAAGGCTGGCACCGGTAATATGTTTATAGTAAGGTTAGTTCAGGTTAATCCAGGTTCGTATTTGGAAAGAGTTCCAAATGGCCTTCTCAATGAGGTTTCATGATACGATGTTAGGACTCAAAATGGCGGCGCAGAAGTCGTTTTTCGAAAAATTAAAATGGCGCGAAAAAACCCTCAGATTTTCTAAACAAAACTTTTCTCGGATTCATTCCATGTTCTCTGGACTTGGAACATGGATCTAATTCACACTTTTACTAGGAAAAAAATAGCGTAGTGGCATTCACCAGCCTATTATTGCCCATGCACAACAGATTTCCCTACTGATCTGTGAACCCTTTGTAATTTTCCTCAACCTCTGTTGCAGGCGAATACAGAATTGGACTGAAATTCAATGACGAACACGTTCCTGATTCACCATTCAAAGTATATATTTCTCCGGCTGTTGGAGACGCACATCTACTAGAAGTAATACAATTCCCTGAGGGATACATACAGGCAGACAAGCCTTCACAGTTCATCATACGAAGGAATGGAGCTAAAGGCAACCTTGACGCGAAGGTATAATACCGTTCATTAACTGGAACGTGATAGATTGTTTGGCAGGTTTAGGACGTCCAAAGAAATCCTCTATTACAAAAAGTCTTGTTAATTCAGAATTTATCAGCCCTAATCACTGATCTTTGTGTATACTGCTTTAACCCTGACACTAGAAACATTGGCGGCTCCAAGACAATTAGGGGTTTCTTTGAGTCTTCTAAACCGCCACCATCTACCACAACTTGGACAGGGACACTAACCAATGCAACCAAATCGAAACCTCTTTACAGATCATTGGGCCTTCGGGACATGAAGACGATTGTTTTGTACAAATTATCGATACTGAAGAATATTCCGTCCGGTTTATGCCCCACGAGAACGGCATCCACAAAATTCATGCTAAATTTAATGGAGTCCATATTCCCGGTTCGCCATTCAGCGTTAAAGTTGGAAAAGATACTGCTGATCCTGCAGCTGTCCACGCTCAAGGAAACGGATTGAACAAGGAAGTGAAGACCGGTAAGTTGATTAAAAAATTAAAAGCTGAGGTACATTGCGTGTTTTTTCTTTAGGCGTAAAGACGGACTTCATCGTTGATACCGTCAACGCAGGTGCAGGTACACTTGCGGTAAACATCGATGGACCTAGCAAAGTTTCTATGGACTGTACAGAAGTAGAAGAAGGTTACAAAGTTAGGTACACGCCAATTGCCCCTGGCGACTATTACATTAGCATAAAATACAACAATATTCACATAGTAGGCTCTCCCTTTAAAGTGACCAGCAAAGGTAAACTTAAAAACATGAATTGAATTGACTAATAAATACAATAATTTGTTTTTTAGGAGACGCGAAAGTTGTAGATATAGGAGGCCAAGAATCTTCCTCAGTAGTAGTAGAAACTGTATCCAAAGTAGGAAAGGCGGCTAATCACAAAGGACCAACACTGCCACACTTTAAGAGCGACGCTTCCAAGGTGCAATCTAAAGGAATGGCCTTGAAGAAGGCTTATTTAGGGAAGCAGAATCAATTTACGGTAGCAGCCCAAGATGCAGGTAACACTTAAATCGGCTTATGAGGACGCGAAAAGCAGGAATTTATTAAGTGTTATCAATTATTTCCTTGTTTCAGGTACCAATATCCTGTTCGTAGGTGTCCACGGTCCTAAAGGTCCATGCGAAGAAGTATTTATTAAACATAAGGGACGTAATTTGTATGAGGTTAATTACATGATAAGAGACAAAGGAGAATATTTAATAATAGTTAAATGGGGCGATGATCATATTCCTGGATCACCGTTCAAAGTTGATGTTTAAAGAACTTTATACTTAGAATATATCGATATTTATTATTTAGTAGAAAGTATATTTTGTTTTGTTCGTTTAAAACGCCTGTAGTACTAATTTTATTTTGTAAATATTATTTCCATTTTAATTTTTCCGTTTTTTAACCATATCAAGCGAATAGAACCTTTAGTTATTTCTCTATACGTTAATATTTTTTCCCTATTTCACTTAGCTTGTAAAAAAGCAAAGGCGAATTCGTTATTTATAAAATGCTTAATTAGGATCCAGGAAACAGTTTTTCAGAGGTAATTATGTTACACCTTTTTTAAATAAATACTTCATAGAAAAGATACTCTTTGTTTATCTTCATAGATGCAAAGGACCTAGTTAGTAGATTTTGAAATTGAAATAACTTTCCAAAGCAACTTTTATTCCTTTAACGAACTTCAACTAGAGCAGACGCGCTTATACCAGATGGTTAGCTTGTCTGAAACATGAACCAGTCGATGCGATAACCTGACGATTAACACACACTTATTTACTTCTTTAAACCCTGCCAGACGGTCGTAAACAAGCGAAATTTACGGCTTATCAACAAAATATAAAACTGTCATAAAATGGCAACTTATTCTCACTTAACCGATTTCGTAACCCTTGCAGATTCAAAGATGGACATAGTGGATTTAGTTTAATGACACCTCTATGTCTCAAGACAAATGAGGCAACTATCAACCAACTGTGTATATATTTTATAACGATACATTTAAAAAAAACTGTTTACGGTCATATGTTTTTAGCTTTATCAACTGAGTCATCCACTGATAAACTGGCGGAGTAATGTATTATTATTGTTATAAATAAAATTCCTTTCAGTCTAGATCATGAGGATTTCAAAATCATTAAAAAATTGGAGAAAAATGAGATGTCTACGTACCTCATTGTCTTATCTTCTTGTTACGGAAGCGTCAATGAACCAATAATATTCCATCGACCGGCACATTGTAAGAAGTCGCGTCAAGCGGAACCTGCCTTTTGAGTCACGAACAGATACTCAGCTAATTTTTTCGCAGTTGTGCATCGAAGAATTTCACCAAAAATATGGTCTTTTTGCCGACGTTGCAACAGTTTACTTGCGCAACCTAGAGACATTAAAAATCTTTGAACGATACACCAAAAATGCACCTATCTGAATACTACTCCTGCGTTGAAATATCTTTCTTACTTTTGGAGATATTAGACACCTATAAGTTTAAATAAGTAAAAGTTACAAATTTTCATTGCGAATTTGTAGTTTTTCTTTAGACTATATTTCCTACTTCTAATGTAGCTTTTAAGGATTTCTAGAAAGCAACCGTACGTGTTAGAAACTTAGATATTTTCTTTAGAAATACATTCAAGGATTTAAAAAAAAACCTTCAAGAAAATTCAATTTTCTGACTCAAAACAGATAATACATTTAATAAAAGGTATAATCTTGGATATAAACATTGACCATGACACCATTTTTTTTATTATTTCAACGAATATTGACCGTATGAGACGTCTGAAAGCATGAAAACATCCTCGTCTTTTATTGATTTTTACACCTGTAGAAATGCGACTGGTGAGATGGTTTATCACTTAGACATATGTTAAATATATCAGGACGTGATCAATACGTATTTCCTAGACTTTAACAAGTGATCAGTAGACATATTTTGAAAAAGCATTAAAATTGGGACTCTTAAAGGGATAAAAGGATAGAGATGAAAACATTAATTTTATTATGAAGATTAAGTTATGAGAATTTCGGAATATTCTCAAATTCATGCCGGAAAAATTATATATATACGTACTTATTTAAAAACATCAATTAATGTCCACATTTTGACATATAGTATGTAGGCGATATTTAGTTATGGATGCAAATATTTATTAACAAGAGGGAAATTTAAAAAAATCAAGGTTAGAACAATATATATTACAAAATAAATATTTTTAGTAATAAATATCATGATTACCATATATGTAGGTGCATTTACTTATATTCACTATCTGTACATGCCAATTTGGTTACATATTTATATACCATGATTCTACCTTGACTTCATCTTCTGAAAGAACAGTTTAATGTTCGGAGTATTTTGGATTTTATAACGGTTTGAATATAAACTGAGGAGCAGCCACCTACCTCAAACTCAGTGATTAAATATGTAGGTATATTTGTTAAATAACAATAATCTGGCTTTCATTGTTGAATGTAACAAAAGACAACAAATAAAATTTACATTTCCCTTTACGCTTTCAGCCTACTCTCCAACATGATAACAGAATTTGTGATGTGAACATAGGCAAGTAATTTATGGTCCTAAAGTAAATAAACATTTGTATAAATAAATTAAACAATTAATATTTAACAATTCAAAATATGAATAACAACCAGAAACAACTGCAACAAGAATTAATACATAATGCATTTTAGACTTTTTAGAGACTTATTTAGAGCTACTCATTACCCTATAATTTTTACACACTCGTAAAGCTTATTAAAAATACGCGCTGAAACGGTCAGTAAATGAAAAATTAGTACGAACGGAAGTTTTTAATATTTAAAATTCTGATAGACAAAAAAGTAACTGTCGGTAAGGTCAACTCTAAAGTAAAACAACACATTTAAAGCTTAGAAAAATCTTGGCAAAAAATAAGAAATTAAAATATTTCACAGCCAATAGAATAGGAAGAATTTAAGCATCACTAGTACCTGTTTCAGGAATAATAAAACTTTGATTCGCTGACCCGTACATTGCTGGTGAAGACCTGTCTATAATACTATTTTCAATACTACTCGAAGTAAGTAATACAGGGGCAATATAATGTTCTTTTTCGGCAGATAAATGTGACTTTACGGAAACTGGTTTACAAGTAGGAAACGGACTTAAGAAAAAGAAAAAGCCGATAGTAAGAAATATCCCAAGGATCATGACGTAAGTCATTTCATTCATGCCTCCGCTGTCCCTTATGAAGAAAAAGGCTGTTAATATTATCTGGCACATCACAATAGCTACTCGCACCATTTTAACTGCCCCTGCATGGATGTGTTGGCCTTCAGTAGACATCGCGATAGGCTTGTACACATAATATATGTTGTACTTATCTACCAAATGCTTCAGGCCTAAATAAAGCAGCCCAAATGGGGTTATTAGAGGACAAGAGAGGCTGTACACGGTGCAAACAGTGAATATCAGCAAAGTCCAAGCATAATGGATTCCAAACTGAAACTCCGACAAAATTTCTTTTCTGACGCTGACTTTTTCTGCTTCGGATTTCATCCGAGATAACCTCAAGGCATACATGGCCAGCTCTGGGAATCTCAGCAACTCCAAGGCAGTACCAATAAAGGCAGAAGTGATAACATAATTTACAAAAAATGCACCTTTGTCGGCGAGGAAAACGCACCTCCAGCGGAACGAATCGCTTTGCAACGTCCAGTAAACCAAAGCGGCTGCACTAGTCAATCCCAAAGAAGGCAAAATCAAAACCATGAAAAGTAAGAAATAGAAAGCTTTAAACATCACGGAAAAGTTTTGTTTGGACTTTGTCCAATGAGACATCCACTCGTCTGTGTAAGCCACAATAACCGGCATTAGAGCCGACAAAGACAACAACAAAAGAGTTGGGAAGAACTGAGAAAACACTGGACTCAGTTTGTGAATGAAGTCCCCGTGGGCTTGATTGATTTGATTAATGGTATTAAGGAATATTATAGGAGATGTCAAGAAAAAAAGAACCAAGAATAATAGCGAATTGATAATTATTGCTTTGGAATACCAATTCCTGTAAGAAATTTCTAAATTTTCCCAATTGATATCGGCAGGAGTAGGGGCGTTAACTATATTCCAATGTCTAAGGGTTCCAGGCTGAAAAGAACTTATAACATATTGGGCCATATCCTGATTAGCCACAATAACAAAAGCAATACCTAAAGGAGCCAAAAGAGTATTGCGCCGTTCAGATAATACCAATTCATTTAATCGCTGTTCTTCTCTGGTATAATACTCCAAAGCATCCACAGTTTTCCAAGGGCAACAGCATAAGCAACCTTTTGGTTGAAGCTGTAAGGGGTCCTTATTCCTATTACAATTATCTGTGCAATAAAACTTAGCCTCGTGAACCTTATTTCGTAATTTTTCTAATTCCATCAGCTTTTTTACTTTATAGGTAAGCTGAACGTCCAATACTTGTACGTCAGGATACCGAACCGCAAAATAATTTTTTATATCTTCGATATTACGGTGTTGTTTAGAAATATGCGTTACCATAAGAGTCCTGGATGATAAAGCTGAAGTACTGGGGCTTTTTCCAGAACATTTCTTCATGATTAGTATTGTCAAAGGGACCATACATAAACTAGCAAGAACATGGACCCATAATAGATTTGATGAAGGGCCTAAGTTGCTTAGAGTGGTGTGTCCAAATGTTGTACTGTTTCCTGCAACAAAGAAAAAGAAGTGATGGGATATGTTGGTTGAAATTTTTTTTGTAAAGACAAGGGAAATGCCACTTTTTTCTATCAGAATTGGAATAGATTGTTGTATGTAGGTAATACCTGTGTGTATAAGGTATTTACAATTTTTTACTACAGTTAGCTTAGATCAAAATAAATTGACTCAGCCATATTTGCTTGAATTCAAAGATTGATAATTACAAAACATATATACAAGTAAAGAAAATAATTTTTTACTCACAATTTTCATACCAAACCATTCAACTTCCTCAAATTAAGTTGCAGAGGATGTCTCAGGATGAAGAATTTTTTACTTACATATTGTATATTGTTAAGTACATTTGGATTTATTCAACAGAAAAAGTTATTATTATTAAGTATGATTAAACCATAATTAAGAAAATCCACATAAATACATAAACCTACTTTAAATTAGATTAAGGCTAAAATTTTGCAATATTGAATTGAAATTATCAGTAACCACTGATAAAATGTTTTACTATAGAGATGGTTTAAAATTAGCAAAATATACATGTAGATATCTTGACAAAAACTCACATTTAGGTATAGGAGGAAATAAGGGTGAGACATACCTTCAAGGGTTCCTTGGAAATTAACTGGTAATATGACAGCAATGGAGAACACTGTGATTATGGTAAACAAAATAAGTAAATGCTTTTGAAAGGACAAGTAATGCAGAGCATCAGGTCCACATCTTGCATAGATTTTACTTTTGGTTATTCGGAAGATTGAAGGAAACCACAAGCACCCAGTGTCAGGAAGTAATGATACATCGGCGCTGTCTTCTTCAACTGCGACTGCATCATCTGTATTCTTGTAGAACAACTGAGTCCACTTCTCACTATGCACTAGAGCTAGTCTTCCATAGTCCCAAGCACGGTTTCGTAAAATGGCAAACAGTAGTATTAAGACTACCCATGATATGAGGTTTAGAATTAAGGTTTCAGGAATACCGTCGTAGGCACTTGTTATGACGGTGTTATTTTTCTTTTGGATTAAACAGGTATCATCGTTGTCATCTGTACTACTGAATAATTGCGGAGTATCAACCATTATTAACTTCAATGTTCACATCTGTAAACAATAGACACAGCATAAACGTATGTATTTGCTGACATGCCTTATGCACTATCGGGGAGGTTTATCAGTAGCAATTCAATGAAATTAATTACCTTCTATTGACAAATTATTATCTATTTTTCCATTCTACCAATACCATCCACCGAATTGACAAAATATCATCATAGATAATGCGACGATTGTTGTGTGTTTTCTATTTTTTTCAATAGTATGTCAATAACTGTCAATGTCAGCCATCACTTTGACTCGCAAATACATTGAGTGGTTGAGTTAGTTCGGTAAGTTTTTTAGATGTAGGGAATGTATACATTTGTATATAATGATGGACTTAAAAGAATATAATATTTAAATTATACATTTGTGGTAACTGCTAGTATTGCTTTACTAATGGAATATATTTTATTATTATTACGTCACACTCGGTGACAAAAACGGTTCGCTCCTTTAAGCACGAGTTTTAAAAACGTCAAATAGTTTTAAATAATTCCATAAATTTAAAATAATTAAATAATTTCTATGGAGCATTGCAAATTTCTTGCAAATAATATTGCGATCATTAGGTAACCGTACGGTTAATCTGAATCTATTTGATTAAACAGGGCTCTTTTGAGTTTCATGAGCGCGGAACAATAAAAAGGAGCGCCCGCTTCCATTTTCCCCCATTGTTCAAGGTCCCACTATATTTAAGGTGCAGGCTTAAAAGAAACTTTGAACAAACGAACCATAATTACGCTTTCCAGTTAAAATTTTTATCCAATAATTACCCTAAAAGTCATTAAACTGAACGTATGATCGAACGCATTTGAAAATTGAACTTGGCGGGAGTTGCTATGATTGAACGTTGAGCATGCGTACGACGTTCCTATCCATCTATCTGTCTTGTAGTTTCTTGTCTAGATTTGGCGTACTGTACGTTTTTAATGAATGTGTCAGTTGAATAGCTTAAGTAGGAAATTAAAAATATTAAAATTGTTTTTTACATGTATCTATTCGATATTAAAGTGGATACAACGTGAATATTCCACGATCAGTCAAAATAAATTATGGAATTGCCAGCCGGATACCTTCAAGTTGGATCAAGCATTAACATAAAAAGAACCGATGGTAAGTTGCAGCCTACAATATTGTTTGTTTTATACAAAAAAGGGACACAAGTACTATAAATAGGCATGTTAGGGTAACTTGTGTCTTTGCATTAAATAGAAGCGGACTTAGGTTTGAATCAGATTCTTGTTGACAAACGAAAATAACCTCCAATGCAGGGACCTTAAAATCGACCGTTGTCGCATAGCCGAAGTATTTTGGTATTATTCGTCCAGTTGTCAGAATAGAAGTAACATTTCAAATTTACAAGGGACGTTTCGATTAAACTCATGCAGCCTCAGAATGAGATGATTAAGTTTAACCTTTAAAAGAATGAGGGTGGCAGATATATCACTCAACATTGTACTTCCTTTTATGTCCATTCAAGTACATTCATTAAAATAGCAGTTTTAAAACTTCTGCCTAAATATGGTACCTTTGGTCAACGGTTTAAACTTACTGATATCACTATTTTGTGGAAATCCTTTTATGCACCTCTTTAAAAAGTTATCTTTTATTTTTTATCCTTAACAAGTCAACATACTTGCCATGTAACACCCAAAATCCCATCAGAAAAAACTGAACCAGCACCCATATTGCACCCAGGCTCCTACTTTTAGCCTTCTAGGTACCTGTTTTAGACTGAATATGTCAGTACATGTATGGAAACATTCGTAGATACTTGTGTAAAATAAATATTGTTCTCAGCACATAGTGTCTTTAATATTGTGAAGCAAAGAGTTATAGTGATTTTAATCCAGTTTATATCAAAACTGTTAAGTGTGATAAACCATCTCACCATCATGGGTAATTTATTCTCTCCTAAACAATAAATTCCTCAGTAGGGTGTATAGCCACAGTTATGAAAACTTTTATTAAATTTCTTAGGAATAACTCTTAAGATTAATAGTTGTCTCTGAAATGGCTCTGGACCATTAATGAAACAGAATTTGATGTAGCAATTTTGGAAAATTTCACTTTTTGATTTTACTGACTGATTTTTATTTTTTTGGAGAATTTGGATTTTATCTTTTTTTTTGTTTTCGAAGATGTTAGTAAAATAAAGTTTTTTTGACAAATTTTTGTGTTTCAATGTTAGTCCCACTGTAATATGTCTTAACCTTTGTCTCTATATATATAGTATATAGGGTGATTATTTAAAATCTATTCACCCAAAAAAATCTAAAAAACTATTGTAGTATAAAAAATGTTCATAAAGCTGTAAATCTTTATTTTTCGGAGGCCATCTTTTGACTCATAAACGAATGTGTTGCTACTCACCATCTTACCACAGCACACCCCAACTTAAGACAATTAAATGGAAACGCCCCTTTTGTGACACATCAATGGATAGCTGAAATCTTCCTGAAAACAATTCTCTATGCATTTTAGCTTTTTGAATATGTTTTTTTCTTGTGATCACCCCTTAAAACTGTTATATCATATTATTAAAAGAAGGAATTGTATAAACAAATATTGTGTCTTCTTTCTATTACTGTTTGGAGCAGAAAGGTGTTTAATTTGAATATTTGTATGATTAATTAATAGAACTTCACTTCTTGAACTTTACGTTAAATTTTTTGTATATTTGGGGCTAATACCCAGTCAGAAATTTACTTATTGCACTGATTACCAGTAAAAGCTATTTTTTTAACTTTTGTTATTGATTTAGTTCTCCTCAATCAAAAGAGTGTTACAGATCATGCGGAACTACGAGAGTAATAAAATTGATTAGGCAAGGATCGACATCAATTAATTATCAGTTGGTTGTTAAAACTCAAATACATTGTTTAATTTTTTCCTCATTTTTAGTTATATTTATACAATGAACTCAAGTGAGGGTGTTTTCTAGAATTATTTTATCGCTAGGCACTTTAAATGCATCACATTAAAAAAACCAAATTAGGCGAAGTCTGACACTTTTTTGAGCCACCTTGTATATTAAAGAAATATTCACTTAAAACTAATATGCGATGTAAAGATTAATATACATAATGTTAATAAAGAAAAATGAATACTTCCAGGATACTGGACATCGCTTATTTACTATACCAATGAGTACGAGGACATTTCTTAGTTGACTCCATTCGGTTATTTTTAACGTTTCGTGTGTGTAGAAATAAACTCCTTTATTATTTGTACCCTACAGAATATGACATGAAATTAAATGTTGCTTTACCTCTGAATTAAACAGGACTTCCTGTATTTTTTATATTATCTGGAGATGAAATGTACAAGCAGGACTTTAATTCTTCCTAGGCCGCGTTCACTCAGCAATCGTCGCTGCCATCAACAATGACCAGCGATGTGCGACTGTGGAGTGGTTTGAAGAAGGTGAAACTAAAGGAAAGGAGGTGGATATGGCCGCAATTGAATCTCTCAATCCAGACGTGATTATTTTAAAGCCTGGTGAAGAATTGAAGCTAAACAAGCTGGTAAGAAGAAAAGAAGACTCGTTTTTTCTGGTTGACCCAGATGATTAGATTGTTCCCTTTTATAGTGTTTTACTGTACCACATGGGTTAATGATTGATAAGATTTAATTGATTAGTTGAATTGCAGCGCGTCAAAGCTGAAACTTTTTATAGAATTCGATCGATATTTCCCAATTATGTTCAACTCAAACCTAAGGAAGGAGCAAAAACACCTCAGGATTAATATCACGAATATGAATGACGTTCTAAAATAATTTTGTATTCAATTCGGCACTTCAGTAAGTTGTTTAGTAATTCGTTTTTCATTTCCCTGCTGCCGCAAAAGGATTCTTCTGGATATTCTGAAGACGAGATGAGCGCTTCTATGTCTCAATCCGGTCAATATAGTGATGACGAATTTAACAGTAACCAGTTTTCATCACAAACTACCTCATTTCAGGTATATTCGTAAAACGCCTTAGCAATAGCTGTGTGGAATTTTTGTAAATTTGTTTTATGTGTTTCGTGGTTTATGGTTTTTCATTTGCCTTACAATTGATTGAATAAATTTGATGTTTTTTTAAGCTTCAAAAGAAAGCTTCAGCATCACCATTCGCCTGGCCGCCACCAGAAGTTTCAGTTGAACGTTCAGTTATTTTTTTAGCTCACTTTAAATCACCGTTTGCAAGTAGTAGTTTTTAACCCTGCTAAAAAAATTACCATACTTCTTGTCAAAATTTGTCTATTTTCAATACGACTGTTTTCAGAATCCTACACAAAGGCACGTAGGTGCAAAAACAAACAATGGTAAGTTAAACATTTGCCAGTATTGAGGACATTTCAGTTAATGCAAGTCTTCAGGGCTCAACCGAGCGACTTTGAAACCCACTCAAATCGCCAGTAATAATGGGCACTTGAACGCTTTGACGGAAAACACTCTCGTTCCAAACGCACTTCCTACTGGTATTACGACTAGCAAGTCTACCACAAACGTTCAAGTAAGATATTTGCCTAAAATTAATATTTTTACTATCCAATGTCCATTTTAAGACGCGATTTATTGGACTAGATGGCTTAAGGGTTGTTAATTTACTGGAAAGTTAATTAATAACACTTAAGGGAAGGCATTAACACTAATAATTCCATAATATTTTAATTGAATGGTAATTCTTTAATGTTGTTGATAATTGAGTTAAGGACTGCTGCTATGATTTCTTAACACAGCTTCTAAATTACATTGCAAAATCCTCTGTTTTGTTATAGTGATATAGTGATGTTGTAATGTTACGATGAATCAACTATTTTCGGGTGGGTTGTAGAATTCTCGCCGCAGTAACGTAGTGAAAGAAGTAGAGAGGTTAAAGAAAAATCGGGAAGAGAGGAGGCAGAGGCAAGCCGAGGAGAAAGAAGCCAAGGAAGCTTTTTTAAAAATGGATCCTGGCAATCCTCATTGGGAACTCCTCAACATGATAATGTAAGTTGGTTTCTGGGGTTTTACACATTACCCCAAAAAAAAAAAATCGGCGATAATACCGTTCCTGGCGTATACAATCCAGATTCCGTAAGCTCAAAATTTTTAGGGAGTACCGAAGGGGTCTCGAAATAAAAACCTTAACGGATGGCGATCCCATCGAAGATCACCTCATTACTGTGTGCGTGAGGAAGAGGCCTCTGAATCAAAAAGAAACGGCCCGGAAAGAAGTCGACGTCATCACAATACCTAGCAAAAACCAATTAATCGTTCACGAGCCAAAAAACAAAGTAGATTTAACCAAGTATTTAGAAAACCAACTGTTTCGCTTTGATTACGCTTTCGATGAGAGATGCTCTAACGATATAGTATATAAGTAAGTTTCACTCTCAGGTCTCCCAGGAGGTCACTAAGAACTAAAACACTATTTCAGGTACACTGCTAAACCTTTAATTAAAACAATTTTTGATGGCGGGTTTGCCACTTGTTTCGCATACGGACAAACGGGTTCGGGCAAAACTCACACTATGGGGGGCGCATTTAAGGGCAAGGATCAAGATTGTGGAAAGGGCATCTACGCGATGGCCGCAAATGATGTCTTTCTACATTCGAATTCGCCGAAATACAGGCATCTGAATCTTGTGATCTCGGCCAGTTTCTTCGAGATATATTCCGGGAAAGTGTTCGATCTCTTAAATAAAAAACAAAGGCTTAAAATATTAGAAGACGGCAAGCAGAAAGTCGTGGTAGTAGGTCTGACCGAGATGGTTGTGTGCACCACTGAGGAGGTATTAAAACTCATTCATAAAGGAAATCAAGCTCGAACTTCGGGGCAAACGTTCGCCAATATGCATTCTTCGAGATCTCACGCAGTATTTCAAATATATTTGAGGTCGAATGTAAATGGCCAAACTAAAATACATGGGAAGTTTTCGCTTATTGATCTGGCTGGTAACGAGAGGGGAGCTGATACTTCTTCGGCGAACCGACAAACCAGTAAGTATATGAAAAGAATTATTTAAATTTGAGGTTCTTTTTGTGAAGTAGAGTCTGTGATCTCCGAATTGAGGGCGAAAGGCTATGTTTGGATATTTTTCCTTAGGGATGGAAGGCGCCGAAATTAACAAATCTCTATTAGCCCTTAAAGAGTGTATTCGAGCATTAGGTCGCCGGGGTGCTCATCTGCCGTTCAGGGTCAGCAAATTAACCCAAGTTTTAAGGGACTCTTTCGTGGGGCCAAATTCTCGAACATGTATGATAGCCATGATTTCTCCTGGGGTTAGTTCCTGCGAACACAGTTTAAACACTTTAAGATACGCAGACAGGGTTAAAGAATTAGGAGGCGGAGATTTGCAAACTAACACTGGGTCTGAACCGGAACAAATTGATGACGGCGATCTTTCCCAGTTAAGATCTTTTAATGTAAGTTTAGGACTATTGGAAGGAGATATCCGTTTTTAAGTATTTTCTTAGGAAACTGATATGACGCCCGAAATGCTGAACTTTCACCAAGTTATCTCAGAGCTTCAGGTTGCTGAAGATAGCATGCTAGATAACCATAAGCAGACTGTTGAGGCGCTAAAGAAGGCATATCATAGAGCCAACACTTTGCAACAAATGACTGAAGAGGTCGACTATGACCAAGAAGGTAAGACTCACGTGTCGGGTACTCGTGGTTATGTGATATACGCAAAAAATCGGAAAATTTTATCTTCGACTGTTGTATCATTTCTAGTTTATTGTCGAGATTGGGACTTATTCCTCCGAGATATGATGGATACTCTTTCGAAGGCGAAAAAACACGTCGACGACTACAAAAATAAGCTCACAGCTGAGGAACAACTAAGCCGTAAAACGACTAAAAGAAAATAATCCTCTAATTAAAGGCGTCGATATAAGTTTGAATGCTTGTGTAACTAATTTTTTTTTGCTATTCAACTTGATTGTTATTTATTACTTTCTGTAATTTTAATTTACTAATTTATTATTTTTGAACGTGATGCGATCTTAATCTATGCCTTGAAAAACACTAATGAAGCATTTACATTCCCCTGATTAGTTATTTTGGTGTTAAGCCCAGATGTAGCTTTAGGCCAAGATTTTTGACTGCCCGGATGGACTAGAATATATGTTAGAAAATCAATTATCGCAGAACTCCACACCACGCGGGCGTCGAATCGAAATCCCGGGAGTTGAGATCCTATTGCAGACTTTTTTTTGGTTCATATGCGGAATTCCAATTGATTTTTGCTGACAATTTTATCGAAGTTACCTCAGCCGCGAAGTCAAAAATCTTTGTCAAGTGCAATAAAAAATTTAACAATTTTTTTACTTCTCACACTATAATCTCATTTAAATATTTTTTAGGAATGTGTAGTCTTCCCCTGAACACTACTCATTTGCATAGTAAATTGCTGTTACATGGTTTTGCGACAGCTCGTGCTTTAACTGCACGCTATAAACGAAGTTTTAAAATTTGGTGCAGCTTTGTAAAAATAAATAGCTACTGGTGCATTATTTTGCCCGCGTTGAAGATATCTTTACTTGAATTTTATGTGACCAGAAAAGATCTGAATATCAGAATAAAGTTTTAAGAATAAAGTAGTGGAGTCATCATTACTGCAGGGGATTTTAAGGAGTTATGGATATGTTTAAGTTGTGTGTAGTTTAACTGTTTGTTAATGCTGAAGTCAGTAAATTGTTATACCTCCGAGAATGAATCTCTTACTGTTGTTTTCATTTTATTGAATTTACTTTCCAAATTCCAAGTCTGTCTATATGCGTGTTTTTTTTCGTACTTTTTTAGTTTTTCACTACAAAAAATGTATTAGTTCGATTTTTTTGTTTTAAATAAGAACGTTTCTAAATTTTTGCCAAACAGGCTCATTCCAAGAGCCTATTGGTTGGTACTTTTCTGTAATATCACTTTTGTGAGTGTTCCTGTAGTGTATAAGTTAGTGCCTTATTCAGACTTTTCCTTTTCGCTGTGATTAGTTTGTTATAGAAACTCGGCTATTTCGACGTAGTTTTAAGGGGAAGATAACCAATAAAAAGTAACTTTTTGATTGAAGTTTTGTTTACTTTTTAAAAGCCTACATGTGAATAAGTGTGTAATTTATGAAGGAACGGATCTTTATTGTTTTTGGAAAAGGAAGGTTGATTGAAAAAGGACTCAGTACGTGAGGGAAAATAAGAAATTACAATGGTACAATAAATTTATTAAATAACTGGCAGTAAAGTTACCCTTATTTACAGACTTAAATAAAACATAAACCTACACTATTTTATTCACATTTAAGTATCTTGAAATCAACTCCTCTCGAATACTTAGTAGTGTTTTCTCTGTATTTGATCATTTACAGTTAATTCCACGTTTAAGATAAAATGCTAGCTGAACAGAACATTCAGTTACAATTATTTAATGAACATTTGAAACGTTATTTTAATACTAACAAAGAGTCGCGTTAAGTTGAGAAAAATATTTTTTATTATGGAAATGCTAACAGGCACAGATTAGGTATTCTTTACTTGGCATTAGAGGTTACTGATTTGTTTTATTTCCTTACACTTCAGATACAGTTATCGCGGTTTGTTAATAAATCTTAATATATTAGCGATTCCCAAGGGAGAAGGCACATTAGATGGGCATTTTCATTTCAGTTAAACCAACTGATTGATACATGCGAAATGTAGGGACGAAATTTAAAAATATTTAATTCAGAAAATTTAATGGCAAATACTGGAACGTTACTAAAAATATTTGCGCTGCATTTTCACTTTATCCAGAAATTATTTTGGTGAGTAAAGATCCAGTTTTTGTTTGAATTATTACTGTCCTGTTTCATTAACCCTTGTATCACTATCTACAACCAACATTTGATTACTGTTGTCAGTCGTTAAAGAATACAAGATTTATTAGCATCTCTACGAACGTATAGAGGTATTCAAAATAACCGCCAACAGTAACTGTGCCATTTGATGATTCTGGTTTACGTAAATAAAAAAATAATAGAATTTTTTGAAACAAAACCGAAGAACACATAATAGCAATAAATATAGACTATAACATAAACGTAATATATTATTAGATAACAAATAATGGTAAAGAAATATTAAGTTGAAAACAATATTTCCACCAATAAAAATAAAACAAAAATATAGCAAAAATTGAACTAAATGTTTACGAGCCAGCCAAATGCGCTTGGCTCGGAATAACCGACACGGAAAGTTACATGCACTTTAAAAACTACTTACTTTATGTTACTTACCGCTACTTCGCACCTATGAAGAAATATTTCTGGCGTACTTTTGATTCCGAGGGTCGCCTTTCTAATAAAAGCGTTACAGTTATTTCATTACAAAAAATTTTCGTTCATCAACTTTCGAACCTTAATAGTTTACTTCGTAGTTCATAGGAAGACTTCAAAATGCGAAATTTTAATGAGCTACCTTCTCCAAGAAACACGGCCAGAAATACTTCTTCTCTCGCTTATAAACATTAATTTTTCCAAACGCACCATGTTGCAATAAATATTTAGGGAGTTGCTGAAGTGTCAACTATTGGCATAGACCACATTACTATTTTGGTGTTTGTGATGTATAAAAGACCTACTGTTCAATGTCAAACAGGAATTGAACAAGTAATTTAACTAACTTAAATAATTTACTACCATATATACAACTACGGTTGTACTAAAATTTCAATTATTTAAATTTTATGTACACATGTTGCTTGAGACCTACCGATACCAGTTTTGTCCATGGTTTCTTAATTAAGGAAATTCAGATAATTCCGATACAAACGAACGTCAATTAATTAATAGGCAGTGATCCGCTTAAAACTAATAACAGACTTTAAATATTCCTAAGTTTAGCAACTCTAATAATAGCCTCCGTTTTTGAACATCACCTTAATTATTTATTTAGAGTTGAAAAACTTGATATATTTAAAAGCAGTCTTTCGAATTCATTTTAGTCTAAAAAAAGCAAAACTGCTTCCTCTTATAACTCCAAAAAATGTTTTTCCAAAGTTAGGTTTACATGCAGAAATATCAAGTACATGGTTGAACACCATTTTCCTAGGCCAAATGAACCAATAAATAAGAATAAACTACAAAAATGAAGTTCATTAACAACCTGTTTTCAAGTAATTGTTTTTTGAATTTGAATCTCAAACAATTTGACAGGTTCCGCTTAACTGAATAAAAGAGAAGAAAATTTGTACACCTGCAAATGTTCTTGAGTCTCCTATATCCACACAATGAAGGTGAACTGTCTGCTTGTGTTAGAACAATATATAAATCCTGAAGGGAGTTTGGATAAATCAGAGATCATTAAATAAAGTTCAGGATTTGAATCGAAAATGTCAATAAATATTCGTTCTGGACTGCTAAATAATAAAATAGATAGTAACAATGAAACTATTGAATTAAATTTATCCTTTGATGATCACTTAATTTAGGTAATTGTACTTTATTGTAAAGAACATAATTGAAGAATCGATCACAGTTTAACAATTGATGAAAAATTTGAATTTCATTGTGAAGACTGGGGACCCATATGCTAAAAATACTTAAGCGAGTTAGTCTTTTTTACCTTTGATTACTTTTAAAATCACAAGTAAAGAGCAGCAGGGCAAAAAATCACAAAGGAACACCTAACAGGTTTCAGTGCATAAGATGTTTCTCAAAGGACTTACCGCATTAATCGACGACCCCGCATTGCTTTACTTGAAAATAAAAGGAATTTGTACTAAACCACTTTAAAATAATTTTATCTAAACTCTTACTAAAAAAAATTTGAACCAGAGATACACCGAAAGACGATAACATCCGAATTAAATAATGAACACAAATTCGCAGTCAATTTCGTTTTTGCAGATTTGCAATTTAAATAACCATACCACAAAAACATCAATTATTATTGGCTAAAGTCCCCAAGAACAGCGACTGAGGATAAGGACTTCTAAACTTGTATCAATAAAACCACATAGCCGACAATCTCAATGAATAAACAATAAGCATTTACATATAAATATATAAATATATATATATATACATATATTTATATATATTTGTATGTATGTATGTATATTCAAATTTGGCAATAGGGCCAAAATTATTTAATTACATTAGCGACGCAAATGAGTGAACAAAAACCTAACTAAGAAACGTTTTAATAGAACTCAAAAAAACACCATAAATGCACAGTTTTCAAGTCGTTGTCGAGGTCTACGTCTCAATTTCTTAGTTGGTATCTGCACAGCTTCAATAAAATGGATACAAGCAAACACAGACACAAACATCCATATGCAATGAACCATTCATACTTGCTACAAGTTTAAAAGTAGTAGGGGTAGTACCACCTATACATTTGCTGTGTGAAATCGGCACAAAGCTTGCCGTAGTAATAATCCATCAGATGGTGTCAATTTTTCCATGAGTAAGGGTCATGTGACCGACTCCATTCGTTTCCGACGGAGGCGGGAACATGTTGAGAATCACGATTCCAATCCCACATTTTTCCTTTAGGTCGAAATTTGTTTTTTACAGGTTCGTGCCTCGTTTCCAACTTTTCTTCGCTTGGCTTACTCCATTCGTCGTCTCTCCAATGCTCCCTATAAAATAGCGAATACTCAAACTCAAGTCTTCATTGGAAATTCATTGTGAGATGCACTCAAGAATATAAGAGAAACTGTTATCAGCCAATTGTTGACGAGATCTGACAACGTTAAGCGTTATTTTCCGCTATTCTAGTAACCCCTTTCACAAGATTCTTTTTAATGTACCAGAGAAAATGAATTTGTTTGAATTGAATAAATATCTAAAGCAACCTGAATGACGTGCATCGTGTATTTATCCAAGTACCCTTAAGTACCTGTAGTAAAACTTCTTCTTGAAATGAGCGTCAGGTTTCTTCTTTTCTTCCGGGAAACGTTGATATTTCAATAAAGCAGGATTAAGTCTGGTGGGACTCTTCACAGGTTCCGGACTAAAGTGGATGTTATACGGATTGGGAGAGGTTGGAGACGGCGTCCTCGGAGGGCCAGCTTCATCTACTCCTTGATCCAAAATGGTCGACGATTCCAAATAGTTCTTATTTCCAGGCATTTTGAAAAGAGTTGGTTTCGGATGCAACTTGATAGGTTGTTTGGACGGACCGACAATATGAGTATCTCCTAAACCAAGTCCTATACCCGAATCTGGGGATGTATTGCAACTTTCAGCGCCATCTGTAGAACGGCGACGTTTATCTAGCTCGGTTGACGCAAAAGCCACCAAGCGGTCAAAGCCAGAACTAATTTTGTCCTGCCACTTTTCTTCTAGAACTCCGTCCTCTTCATTTATCTCCACTTCTGAGTACAATTATATTGTTCGCAAAGAAAAATAAGATAATATTAAGACAATACCGACCTTCTTCCTTACATCGCCTCGGTTTTGATCCGTTGGAATTTAATTGATCTTCAGAAGTAACGGTTGCCTGCAATTAGAATTAAATGTGGTATACATCAAGGTTACACAAGAATTACTAGAATGCTTAAAAACAACCACAAACAAATCAATTAGTACCTGTTGGATGATTGCTCTGGGAGAAAATTGCTGCCTTGGTGAAGGTTGTGGAGCACCCACATAGTGATGAGGAGTATTTACTTTCACATGTGAATGCATGTACGCCATATAAGCCAATCCTTCAAGCCCGCCTTCAGCCGAAGACGGTCTCGAGATAGGGCTGTAGACTTGCCTCATCGGCTCCGGAGGAGCTTCTTTGGGAGTTGGCGGGTTGTTTACCCCTTCAGGCGGCGGATTTAACACCTTCACGCTTACCTGCAATTAGTTTGTTATTACGTCTTGATCAGTTCAATCTGACAAAGGTCCCGATTATTTTAAGGGAACACGCTGCTACTACTTACCCTCTCTGGGCGTGGCGGTATATTTGCATTGACAACGGATTTTGAAGATACAATAGGGGTGTTCTGAATATCACTCATATCCACTGCAGCATTAATTATGGATTGATTCGATATTTCCAGAGTCCGCTCGATCTCTCCAGACACCAAATCCCCAATTGTACGAGTGGCAACAAGACCCTCTGAAGTATTAAACGTTGGATGGGCAGTAGAGAGCTTTCCAACAAGACCTTCAGATGGATTAAAGTTGGGATGAGCGTTGGATAACTTCTCTTGTGACAAATGTCTTCGAAGGGCTAATTTAGCTGGAGATACTTGAGTGTAGTCTGGTTGTTCTGCAGATGGAGCAGCAACTTTTCCGACTTGCGCGTGAGGCACTTGATAGTGAGGCGCAACGAAGTTCTGCGTAACCGGAGGTGGTGCTTGAGAGGCCATTGCGGATGTTGGGTGCTGAGTTGAAACATTTGCTCCATACTGCAACTGGGGAGCTGGTATTTGGCTTTGTTTGGTCCTGGTCTGTTGATCTTCGTTTAGTACAGAAGTTATGATGCTCTTGAGACGGTCTTCGAAGTTGGCTATCCGAGGAGCTTCCTGGACCTTCAGATTCTGGGTATTTGTCGAAGTACTGCTGGTGCTTGTAGAACCTATCGTAGATTGATAGTTATGTGCTGTTTTTTGTCGCTTGGTGACAGGTAATGGAGCTGGCATATGATTACGAACTACGCCTTTCTGCGTGCTCGGCCCAGGCTTATGATTTGGATATGATGCCACTTTGCTATTAGTCACAGCAGATAGTTTGCTAGCCTCGATTTTTCGGCCGGTTTCTAATATTTTTTGGGCCAATATTTCAGGGTTTTGCTCTTCAATCTTAGCAATATCGGGTACATCAGGCCAATCTTGCGATCGCGTCCTGTATTCCCGAGATTTGCGCGAAACTTTAGGTGGTGGTTGTTGCCTGGTAGAGATTAACACCTGCGCTTGTTTTCTTTCGTCTCCTTGTTTCTGCAAAGAAACCACCTCCCTTTCCAATTTCTGGACTTCGTTCTGTAACTTCTTCCTTTGAGTCAAAGTTGAAGATATTTCTCTCAAGATGTATTCCTGGGCCCTACTGGGAGAAAGTTCCTTAGCTGCATCTGGTCCTATGTATTTTTCACAGACTTCCGCAGACCTTTGTCTTGTCAAGTTATCCCTTTCCGTTTCAAGTTTCGCTACTTGCCCCTGCAGCTTGCTGGCCTTTGCCTGTAACTCTTTATGTCGGCATACTATCTGCTTAGCCCTAGATAATAAGTCCACTGGGGAAGTAGCATTAATCTCTAGTTCAACCATCCGAGTTTTAAGCAATGCCACACTATCATCGATTAATACTTTTATCTGCTTCTCCAGCTGAGCAACTCGATTCTTCAACTTTTTATTCCGATCTTTTTCCTCTTCTATCTGCTTCTCGACTGTAGTCTTAAATGCCGGATTCTTCAACTGATGAATCATCTGCATATATTGGACTCTAAACATGTCCAGTAAAACTTGCAAGCTGTAGGGAGTTTGTGAAGGATCAGCTGGGATATCCAATTCGTTGTGAGTGATAACATCCGAACTTAGCGTGGTTAATTGCTGGTCTATGCAGCCAGGAGCAGGAGGTAGCTTCTTGCCAATGGCTTGAGGAGAAGTGCTTAATAATGTTTCTGAGTGAAGCAAATCAAGACCAGTAATTTTAATGGTTTTCTTTGGTTTCGCCTTTCTAACTCTACCCCTGCGTCCTTTAGGGACGTTCTTCTGTCCTTGTTTATCTTGCTGGGCCTGAGATTTAGGGCGAGATTGCTTGCGGCGCATCTTCTTCGGGTGACGCTTCTAAATTACAAGATAAATGAGAAAATATAATATAATATAGATACGTACTCTACAGGAAACCTACCTTTCCGTTGGGAATTCCTTCGTCTTCAGACTGGCTACTTTTGCCCTTGTTTGAACAGTAGTCGGACCAAGCTTTCCTGGTGGTAGGGCCGTAGTTGCTGTCATTACTGTCGGACTCGGTTGAAGAATCAACATGTTTGGAAAAGTCTCTTTTGCCATTTTTGTAGCGACTATTCGAATTTGAACTTTCATCTTCCGCATTCTATAGTAGGAAATCACTCGGTTAATAATTTTAAATAAATAGTCGTTAATTATTTTGTCTACATCACTAATCGTTATTGACCTTCGGTAAACAAAACTGCGGAAAACAACAAATCAAGTAAATTTGAAGTGAAAAATTAATTTGTTCTGTAGGGTTACTGTATAATTGCGTCAACGTAATTGGAAACTACTTAGAAATATGACATCAGGGCACATTATTTACTTGCTCGAAATATGGCGATTTTAACGATACCTTAGACATAGCTAGGTTTTCGTTTTACATGTTCTTATTAGACCCTCCTAAGCGGGATTGCTCCATATTCTTTAAGCATTAGAGATCGACCAAAAAGTTAAATGCAGGAGTTTTTCTCTAACCGATGTTGGGTGATCTGAGGAGCTGCAGATATGCTATATTAAGATCGCTTAAAACATAACATATCTAGACAACAATACCGACATAGAGGCAATATTGAGGACGCCGCGTTAAAAAACATGTATGTATGTTACGATTGCCAAATATTTTTGAGTCACTTTGTACACATATTGTTCCGACTTTGAAGTTCGAATGATTCCAGTATACTCACTTTCAACGTAAACACTATTTATTAACTGAACAAATAAACTACAATTCACCAACTAATAGTTCAATAATAAATCAATATTTCACTACTAAACACTTTCGTACCGTTTGTTGCAATTGTTTCGTTCTTATAGCTGCATTGGTCACTCACTCTTAACCACCCTCTCCTTATACACATAGCTAAAGATCCTACAACTAGAAGATTCCTCACTTTTGTCACAAACATGCAAACATTAATATAAACAAACACGCCAGATTCTCCACGTACTATACAAAAGGAAACAATGATTCACTCGATTGAACATTTCACGCTTTTTCGCTCTCATCTTTTTACCTGCGGCGGCCGCGTGCCAGCCATAACAATATTTTGCTATAATTTTAAGATATGCTTCGCACTATTATCCGCAACTCCCTCATTTAACTTTTTTTAATAACTACAACTATTTCACTTATGTGGAAGATTTCATTTAAAAAATCTCCTTGAGACGTGTATGCTTTCTTACCAATAACCAATCGAGGATACCCAGCACATACCTTAAGTTGTGGTTTCTTGAGCCGTTGAAAATATCTCTCTAGCTTGGTCCTATCAATAATATGAAGATAATACGACACAGGTTTTCCTGTCCAAGAGACCGATCCGCGCAAAGGTGACATTTCAGAAACATGCATTATAGTGCCAATATCGCTAAGATTTCGATCTGTGATTCGAAAATTTAAAGGACAAAAGCTTTTAGATGACACGATTCTAGCTCCGTCTTTCAAATCGGCAAATCTTTCTTTGAGCTGGTGGTCCACTGATGGCCCAAAAGCAAAATTATTTACGAAAACTATTGTGGCTTGATTGATTTTCTCTCTATGTTCTTCAGTTAGAAAGTCGCCTCGAATAAGCTTGTATTCGCCGTATTTCTTGCCATACCATTGCATCCAAGTTCTGAAGTTCTTATTCATTGCCTCGGCATAGCGACTTGGAACCTGAAAGAAACCGCCCATCCTCCAACATGACACAATACTCTTTTGTCAAGCTTTCATACCTCTGCTTTTTCTAAGCCAAGGCAAATTTTACAGGGAGTAGCTGCTGCCATTTGCAGAACCACCTGTCCCACACCAGATCCTAAATCAATGAACACATCGTCTGGGGTAATTTCGATTTGATCGATCATCTGGCAAACTAAATCATACGACGTTTCCCCATACACTTCTGGAGAAAAAGGCTCGTATTGATTTAATTTTTCTGGATCAGTAACTGCGGTGTTATAAGTTTGTTGTAAAATGTGACGAAGGAGACCTCTAGATGGATATTTATTTAATCTTTGGGCTGGCAGTGAGGTTCCCTTTTCCTATGACAGAAATTACACATTTTGGATTGCTATTGGTCAGACGCGAAGTTGAACCACTTACCAATGCCACAACACTATCAATTGCTCTATTAAATCTATCGCACAGTGACTTCATGCTGGCGTAGCTCTTTGTATCATAATCACAGAGAATGTTGTTTTCCAATGGCAGTTTCAGTTCGGGCAAGTCTTCGCAAACCCATCTGTAAATTATTGTTAGGTACTCGAGGGCATTTTAAAAATATAAAATCAGTTCTACAGAGATCGATAGGCCCTTTTGAGTCAGTATAATCTGAAAAAAAAATGTTCAAGTTTCAAACAGAAGAACATGTAAGTCGATGAATTGCTAATGACGTTATTGCAGGGTAAGAAAAATATTGAAATGTGTTATTAATCTGAATCGATGTTCAAACCGTCGATGTCGGTTAAATTTTAAGGACTCTTTGTTCATTATAGGATTACCAACGGATTCCCCATTTACGTGGCCAATTTTTTTTTGGCTTTTTCCACCAATTTCCGGAGGCCTATAGATCATGACGAGTCCCACAAAATGAACATTTTAGAACCAAAATTTTGCCCTAATTTGACAATTTTAACGAAGTTTTTATACTATTCCGAGGGGACGGTACGCAAAAAAATTGAGGGAATAATTACAGGACAACATTTTACTTTTTACTTTTCACTATCACATACCAAGTTTTGTTAGAAAATTAAAACTTTCCATGTTTTTCATGAAAATAATGAAATTGAATGGAAATCAATTTTCTTAAAAGGACCGGGCCGTAGCGTTGTTTTGTTACGGTTTTATTTTTCTTTCTTGGCAAATCAGAATCGGTATGACCTCGCCTCATATGCACCAATATCGAAGACACTAGTCACATCTCGGGCTACAAAATGACGGCACAGGGGCGGCTTCCCCTTCCAAAAAGTGAAACCAACTTTTAATGGAATGCCGGTCGTTGTTTGTTATGTCTGAACATTTCGTACTCTATACAAAATCGGGAAAAATATAAAGAAACAAAACGAATTGTTTTCCGGATTTTCCGATAATTGAGGCAAATCGAGAAATAGAAACGTCCCATTTTCTCTATAATGGGGCTAAACAGTATTTGCATCTTTTCAAGCGAAATTATAAAATTCAAAGAGCTCTATATAAACCGCTTATCCTACTTACTTTCGTAAGATGGATAATGATGGCATTACCCGATAGGATGCTAAATCTGAAACGGATTCGTGCGAGCGAACTCTGAACCCATAGAAAAGAGAAACTTTTTTGCAGTTTCTGTGCCGATTAGATGTTGACGACTGCTCTAAGTGCTCGTGGTAATGAGTGGTGACGTATCCAAATTGAAAAACTAAAATAAATAAATGGAACTCTAATAAATTTCTGTCACTGGAAATCTGTGGAGAATTTCGCCCAAATTCCTGACAAATGGTAGGATTTCACGTAGAGACCATAAACATGCAATTATGACACTAGTAAATTAATCAGTTAAAATATTTAAAATCAAAATACACGGTGATTGGGTGTGGTAACGAGTCTAAGTAATTCAATATTCAGGCCTTTCAGTAATATGATTGAAGTAGAAAATTCTTTTTGTCCTTTTTCCGAGGAACAATATAATATTTAATGGATTCAAAATTTATTTTGGTGAAAATTCAATTGTATAAAAAAAGTCCCTTCTGATTGATTTCTTTATTTGATCGGACCGAAAACAAAGCTTAACGAATTTAAGTATTTTCGACAGGCCGTGTAGTAGGTGGACATGGCATTTCTCTTTTTTATTAATGTAAATATTTACTTATTTATACATTTACTAAACGAAGTAAATTATACAAGGTTTTCTTAGCATTTTTTATTTTAAAGCTTTCCAGAAGGGCATCCTTTTTAACGCGATAAAATAGGTAAATGTGAATATCAGCAAATAACTTATTACATTTACTTAAACAAACATTAATAAATTAAAGCAAAAATTGTAAAATAAAGTATAAACCACAAGATTGCACTATCATTTCTCCTGGGTTAGGATACCATACAATTTGAATTGAATACAAATATCGACAATTCAAATGATTTGTTACAAACTACCTTTACTATTAAAACTGTTACAGTACATACAGTGAATTACAAAACCATTCGAACGGCGTTTAGTTTTTGACATAAAATGCTTTATGATTCCTATACATCATAAAAAAATCAGATGAGTTATATTATATAAAAGTACATTAATTTTCATTAAATAAGACTAAAATAATATTTCAAATAATTGCATGCAGCCAATTTAAATTATCATTTTTCTGTGTAACTAATAAAATTTAACTCATAAAATTATTCGAACAAAATGAAAGCAAATAGATTTTTAATATTTTAATTTTTAATGAGATCCCTTTTTGGCATCACTTGGACATAAATAAAATTTTAGGACTCCAAGATATGTATATTTGGTTAGTTCAGGTTATTTGGTTAAACTGTCCTTAGAGGTGATGGGGTAAATTCTTAGTCTTTTTTCAATTTCATCCCACAAATGTTCGACAGGGTTCATATCTGGGATTTGTGATAGAGTTTGTAATAAGTGAGGGTTCTTATAAATCAACTAAGTTTTCAATCTATGGGCTGTGTGCTTTGGGTCATTGTCCTCTTGAAACCAATAATCTTCTGGCAATCGCATTTTTTTTACATTTTCTTTTGAATTATTTTTTTAAATTTTGAAATGTTTCATTTTATCCATTATTACGTCTATAAAGACAACGTTTCCAACTTCACTTGCCGCCACGCACCCCCGTACTATCACCTAGCCACCCCCATGTTTAACAGTTGCACATAAATTTCTCGGATCTAGTTCGACATTCTTTTTCCTCCACATTTTTCGATGTCCATCACTGCCAAAAACATTGTACTTGCTTTCATCAGAGAAAAGTACTTAATCACAAAATGTGTTATCCTTAACTATGTACAATTTTGCAAAGCTTCGATAATTTTTTTGGTTTTTCTGGTTGATATAAGGTTCCTTTCTAGGAACTCGTCCATGTATGTCGTTATTTCTTAACAAGCGTCTATATAATTCAGGATGTACTTCTTTTGCAAATTGAGTTAAGGCACATTCCGCTAACTTTGGTGCAGAAATAAAAGGATTTTCCGCATTTTTTTTCATGTTTTGTCAATATTTTTGATCTTCCTAATCGACGTTTATAGATGATATTTCTCTGCGTCTTGTTGTTTTTTAAGACTTACGAGATAGTTGATTTACTTCTGTGAACAAACCAGCAATTTCTGCATATTTTTTCCCTTCGTTGTGCCACTTTAGCATTAATTCTCGTTCACGAACCGCAGCTTCATGTCTTTTCCTTGTCATTTTTATAAACAATAATCAATGGTGGTAAACGATATTTAGCTTTTAACTTTACAACGTTAACTGACAAATGTTTGTACATTTTGATCAAAATATTATTCACAGTTTATACAATTTGTTCCTTTTTAAAGTATTCGGATACTTTTGTGGGTCAAAATAAACAATATCTCAAATGCCTCTTAAACAGGACAGTATTTGTTATAATTTTTTTTTAATTTATTTATCCATAGAAATTCTATTCTTGATAAGATAATTTAATTTGCCATACATGATCTAAATAGCGATATTATATTAATTTATGTTTTGTTGGAATACTTTCGTGACTCACTGTAGGTATAATACCGGTATAGATTTAGTGTGGGCCGTTGTGTGCAGATAGTCTTTAATTTAAAGGTCTCCAATGGCTGTGAATTACAGCTTGGATCAACTGAACTCAAAGAACAAAAACGAAGCATAATTATAGAATAATAGGTTATTCTGTAAAATATAGGGCGCAAAATAAAGAGGCGTACATTTTAAAATCGCTTATGCACCTTACAATCCCGTCCCTTCAACTGTGTCACTCACCCCCGAGGGATGAGGGGTTAAGGTCACAGTCGAGAAAAATCGATAGGGGCCCTGCTTTCAGCTTCTATGCCCTCTGTTCTGGAGCCCACGCGTTTGAGACGTCGACGTTGCCAATTTCCTACCACTTACTATTGTTCGTTAACAAAAAAAAAAAAGGAAAAAAAACGGTTTAATGAGCGTTAATTGAAAATGTGGTTGACGCTACGGAAATATGAATCGGGTTATGTTATCTTATTCGATGAAGTCTTGAACATTTTTGTGAGATACAGGGTACAACTGATTTGGTCGTCAGTGCCATATCAATGCAGATACTGTTGGATTTGCATGTTTATATACCCACCTAATTGTTTCTACAATTTCGAGTGCCCCATCGTGCTTATCCTGAAACAAAGAATGCATGATTAAGTTACGATGATACAAAGCCGAAAAAGACGAACTAAATAGACTATAGGTATTCTAGTCCATTTTTGGACCAACTTGGCCTCTGCGTCCGCATTTCACATTCTATTCCATCCGTGCAAAATAAAGCGGCCCAGGCGGCGGCTGCCGCGTGAGAGAGCTCACGTAAACACGAAGAGGAGGACCGTAAATTCAGCTACTCTGCAGAGGACCCTCAGCCAAGGCTTAATAAATGGCATTTAAGGGCTTGGGTAATTGCAACCCAATAAATCATCTGAATAATAGCGGGGTTTGAATTACTGGGAGCTTGTAAAAATGACAATTGACTTTATGGGTACCTGAAAAAAAAACGTTCAAAGGAATGCATATGAAAGTGGGCAATGAAACTGCCATCACTAATAACCCTTTCAAGGCGAAGTCGTTATGTCCTGGAGCGCTGCTAGAGGGGACACAGGAATTTTACGCGAGCGTGATGGTACTTTTGGTTAATTAAACAAATTCATTTTAAACGGGCTCGTTATGTAACGGAACATAATAATTTTAAAACTTCACGTTTGCAGTGTTTCAGCACATCCATCGAAACTAAGTAAACATTAATATAAATAAAACAAATTGGTGCAATAAATAATAATGGCTGGTCTTGCTTTTTTGATACTTCAGGACGAGGACCCGTAAGTTGGTCAATTGTAAATTAAAACGAATACAGTTATCAATGACAATCACCACATTTTAAGTAACACACTTAACGCTTATCTTCTCGAGTAAAATTCAATTTTCTCAATCCCTTATTACGTACTAAGGTGGGGTCGCAATTTAGTTCAATATCAATCAATGCAGGACAAATTGCACAATCGAGTAAAAAATCAGGGAAAACCAGATTGGTGTTAATTGAGATAATAAATAACATCACGCAGAGATAAGGGCAAAAAGCATCTTCAGAAACAAAAAATTCACACTTAAATTTCTAATTGAAAATTAGTTCAATATCCGTCTCAACATCCAAAACGCGCTATGTTGGTTGTTTGCTTGATTAACGAATTACGAAAAATTCTATGCTGCATATTTGGTTCGCTTGTCAAAATGTCTAACGAAAACTAAGAAAAATACAAAATGTTTTATTCAACGTAATAATAACTCCGACAGTGCGTCCGAAACTAATTTCAATCGGCATCCTGAAAGAGAACAATCGGATAAAACTATTTTTTTCAAATTGAAAGAAAATCCATCTTATCGTGGAGCTTCAGGGTTCGACACATATACAGGGTGTCCCAGATAAGGATGAACAGCATGGGGATCTTGGAAACGGTAATAGATACAAAATGGTTTAAATTGGGAAAAAGTTAGGCAATTTAAAGCAAATTAATAATCTGTTTTTATATCGACGAAATTCCGAATGGTTACGAAGATATCCGGAAAAAAACGAATTTGGCGGTTTTCGTTTTTTGCAAATAACTCTTATACGGTTATAGTTAGAGGAATAAAAGTTTTACATTATTAAAGCACTTTTTTGAGAACTGTTTAGCAGTGTTGCCAGTTTTCTTGTTACATCCTTACTTTCGGAGAAAAATGAGTAAACTTTTGATTTTCATATGGGCGTGATATCAATTATTTATATTTTCAAAATCGTCATAAAATTCCCTTTTCAGCCATGCATTGCATTTAATATTTTTCTCAGAAACTCTATGAGTTATAGCCATTAAAGCATTTTTTGATAAGTAGGCCATGATTTTGACTTATAGTAATGGTGCACATTAAATAAATGAATGCTGTGGAAACGTCAACATTATTTAAAAGTATAAATATATTACTGGTATCACCCTAAAATTAAAAAAATAATTGTTTCAAATTATGTATTTAATAACAACAATGCGGCTAAACTTGGATCGAATCAAATGTTGACGTTTCCACAGCATTCATTTATTTAATGTGCACCATTACTATAAGTCAAAATCATGGCCTACTTATCAAAAAATGCTTTAATGGCTATAACTCATAGAGTTTCTGAGAAAAATATTAAATGTAATGCATGGCTGAAAAGGGAATTTTATGACGATTTTGAAAATATAAATAATTGATATCACGCCCATATGAAAATCAAAAGTTTACTCATTTTTCTCCGAAAGTAAGGATGTAACAAGAAAACTGGCAACACTGCTAAACAGTTCTCAAAAAAGTGCTTTAATAATGTAAAACTTTTATTCCTCTAACTATAACCGTATAAGAGTTATTTGCAAAAAACGAAAACCGCCAAATTCGTTTTTTTCCGGATATCTTCGTAACCATTCGGAATTTCGTCGATATAAAAACAGATTATTAATTTGCTTTAAATTGCCTAACTTTTTCCCAATTTAAACCATTTTGTATCTATTACCGTTTCCGAGATCCCCATGCTGTTCATCCTTATCTGGGACACCCTGTATACATGTATATATATCCGCGATGAATTTCACTTTGGACATTTATAAACCACGACGTACATCCCGCATATTCATAAACCTAATTACTCTTGGCTACATGACACACTGACTTTAATGGAGAGTAAGATAATGTTTTTAGCGCTAATCGCCACTCTTCGGGAAATAGTCTATGGGAACCACCGTCGGAACTGTGAATCATCTCGACACCCGTTTAACTTTTTAGCACACTCCACTAATCGCCTATTTAATTTGCTCTTTAAGTTAGAATAAACGGCTTTTACGTTATGAAATCATTTTATACTGTTAACACCCTGTACGTCGGTGGGATAGCAGGCACGGGACAGTAGTACAAGCTTATAGGCCTGGTATGAGCCGTGTATAGGTAATTGTTATTCAATTAGGGAATTTAAAGTTTTAATTCATAAACTTGATTCATGTGCACTTAGCTGTTTTGCATGTATTTGATACATACACGTTTAGATTTTTTGAAAGGATTGAGTTCTGAATTTTGTAACTAATAAGATAAACAAATAAAAAGAGGTTCAGCTTCATATTTTTCAAAGAGTTTAATGGATTTTAGTGACTTTCACCTTGACTTGTGACGTGGTGCTATTTTCTCTTTTCGAAATTTATTAAACTCAACCACAATGACTGAAGTACTTTTAGATTTTTTGAAAGCATTTGACTACGTAAATCATGACCTTCTCCTACATAATCTGTATTTGTACGGCATCAAGGGTGAGGCTTTCAAGTGGTTTAGGTCATGCTTGTGTGATAGCACATTATCCTTACAGTATGCACATGTAGGATCGATCGCACGAGGTCCCACATTCACCCCGTTTTATATTAATGACTTAACAAAGCTGATTGTTAATGGTAGTGAAATCTTCCTGCCTGGGATTTCATTGACAAACACTTATAAATTGTGCCTAAAGATATATTGACAAACGTTTTGTTATGCATTTTAAAGGCTCTCTTCGTACTAATTTAGGTAACTCTTCAGCATAAAACATATTAAAAAAATATTTGTCATAGAGTTATGCAATGAGAATGACAAGCGACCACTTTATGGTTGAAGAAATTGATACCAGGAAAGCATTCTTTGATACACATAGGTAATAAAATGATAATAGTACAATTGTTTAAGCAGTGTGTTTGTTATCCAAAACCACAGGAGGAGATCACCACCACATGATTCTGTTGGAACACAATTGTGAATCTGGAGTTGCATTCCCAGGCATGCAGGTAATTTTGTTGTGTAGTCAGAATGTCTAGTTTGAAATACGTTTTATCAGACACCTTCATTCAGATGCATTAGAAATACTACCAGTTGCAAATACTTACCTAAATTTTATGAATCTATTGTTTATTGCACTAAGTGAAATTTTTACAGCTTAGATGCAAAATGAAGGCCTTCCTTTTGGGGTCTTGGTTGTTATTAAGAAGCAAGTTGAAGGAAGAACTCTGGGAATGGATGTTGCATGCAGGCAAATTGTTTCAAATGGGTATGAACTTTAATAAGAAAATTTGATTGGAATGGTTTTAGTTATGTGTCTTAGGTAAATACCTATGGTTTCTTTAATTTGCTTTAATGAATTTGATAACTTAACTTTGGGCAAAAAGAGGAAGGTAGTGTTAACAGACTAATTACACCATCCCACACTTAAGTAGTAGGAAAAAAAAGGTGCTGAGCTTTTGATAATTTTTATTACCTTCATCAAGGTGTGTTAGTGGTTAAATAATAGAGAGCAAGTTGTTAAAAGCCGGGGGGAAATGTGGATGATGTCAAAGCTGTTAAAACAGTTAAATTAATACTGTTACACACAAATATGAATATATTAAAAGTAAAATAGACTGACTGATTCGAGTTTAAAATGTTGACAACACTGAACTACAGAAAAGCCAGACACCTTGTATATTTACCACTAAAGTAGAAGGTTTATGATTATGTTTCTACTTATTTCAATAAACAAACTTATGTCAGAATTGCTTACCTAGTAGACTGAAATTATGGAATTACTGACAAGAAATGTTTGCAAAATATCTGATTATTTGCCTATTTTAGGAGATTGCTGAGCATCCCTTTGATTATCCCAAAGTTATATTTTGTGTTTATTTTATGTTTATTAATTTAAAAGCACAATAAACATCAATTGGTAATATTAATTGTCAGTGAAAATTGAATTATACTTGAATCAAATTTATCTTAATCTCAGTCAAGTGGTGACAAGGCTCTCAAAGTCATGTGAGGGAGTGTTTTTGGCAATTGTCATTATTGATACCAATATTAAGTGTGTGTCAAAAAAAATTCAGAAAGTAAAGAATGACTGAAACAATAACAAAAACAAACTCAAGGTGGGTATTCTTAAATTTGTAGGTTATTTCAATCAACTGTTAGGTCTATTTTAAAAGACCAACCAATCTAATTTTAGACTTAATTAAATATAGTATCTGTATACCACACACAATGAGGCCTCTTTAAAGTATCTAAGAGCATAAAAAAACCAATTATCTACTATCTTTTTTACACTGCAGTGCAGTGCCTAGATAGCAACATTAATCTACAGTTTACTACGTTGAAAACTAGCTTAACCATTAGGTTAGGTAACATCAATGGTAATAAGTTATGTTGGAAGGATGAAATTTATTTAGGTATATCTAAGAAATAGCCCTGACTGATGCCTCCGTGGGGATTAAAATACTGTTTATTTATAGTTCTAAAAAATCAGAGGACTCTCAATGTTTAGCAATAGCACAGTTAACCGATTGCTGCATAATATATAAAGATGTGTTTTTATTATCCTTCTTACATTTCCACGACCCGAGGTTAACGGCCAAGTGTACAACACTGGCTCTGCACCCGCTGGGGAATGCAGTTTCAACTCCATATCCTTCGGGTATTTTGCACTAACTGAACCACTCAAAGTCACTAGAGGCTCCAACCATTTATTAATTTATTTTTCAACACTCTAAAACAGTCATTTTGACACAAAGTTCCACAAAATTTCACACAGCAAAACACGCCATCACCGTGCATAACCTTTGCGCGCGCAATGTTACTGTTTAATTCCGACGTTGCCAAGTATTTGGATTGATTGACTTTTTATTTGACAATATGTCAATTGTCCGTTACTGATTAAGGAGTACCTGCGACTCCCCTAGATGGCCTTAGTGAAGAAAGAAAAGATACCCAATAGTGGACTCGATATCGATATGGTGGTACGGTTTGGTAAAAGTGGGGGTGTCCGTATTTATGGGTCTGATTTATGGGTTCTGGGCCAAACGGTATTTGGTATTCTCGAGACCAATTTCCAAGTAAAATTTTACGGTTTTATTGTTTTAGAGCTAACTAGATTCATTTTAGATATACAGAGCGTCTGTGAAAAAGCTTTTCATTTGAACGCCGCATCTCGGTTATTGTAGACGTTAAAGCAACACATCGCATGACAATATTTTAGAGATTTTAGCATATAATTCAGTAACGAGCTCGAAATATTTCTTTCAATACTTCTTTGTCAATTATGATATAATGTTTCCTTTTAGAAGAACTACCTTGTATAATATTGATTCGTTTCACAGGTTTCTTTTAATTGATTTTGAAAATTTGATGTATTTTTCTCTATGAGTTTCTGAGAAATTAATTAAAACTGTATTTTTCCCCATAAGAATGAACATTTTACTCACTAGATTAGGAGAAGCAGTCTCCCTTTTTGCCAAACTTATAGTAGCCAAGATTCGACGCCGTGTTTAAATTGAAGCTTTTTAAAAAGCGCCCTGTATATCGAGCTGTTCGTCGCTTCTTTAGAGTGGACTCCAGGAATTCTGTTTATTTCTTCTCAATCACCTCAGAAATCTGCGATGAAGTTTTCTAAAAAGAACAACCTGTGGACCTTAGAAAACGTTCAATATTTACCGGCGAGTTTCAATTTTGAAAGGCAATTACAGAGAGTTGTATGAACTTCAGAGAGACACTTTCTAATAATTCCTTGTTCAAGAATAGATTGATTATCAATGTTAATAATCAGACGATACTGAAGCTGCAGACTTTAAGCTGCGACTTAATCGAAAGGAGCTGCTTTCTGCGCTGCTGGAATTTCAGGATTTTTCAGCGACAATATCAGAAAGTTCTGCTGAACCTTGATAAGTAACAGTAACAAGAAATAGAGTGCATTATTGCGAACCATCAACTGAAGGGCAGAGTACTGATTTGGGGCGCGGAGGGAAATATGTACGTCAACGAGATCAGAACAAAACCTTCGCTGTGCGGTACGAGGGGTATAATCGCTAGTCACAAGAAACACATTTTCAGGTCCTTTACAAAGAAACAAATTAAATGCTAAAAAAGTTTTCTCATTTTTTGTTATTTCATTCCAAGGAAAGCAATAAAAGTCAATTAAGCTGAAATTAAACTCTTCTAAAATACGGTTGAAAGCCGCCACTCGGAACATCACAAGACAATGACAAGTTAATCGGAGTTTCTCGGTTTTTTTTTGCGTCGTCTATGGTCCTCGGCATTCTTCGACATTCGCCGTGTTTGGAATAAAATTCCGAGCTCCGGACATCAGTCCGTCTCGCTCTTGTTCGTTGCGAAGGACAGTCAAAAACGAAACAACTCGATTGTTCATTCTTTCAATATCGTCCAAAACGGGACTCTTCAACGTCAGTCATCCAACCAAGAATGCGACAGCTAATAAGCACTGGTGACGGGATTTTTTTCAGAGGATAATTTATCTACTCATAATATTTTGTGTCAATAGTCCATTTTTTGTCTTATTATGTTTCTAGGAGATTTATTTCTACGAGTTAGACCCAATTTGAAACGTCTTCGCGGTTGCATTTGTCTGAATTGCCGCGAAAATCCTGCCGACGAAGGGAAATCCTATTTTGTTTTCCTTGTTTTAAGTTAAACCAATAATAGATTATTCGAAAATGGGCGAAATTTAGACGGATTAGCATGTAAATTTATTTAAAATGTATACGTTTTTCTGTCCGCGTTGGACAGCTTTCAGCAAGACACGTTTCGATAAAGTCCCACTATCTGTATAGAAAGTTCGGCAACATTCCTTGTTCAAGACAATAAAGTAACGTTCATTAATACTCAGTCATGCCACAATTTCACATCAGAAAGTTTTAAGCCATTTATGTCAGTGCGCGTTAACCTTATTTTGACGTTTTTCATTATCATTGACATTCACTTAAGGAGCGTTAACGAGGTATGTCATACGGAATGTCAATTTTTCGAGTTCAAGGGTGAACACCTCGGTTATTGCTCACTTAGAATCTACTTTAAGATGAGAATAATCCCTACAGCTTTCGCAAACAAACACTGAGGCAGAAAATTTGCGTTTACGCCCAGTGAAACTTTTTCTCTGATTTTCTTCTTTAGTTTAATTTTTTCACATTTCTTGCGTGTTTCTGGATGTTTTAACTTTATGCAAAAAAAACTTTTACTGCCGCTTATCCATCAAATTTGCGGTGACTGAAAAACTTTTTATGTGTCTAGGCAGTGAAAGGGCTACTTGACTGCCTAGGCATTAAAAGTGGCACTTCAAGGTCTCTTTTATGTAATAAAAAACCCACTTTCTTTCTCGCTCAGAGAAAAAACATTTTCTCTTGTGACATTTCCATGTCGCATGCTGAAAAAGTCGTTTTAACAATACTTTCTGCAACGAGTAGTTCTTGTGGTTAAACTTAAGAAAAAGCAAATTAAAAACATTCAGTTTCTTGCGGATATTTCCGGAATTATTTGGATTTTTTTCAATGCTGAAGCAGTTTCCGAATGAGCATTAAACTGCGCAACTTTGTCCCAACTCGTACCAAAATGTCCGTGCCCGAGCTCAAAAAACTCTGTACATGGACTGATACCGGTTACCTTAACCCATTAGTGCCCCGCTTCCCTTATAAGGGACTGGTATAATAATGGCGCAATTTTGGAGCGTGGGGGAAATCTATGCGTTTAGGTAGTAGGAGTGCAACCTGCAGACATGAGCTGACGTGTCTGGTGCGTTTGTTGATTAGTAACGGAAATATTCGTTCGGTAGTTCAAAATATATCCGTAGCTTTACGGTACACGAAGGAGAGGGTAAGTTCTTCTTATAATCTCGAACTCATATATTTTACGGCGCGTTTTTAAATGAATACCCATTCCGCTATACTAGAATAGCATAATTACATGACTAGTACTGTAATTTTTTTTACCGGACAGGAAAAATGCATCGCTGTAAATACATTATCTGTTTCCATGGACACACCTCAACCCTCCTGTTTCATTTCAGATTGGCCTTGCCTCAAGTTCTAAACCGTTTGGACGAGGATGATAATCTGCCGCAGTGCGTACTACTTCCAGATGAGTGGAACAATATGGAGGCCCATAGTGCCTTACCTGACGCCGAGTACGAGGTCAATCTAAACCGCTTACCTATCGGAATTCTATCCCAGGAATGCGAAATGGTCCACGCGAGAGACCGGTCTGATCCTGACGATCTCTCTCCTTTAGCCTCGATTCGGAAAAAAAACCTGATAGGTTTTACGACTGTTGGAATTTCAAATAGAAGTTGCTGTTTTCCAAAACAATTCAAATTCATAAAAAATAAGGATAAGTTGGATTCTAACGAGGAAATTCTTATAGGAGCTTTTTGATACCAACGAATCCTTATAGCAGGTATAACAATTCTAGCTTCTCCACTTTTTGAAATATTACATTTTGGAAACCCAAATAGCAAGTGTTTGATTCCAGATCGTTCAAATTGATTCAAACTGATAATTAAGAATAGACTGTTATAAAAGGCTTCCTAATCGATACTAATAGATTCAAATTCTAGTTTGCCAATATTTACAACTATTTGAATATCCCATTTCATTTAGAGCCATTTAAGTTTCTGTTTTAGTTCAATTTTATTTACATCAATTGAAATTCTACTAGTAGAATTTTCGTTTTTCTCTTATGTTTTATTTGCCGCACCGTTTTAAATTAAACGGCATTATAAAGCTTGTTCTTGATCCAAATAACTTCCAGTGTGGTTAATAGAACATGATAGAAATCTTTATTGGTTTTTATATGACCCATTTTCAGCTAGGGGATTAAAGGCGCATGAAAGTCGAGATTTATTATGTCACGTAAAATTATACTAAAGTTATCATTATTTCATCAGGGGAATGTGTTCACAAATATTAAGCAGAAAATCTTACTTTTTTAATCAAATTTTGTTTGAAATTATTTAAATTTCACATCAGCTGCAACCTGGTAATCGATGTAACATATATAGTTCGATAGTGTAGCAAGTGCAGCTCTAAATACTCGTGTTATGCAACATATAATATCATAACGTACGCCCATTCCTATCTCTCCTATCTTTTTTTAGAAATGTCATTTGTCAAAAAAGTAATCCTGTCTTGAACAGTCAACGTCAAATCACTTGTCTTTTTCTACGGAGTTTTCGTTCTTCGAGGTATGTTTTAGGGGAAATCGTCGAAAAATCCAAAATAATCCAAAAATATTTAACTCAAATCGATGCATCTCGCAAGAAAAAAAATTTCTAGCCGTTATTTGGGCATTTCCGTAGATAATTTAATTTATAGTTTCCCAAATAACATCAGTTTACCACAATAATTGGTGTCGCCGAACTTCAAAGTGTTTCTTCTTGTAGGTGAAGGAAAATGGGCCGGTACGCTCGTGAACCCGAAAATGCTGCCAAATCCTGTAAAGCCCGAGGCTCCAACTTACGTGTCCACTTCAAGGTATATACAGTTTTTATCGTACAAGTTCATATAAAATATGCTGTGGTACAATAATATTTTGCATGGAAACCCTAAGTGCATGGAATCCCTAATACACATCCAAAGCTTTGGAAGTTTTTTACGGATATTTACATCAGCAACATCAATTCTGAACAAGATTTGTTAGAAAATGAAGTTACTACAAAATGTTGAGTGCCCAGTAAAATATGCTAATTTCTTATTAGAGATGGAGCAAAAAGGTGGAGAGAACATTGACAATGTGGTGTAGAAAGTAAATAATAATTCTGTTTGGTTTTTGTATTTCTAAGCACAACTAGGGTTGTTTGCTGAGCTGATATGATTTTCAATTCCTTAGATACTAAGTACTTACATGAGAGAAACCAATATTATTGCTGAAAGGTTATTTTACTTGCTACAGTTTTATGACTGAAGAGTTATGAATAACTTCGAGCAAACTTTGAAACCTCAATCTCTAACAAAAACCAAGCCACAGTGGTCTAAAAGACCGGTAGAAAGTTACATTCTGAAACAATATTTCAGAACACATGTGAAACTGCTAACGCAATCAGGAAATTGCCTTTAAAAAGGGCACAAGCTTACCTCAAAAATGTGATTGCCATGAAGGAGTGCATTCCTTTCAGAAGATTCAATGGTGGGGTGGGAAGGTGCGCTCAGGCCAAACAATTTGGAACCACTCAGGGGCGTTGGCCAAAGAAATCTGCTGAATTCTTACTCCAACTTTTGAGGAATGCTGAGAGCAATGCTGACTACAGTGGCCTTGATGTAGACAGACTTATCGTTGATCATATTCAGGTAAGGTTGAAATATAATTTTAATTCTAGTGAAGCTAGAAAATGCAGTTGTATATCTGGTTATTGCATGCTCTTTGCAAACTAAATCTGTATTATAGTTTGAATTGAGTGATTTGCAAGTTCCAACAAAGAATGCTCGTGATTACCTAATTCTTCTAATTACAGGTTAATAGGGCAGCGTGTTTAAGACGTCGTACTTATCGTGCCCACGGTAGAATCAACCCATATATGTCATCACCTTGTCACATTGAGTTGTGGTTAACAGAAGGCGAAGCCAATCCAGAAACCCCCAAAAAGAAGGCGGGAGAAGGCAGTAAGAGGTCCAAACCCGCGGTGGCGTAACACTATTTTACATAGTTCTACGCAACTGCGGGTTATGCGAGTTTATGCTTAAACTCACATAAACCTAATTTAATTTGTTAAATTCATAATGTAATAAAATGTTTGATCGACGGTGTATTTTCTGGTTGTTTTAATGCCAATTTATTTAGTATATTTTCCCCCAGTACTTTGGTATCTAAACTATCAGTTCATAGACACAAAGATGGTTTCTCTCAAACATTATATATTTTTTTAAATCTGAGAAGCCACTATATTTCACACAGTGTTATGCAAATACGTTGGAAATGATTACAGGTAAATAATACTTAAGTACTTATTTTTTGTCATATGTTGACCTCTACAAGTCATGAAAGTCTTATTATATTTGTTGTCCTGCTTCGGAAATTCCAGGTGATTAATAAACAAAGTGCTTCTTCATATAACTGTTTATTTATAGCAAATTTGTAATAGATGGTCAAAACATGGACATGTTGGTGGTAAATATTCCACAAAACAAAGTATTGAAACGTTTCTTGAATTCTCTTAAGGCCTATTTTAAGTAGGTAAATGTAGGAACTGTCTAATGAAGGGAGGTATGGATAATCTATATGACAGTAAGAGCACTGTCAAAAAAGTTGTTAAACCTATACCTGAATCTGACCACATATACCCTCAGGCCAGAATTGTGCTTTTTGTTAAAATTTCTGAGACCCAACCAAAAACTGGGAAAAGCTATTACCTACACTTATCAGTAAGCCCCTGACTTCTATGACCAGCCTATACACAATTAAAATTATGAAACCTAAAACACCTACCTATCCTTCATAAAGTCTATAGCAATACTTAATAGAAATTAATTCAAACTCAGTATTTACCTATAAAATTTTAATTTTTTTAAAAACTAACTATACCGCGCCCTCTTCTTGATATAATAGCTCCCGCTCTGTGCCATCCTCTTTTTGTGGACCTTGCGATGCTTGGCGAGGTGATCAGACCTGGAAAATGCCTTTTCGCACAACTCGCATTTGTAGGGTTTGATTCCCGAATGTGACCTTTTATGCCGAGCAAGTTCATCTGATCTTGAAAACCTCCAAGTACAGTTTTGCCAGTTGCACACAAAAGGTTTTTCACCTGAATGCCTTCTTAGATGCGCCTTAAGGTGTGAAGATTTGGCGTAGACCTTTTCACAGTTGATTATGGGGCAAGTGAAATATTTGTCCTCGTCTTGCTTGGTTTTGTTGGTGTAAGAATGATCTCGTTTTTTAAAAAATTGCACGTTAATCTTAGCTTCGGGGTTTGTGGAGTTAAGTCCTGGACAAGTGCTCTCATACAGAAGATTGCGCCTTCTCAAGTTTTTCTCCTCATTCATATGCGGAAACATGCTGACGATATCGCGACTTTCAGTATCAATTGTGGGATTGTCCATCACGTAATCTATGGAGGAGTTCACAATAAAGTCACTTCCCCCTTCAGAGAACTGGAAGTCGAACTCACAAGAGTCACTAAAGTACGTGTTAACCGTATCAGTCTGCAAGTTTAGATTTACACCCAGAACTGAGATTTCCTGATTGTCCATGGAAGCGTCCAGGAAGTTGTCGAACTCCAAAACGCTATCGTTTGAGTCTTCAGATAGCTTGTCATTGCTGTCCAGTAAACTCTTTATTATGTTGTCCAGGAACTTATCATCCCCATTAATAACCGCGCAGTCTTTCTTCGAGCTGTCTGGCTTGAAAGGATCATTGAAAGGAAACTCCAAGGAGTCATCTTCGAAGGGGAGGAAGTCTAGAAGGCAGCTCAGCCCCAAAGAAGTTTCGTCATTTAGTGAGTCTTCGTTCTCATTCGATGGCATTCTGCAATTGAAGACAATTCACTGAATACAAGCACTGGACCAACACAGGAAGTTTATTGAAGTGTATTAAGGAGAGTTATAAAATACCGTTCGGTGTCTTAACACTGTACTGGAGCAATGGACCTATATAAGACCCTAAATTGAGCTAAATTGTATCAGTTAAATCGTAGTGATTGAAGCCACAATGAATGGATATGACATATTGAATAATATCTTTGCTCTAAGGTTAGACGTTTGTGTCCTGGTTTAATTCAGTTAGGTGCGATGGGAGAAAATATGTCTTCCTTTACTACCTAACGCCGGGACAGGAATTGTATATTCTGCTGAATTAGCAATTGTGATGAAATCGTGATAAAGAAAATTTTATTTAAATACTCTCAGAGCCATAGATAGCCCTTTTGGTGCAAATCATTGCTTTAGCGTTCACCATTTTGTCTATAACTGTGGACAATGCAGAACAAGGAATGAAATTGAGAGAAAATAAATAGCAGAATAGAGACTTGTTTTAACGATATTGATTTTCACCTTTTTTTTTATTGCACCCAATCCCCTGTTAAACAATCCGCCAACGTAACAAAACAAAACTTGCCTGAACCACAAAGAGTAGAGCAATCCGATTTTTTTACTGAGTACCAACTTTATCAAAAACAACACTGAACTGCATTTGCCGAAGTGCTGCGTTATGTGATTTCATCAACAACTGGCATAATTAAATCTCGAGTATCCTTTTATAAACACATGTCCTAACTCTCCTTAGGGAATTGTCCGAAAAGTTGTTAAAACTGAACTTTATTTGTCCGTGGCAAGTATCGCCTAGTACTAGCATGTTAACATGTCTTTCGGTTTCTGTGTCATCCCTAGAGATTAGCGCATGTTTTGTTTTGGGAAAAATTCAATTTCACAGTGGTTCCAAACCGGAACCCAGTCAGATCTAGTTTGTTTACGAAAAGATTTGATGGCAGGTCCATTAACAGCGGAAGTAATTATCGTGGCTGGTTTTTGCCAAGTGTGTGGTAGGTCCACTAATGTGAGATAGCAATTCTGGTTTTTAGTCCATGTAGCTTTGAAATTCGGAACTGATGATGAACTGGTTACCCACTGAAGGGAGTAGGGTTCTACAGTTTTTCCACTAGATAAGGTGGGCAACAGGTCTAGTCTCTTAAGGATGCCTACAGTCTCACTTTCTGAAGGTTGATTTTGCTTATAAGAGGGAGTGAGGGGAAATTGGATTCAGTTTCAATGTGATCTGAAAAATCTAAATACAGCAACATTTTTTTTAGAAAATCCTTCTTTCATGTTTTTTGCTCATCTTTCTCTGATCGGCCTCCCTGCTATGTTTCTTGTTTTCCTATTGTATTTTTTCTCTCCTTCTACATAGCTCCTTTCTTAGTTCACTTTCCTTAATCCATTCGCTTCTTTTCGCACTTAGATTTTCACATAAGTTTATGCAGTTTTTAAAATTTTGCTACTTAAATTCCTATCAAGGTACTGTATCAATTCATAGCTTTGCAGCTGTGAGGTGCTACTTATTTGAGCACCTTGTACAATTTACTATGCAGGGTGTAACGTATCACCAAGGAGATATTTCAGGGGGTGACAGTATTTTGTAAAATACCCAACAAATGTTGATAGCCTCATGATCAAAAAGGCTCCATTTTCGATATACAGTGTGGCAAAGTTTTACATTTTTTCTCACATTTTGCGTTTTTCTCACGTGTGCCCCGAGTTAAAACTATGAAATTTCATACACCTATTTTCTTTAAGACTCTCTACAACAAAATGTCAAAATGGCCGGTAGCCATATATTGGGTTTTATGTTTTTTAGGGTCATATATTATTTTATGCTTTGAGCTTCCTTTTGGAACACCCTACATGAATTCTCATTTTAAATTTAAATTCCCTCTTCAATTCTTTAGCTTTTTGCTCTTTTGCAGTACTTTGATATCCTGCACCGTTTTCATAGAATTCGCACAAATATCTTTTGATGCAAATTAAGAATGTAAAGAAAGTGAGGAAAGCAATAATCAAACTCAGTTATCAGCTATCTGAAGCAATTCGTAACGTTTAATCAAATTTCTTTAAATAGAAATAAATCTAAACGAAACCAAAATTATAAAAACTGTTGAAAATGTTCTCGCATAATATGAGAGGAAATATGAAGCTTTACTGCCCTGTAAAATGGTGCGTTTTCACCATGGGTCTATTAGCATTTTTTAAAATTATTTTCCAAAGTACTATCGCTCCCTGAAACATCTCCATGATGATATGTTACACCCTGTATAGAATGAGTAACTTGGCAGTATAAGAGGATAATCTTCAGGAAACGAGAACTTTTAAAGACGAAATCTGCAGGACTATGACTGTGGGAATCTGAAAACTATCCTTCCTAGATAACCGCGTCAAACGGGACCCAAGAGATTGGGTTCCAGAAACGCTGGTTATTCGTCTGGTGTTTGATGATACTTGGTGGTAGAACATCCTTAAAAAGTCGCATTTGGAAGGTGATATTCTTCAAAGCAATAAACCAACATTTTGGGACGTGCTGGTTACTGTAGGCTGAGGATGTATGTAGATAGTCACAGAATGATAACGTTCCAGTCAGACTAAATGCGAGCTGGACTGATAACACGTTAATTGGTAGTACCAATTAAAACATGTAATCCAATCCGTTTTAACGTATTTGTGTGATGTTGTTGGTCGCTTGAATTACTGGCTCTTTATCTAAAAAGAAGGAAATTTCGGTGAATTATTTTTGTTTTGCTGTGGTAGTCGATTGCATTTAATGAAAACGCCTTAATGTTATCACCCAGGCCAATTCATTAAAAATGAGACCTCGTTTGATGAAGAAAACATCGTGATGTCCATAATTAGTTGTAATTCTTGCGAATAATAATGTTATCGCTTGGCTTTGGTCGTACGTGATATTTAAGCTTCCATTGAGGCTCCGGAACCTTAAAACGCAATTTGAAGAATCCTCATTCCAAGGCACTTTCAAAATCGAGAAAACCGGCATTAAAGCTAGTCCATATCTCGGAAACGGAAATAAAGCGAGCACCCCGCTCAGGGCAGGTTGATTGGATTTTTAATGCAATTGCTCTTCGGGTTCCCAAAGGCCGGAGCTAAACATTTTAAAAGTGGTTAAAATTGAGTACTTCGCGTCCCTTTGGAAATTTTCAGGAAAAATTACAACGTTTGGAGGTGATGTTTGTTGCTCCAATCGGCAGATATAGATCCTCTGTTGACCCTGGATAGGTCCATTGAGGCTCTGGGAGCTTAAAAACGAAATTCGAAGATTCTTCATTGCGAGACACTTTCAAAATCAAGAAAGTCAGTATTGAAGTAAGTCCGTATCTCGGCAACTGAGAGAAGGGGAGCGACCCACTCAACGCGGGCTGATAGAGCTCATCGAGGCCTTTACTTCGGCTCCCATTTCCGATGAAATTGACCATGAGGGTAACAAAAGATCGGCGCCTAAAATTCGAAAAGTGGCTAAAATTGGAAACTTTCAGGAAAATTTTAATGCAAATGAATTAAGGAATTTTTTAGAGGGTGTAGTAACGGTGTCTTATATCAACAGTAGAAAAAGCAGGAGTAATTAATAAAAATTAGTTCCAATCGTAATAGTTGAACATCCTGAATTTGAAATTAACTCATTATATTGTTATCTGATTTTTCGGCTTAGGAGTTTCGGTTCAAGCATTATTCTCTCGTTGCTTGCACTAAGAGCAGGCCTGCGCATTTCCTGGCTACTCGTGATGGTACCTACATGTCCTAAGAGTCTTAGAATGTGTACGAAAGGTTCTAAGAATATGTTTTATGAATATTCAATCTATTTAGACACTTAGACTCAGTTCAGTTACCTGTTGTCATGAAGGCGTAGTTCCTGATAGTCGCAGTACTGTACGCTTTGTAGTGCAACTAACGTTACTATTGAGACTCATTCACCTGTACAGGATTAATCTCTTTTGTTACCCCCCCATGTCTAATTCCGTTATTTCCTACAGTTTACTGACATTTCTGTTTTGCATTATTTAATAGTTTACAGGTAAAACACATGTGACAAACATTGTGTACTAACTAGTCAGTGTAGTCTCTATAAATATTCATTTTGGAAAGTGATTCGTAAGTTGTTTTCTCGATATTTTTGAAAGTGTTTCCTGTGCAGATATTAATTGGCATTTGGCTACTAATTTAGCTATTTTGCCCCAATTTTTCCGATTGCGTATCTCTTATAGTTTTCGAGATACTATATCATTTACATTTTAGGATATTTGAAACATGTTTCGTTCCAAGATTTGAAGATGTTTTCTGTGCAGACATGGGCGTACATAATTCTTTTTTTGATAAATCAAAATTTTCAGCGCGTTTCAATTTTGAGATTTCTCGAATTTGGAACAACCCCCTTCCAACCTGGGATGTAAAGAAAAAACGATTAAAAAACAAGTGCAGAATGATACAGGGCGAGCCAATGCCTCAGTGTGAAATGCAATCTCCTGTCGTATTAAGAGCCCTGTTCAATTATATTGAATATCATTTTAAATACAGAGTGAATCTTACGTAGGGATTTTTATTTTAACACGACATAGACCTGAAAAAACCAAACAAAATCTTTATGCAACATTTCTTCGAAAGTTCAAAAACATCAGAAATGTACGAGTATAAAAAAAAGTAAAAAAAAGTACGAGATTTTTCAAATAACCAATTTTCTAACAGGTGAATACCCCGCAATGGACCGATAAGGTGGCAGGCGAGATCACCAGACCTGAATCCACGTAATTTTATTTGTATTTTATTTTATATGAAAAGTTTGGTGTTCACGACTGAAATTAACACAGTGGCGAAGTTTCGCGAACAAATAGAAAACGCCGCAGAAATGATTTTAGGAAAAAGATTTCTTCTAACGGCATGAACAGAGTAGTGAGTAAGACGAGCGACAATTTGTGTTAATGAATTCAGTAGCGACAATTCCGAGCACCTTTTGTAGTCAATTCCGGAGGAAATAATAATGAAAAGTTTCGTTTTTTGTTAAAACTTTCATACGCACATATTTAGGTTGTTTTTGAGATTTCGAAAAAATGTTGCATAAAGAATTTGTTTAGTTTTTTGGGGTCTATATCGTATTAAAACAAATACCCTTACTTAAGATTCACTCTGTATTTTTGAAATTAAATTATATGTCAAAAAAAATCATGGTTTTTTAAAGTTGATGATGGAGTGAAGTAGAAACGTCGGATTGCCAAAACTCTCGTCGAGTGGCTAGTTGCGTAACTTTGTCGCAAATAAACCAATCTAGGATCTCCTACAGCTTTTGAGTCCGAACTTGGGCCACCCCGTATACCACTCCTATTTAGAATTCATTTTCTTTCTGAGCGTCAATAGAATTGGGCGACTCCTTGTTAAGATAACACAAGCAATTTGAGGTCTAGGTCTTGAACCTTACTCCCCCTCTAATTCAAGTAGCCTCTAACATTTTTTCTAAATACCAAACTACGTGAATTTTGCAAGTTCAGAGCAAATTCTGTTTTATCCTTGTCAGGGCAGCAAATTCAAAGAACACTTCATAATGCCAACATCGAATGCTTCCGGTTTATTTGTCTGTCTTTTGGGTCACTGAATTCTGCACGTTTGTTTTAACATATCGAAAGAGCGACTAACCTTGTATGAACACAATATCCATGACAAATATTGTAAATTACATGGCTTCATATAATTACGCGCAATAGCCTGTAAACGTGTTATTATTAACCATATCTGGTTACTAAAATCTTGTTTAGCTTAGACCAATGTTGTTAATGGGCATTTGATTTATCTTTGCAGATAGAATGGATCTAATAATTTGCGCATTTGCTTTTCTAATATTGGCTGAGAGATGTCTGTGCCAGGATTACATCTACATAGACGACATTCCAATTGAGAGCTATGACCATGGAGACCATCAGGATAACGAGATGGACTTAGAGCTGCTTCGCACCAGAAGAGGAAGATCTCCTGACAGCGATCCCAAAGAGTATTTCTTTAGGTAACATGTAGCGATAATCCAGCATCACTCCATCGCTACATGCTTCCTCATTATATTCCAGACCCACGAGGTCTTTCGATGAAGCTAGAACCTTCCGCCTGTACCAAGACGCTCCTAGACCGCAATTCCACACTAGCAACATTCCCATCAGCAACAGAAAAAGACGCAGCGTTAAAGAATCATCGGATCCAGACGAGAGTTCCATAATCGGAAGAGTGAAGAACTTGGGAAAACCATTAGAAATTGGTCCATTGGAAACTGGAAATCTGACGGAAGGTGTTGAGAAAGCTGAAAGCAAATTGTTCGTTGCAGACAAGGAGGTGGAAATTAATGATTTCATCAGGTTTCGGAGATCACCGCTTGAAAGTGTTGGTGAGGAATCTAGAGGGGCTTCCAGCGATCAAGAAAGGTTTGTTATTGAAATCACTAAATTGTTAAGACCGGTTTGGCTCTTCTTCATCTGTCCAGGTATATCATTCCTTAGGCATCTTTTCAGGAACCTACCAAATCTTGACCCATTAACAGAAAAACTAGTAATGGATCCTCCAGACGACATAAATCGCGAATCTCGTGGGGCAAAAGTGGAGCATTGGATGAAAAATGTGTACCCTGTTAGCAAAGGGGATGAAGTGGCCTTCAATGATAACCTTCCTTCGTCTAGTGACAGTATCAGAGCACCGAGAGTTCATTTCGTCACCCAAAATTTCGAGGATAATCGACTAGCGCATTCGGAACTAAGACCTTACGAGAGAGAGGCGAGGGCTAGGTATTTTGATCGAGAATCTGAGAGGGCGTTCGCGCCTGAGAGGGTTTTAGCTCCTGAAAGATCTTTAGTTTCCGAAAGGGCTTTGCTTCCAGAGAGGGGGTTACCTCCAAGAGATCTAGACCGGGAGATGACTAGAGACAACCCCTATAGGAGAAGATTTAGGTCCTACGGGCCTCTCACTGCGCTCAGGGAGCCTGAGCGAGGCTATTACAGGTAATTTTATCGTAATTTCATGATCGAAACAATGAAGCCAAACTATTTTTAGAGATGAAGTTCAAGCGGCTAGTTATGACCCCCGTGGTGACTACCGTGACTACTACCGCCCGAGATACGATAGTCAATATCGAACCCGTAACGACTATACTGCAGCCCCGATGGCAAAACCATCGCAAAAACGTATAATTTACTACGCAACCCTTCCAGAAGTGTCCCGAACTCCCCCCAATGTCAACCTTAGGGACCGTTACCGCTATGAACAGTATAGATACGATGATAGATATTTAAATGACCCCTATAGATACAGGGCTAACTACCCCAAAGCCGCCAGATATGAAGAAGAGAATAAGGCACCTTATCCGGTCAAAGTATTGACCGATGTCAATGTTAGAGAAGTCAAGAAAAATCCGGAAAGAAGGATTTATTCTGAAGCTGATAGGAATAGATATGCATATAACACTCCGCCCTATCGGGCGGCAGATGGGTAGGGAAACTTTCTTAAAGGGTGATATAATAGGTATTGCTAGACACTCACTGCAATGTGTTGTCTGCAGCATTGTGGTTTAGTTGCAGTTAAGATAATTTATGTTAAAACGATAGATGTATATTTTAACTTTGATATAACGGTTATTATTTGCTTTTTATACGTATTCTTATATTTAGTAAAAAAGCTATAAATTGACTTCAATTGGTGTGTTTTTCCCAGTGATGGATCCGGGGATAAGCTGGCCTAAGTGCGAAGAAAATGTTTAAAACTCATTTTTCTTCTCAATCTTTCTTGGTCCTAACTCTTACCTCACAATTGTGTCTGGTTGTATCCCATGCATTTGCTTTTACTATACTTAAATATAAAATGTTTCAAATTAACTATGAATCATCTTTACAACTCTGAGTTATACTAAATCATTGGCGCATCACAGTCTTATACAATACATACTTTGTCTTTATTTGTAGTTTTCTTTTCATTTTGTTTGTGTTGTCTTAGAACCTCCACAAATTTTCCTAAAAAAAGGTAAAATTGACTATGAATTTTTTCCTTCACCATAATATCCAGAAACTAATACGTTCTTGGATCTGCACTTGGGGTAAAAGCTTTTATTTAATGTACTCACTGCGCCCAATGCGATTGCAACCAGTGATGTAGGAATTTGAATATGTTCCCATTACCGATCTACACTAAATCGCTAAAAAAAGATAAAATCGAGGTTTATGAATTAAATCCTTCACCATAGTGTCCAGAAACTAATACATTCGTGTATTTGCATCTAGCATAAAAACTTCTATTCAATGCATTCACTGCACTCAACGTGATTGTATTTAATGATGTAGGAACTTGAATATGTTCCCATTATCGACCTACATTAGATCACGTTTCTAAACTGGTCTTCCCAGTGACAAAAACATATTTATTTTAAGTTTACTAAAAACAGATCTCTATAAATTGCCTCTCTTCTAGATTAGCGTCGCATTTACTCTCTTCGGTTTACTTTGGTTTTACATATTATCTTAAGATTATTCAGTGAACGTACATGACTTAGGTATAAAAGGGACCTAATTCGATATTCAATTAAACAAATAATTATTATAAATCAGTCTTGCTGGTGACACTCAGTAGATTAACATGTATAATAAAGTAGAATTCTTTATTTTTACCTACACGAGTGCGGTAAATAATTAGATGTACTGACCTCAAGGCATTAGTGGGTAATTTATTATTATGTGGTTGATTAAATTCTTCAATTAAATGCTAAATTCAGTGGCGTGTACTTAATTGTATAAAAAGAAAGAAGTTGAAAATTTCTGTGGTAAAAACGAAAAAAACTAGAGAAAAAAAGCAAAAAGCAGTATTCCAGGAGCTATTATAACTTAATATGTATGTATATGCAACTCACGTATCAAAGTATTATCAATAGGGTATGTTATTAATTAAGGAGTATATTAAATAAGTATGCTATGACTTTTCAGGCTTTGTTCTAGGAATGTTTTGTAAGTCTCCTCTGGAGCAAAATATTCTAAGCTTTTTTCCAAAATGTTTAAGCTTTATTTAAAGTTTAAATTACTACATTAATATTGTTTACATTCTAGTTCTGTCTTATTCTTGACTAATTGGTGAATAGAAATCTTGGTCTTTTACTAGCCGTGGCTGCATGAGATCACTTCAAACATTAAGATTTATGAGGAGGCTGTGTATAAACGATTAAATTATTTATCTACTGATGAATAAATTTTAATTATGACTGTAATATTCTCTATCTATACGTAGAAAATTTTAATTTTTAATTGCTGCGGATAGGACCCTCTCTTTAATAGGGTCTAATTTGAAAAACCCTGTAGATATGTAGCAAAGATTAAACACACCATCCTGAAGTAACCTTCATATTGCTTTTTAAAGGCTCAAATTTGACTTGAAAGGTAAAAGTGCTTGTTTCTGAATGAAAATGTAAATAAAGCATTACTACCAAGCATGAAAATCCAAATAGTCAGGGCCGGCCTTAGCAAGTCTGGTGCACTAGGCTAATCACTGCTCCTCTACTGTTAAAAAAAAAACTGCCAACCAGGAAAGTATGCCGCTCTTCCTGGTTTGTCACCTTGTACCACTGCTCAATCTACCCCCCCCCCTCCCCCCCCCCCCCCTCCTCCCGCCCTCTTGAGGCTAGATAAGTTAGCTAAGGTACTTGTTCGAAATGCTCTTTCGCATTTTTGCCGGGTGTTGACAATCTAGAATTGATTTTCTACCCGGTAACAAAGCTAACGACATTTAAATTTGCAAAACCCAATTTTATCGTGTCAAAAGAAACGAATTAAAATCATTTTATTGCATCTATTGCACCTGGGAAGTAGGTGCCCTCGAGGAACTTTGATGATTACACGTAGTGGTAATTTATTACTCGATAAAATCTTCAAATTATCATAATGATTGCTGTCTTCTGTCCCACACTGGTTCTGGTGACTAGCTTTCTTATGCATATTCATATTAACACACATAAAGAGATTGTTATCAGTCGCCTTATTTCTTATTCTTATAAGACAATTTACAATTTTAAAAGCGAAATAATTAAGGTGTGAATTTTATTAATTTAATTGTCATTTTAATAGAAGAAGAGCAATGTGGAGGAATATTTCTTTTACTCGCCGGTTATTCGTAAATTAACTACAGGATGACTCAGAACCATGGGATTAAGCTTTTAGGGATTGTTCAGTGCAATAGAAGGCATTTGATTATAAGAGCTCATGTTCGGAAATATCTCTCACAAGGCATCGTCCTGGGCACAAAAACGTATTGCAATTCTTTGACGACTTGCCGAGACTGGCACTTTTAAATATAATACGCACGATCCTATAGCTGAAAGAACAATAAAGACAATCCGTTTTGAGGAAGAGGTTCTCTAGCGAGTTGCAGATAAACAGTGGTCCAGTTCCGTCGCCCCCTAGGTCACCCGATCTAATACCTTTAGATTTCTTTCTGTGAGGACATGTAAAGTCTCTGGTTTGTGAGACGCCAATGGAAACGCAGCAAGACCCGATTATATGAATTACTGTGGCATTTGAAGTCGTTTAAAACGATTATCAAATTTTTAGCTAAATTGGCAGAAGCCACGTACGTCGTTTAAACAGGTGGATGAATGTTCAAAGACGAAATTTTGAATAATTATTTTGGTGCTATTTTGTACAAACAAATTAAAATAAAACGTGCTTAAACTGGATGAAACACATTTTTGCACAAGAGCGTCTTTAAGGCCGTAGCGCCTTTAAGACGCTTATGCGAGCCTTAATTTCCGGACATGGAAGTTCCCATATTCAAACGTCTTCTGTTGGTGCACTGAAAAATTCCTAGAAATTTGATCCCATACCTTTGAATCGTCCCGTATAAAAATCGCAACTCCATCAGCCACATAACTATTAATCTGAATATGGGAAACGAGTATTAAGCTAAGGACGGGATAGGTAATTGAAATTGAAAGTGATCGTGATAAATTACACATTTTTTGTCGGTTACCTGCACAAGAGCGAATAAATAAAACATCAAAGCGCAGACCTCGAAAAAATCAAATAAAAAGGAATTACAGGAGGCGGCATAAATAATAAATTCAGAGAATGTGATTAAAAAACGTGTTGCTGATGACATCTATACCGTTTCGTCGTATGCGGCGTATCCCAGAGGAAATTATGATATACCCACCTATCTTCTTTTCCTACGGTTTTTAGTGCTGCATAGACATGAAATAAAATTACAAAAACTCGCTTTGCGAATATTTGCTTTAAATTAAATTGCAGCCATAACTTTTCCGCTTGCCAGGCTCTGTAGATTAATCTTTTTTGTATTTATATTCATACAATGGAATGAAATTAAAATTTCACTATTTTCAAAGACGATGGACGTCTATTGTGTTTTCAGGTTTTCACTTAGTGTTTCTTCAAACTACCAATTAGATGAATTTCACATTGCTTGACATGTTTATGTAAAATTAGAGGAATGGAGTGGTGAAGTACATCACTGAACCCACAATTTACGGAAAGGATTGGCACAGCAAGGAGCTTCTGGAACCGCGTTCGTTCAACAATCAGGATACGCCATTGATCCTTTACATCCTGGAACTGCCAGGCAGATAGTATCTTCAATCAGAAAACTGGCGACTTTCAGCCCATGGACATGCTGAGCAACAGCTGCTTTGGGCATTTTTTGATCGTCATCTACAGAAAAGTTTCAGGGCGTTTACTGAAAATTTGCATTTTTGCAGTTTTGTGCCCTAGAAATATCGATACCGATACCGATATCGATTGTTACAGCAAAGCTGATGTCACCAAGGTGACGTCACCAAACACTGAACACCCGTTTGCTAGTTTGGGTATGTTCAGTCGTGGTTGAATCACCCTGTGCCTAGCAGCCACCCTTGAATATCAAACAAAGAACATTCGCATGACCCTTTTCTTCTGATTACCCCCACTCAACTGTTAGCACCAAATGAGGAATTTGAGGCCTTATGCCGCCTTTCAGTCCTCCTCACGACCAACTGCGCCTGTGAGGGGGGCCTAATCTCCTTTCCACGTTTTAAACCTCGCAGAAATGCTTTTTCAGAGTACATGGATTACTAACTGATAACAATTGCGTTCACACAACCGACTAACCTGGACTAACCTGAACAAAGAGGTACCTACCGACCTAATTGATCCGCTTACATATTCCTTAAATACTCAAATAGGCTTCAGTACAAAACTGGCGGCGCAAATTAAAAAATCCGATTAAAAAAACGATGAAAAATTATTATTCCTCATAAAGCAGCTAAAGGACTAAGCAAAGGGCATAGTAAATCGCTTTTTAAGGAATATTTAACTGTTTGTATAGAGTTTTGAATGTGCCAGATTAGGGGGATAAAGCAAAGACAAAATTGGATTTCGGCACAGAGCGAAGTCGATTAAATTTACATTATTTATTAGGTTTAAGGAAATCACATCCGATGGGACTCGAATTAAAAAAGGTACAATTTTCTCCGACACGATCCGAGGACAATGGATTTATTTCCTCACTTTCTTCAGTTAAAACGTTTATGTGAGAACACCTTGTTTTCGGTACGACAAGCCTACGTACTAATAATACCCTTACTCTCTGCAAGTCCAGCGTAGTATACGGACCTTTTGAGTAATTAAATAACAATAATTGGTACTACCTACGTCTGGTATCTCGCACGATTCCTCTAATTGGCACCTTAAAGTCCTACCTATCTAGTACAAGTAATTCTTGTGTCTTCGTATACCACTAACTTATTATCTAATTTTAACACTAGAATTTACCAACTAGATGCAATTGGATTCAATTGAATCGTGTTTAAAGGTACTGTCTGCTTATAAAATAAAAGAGTTACCGAACATTCCTTCACGCGATGTCGTGGTTTCGGGCGAGCTAAGAGCATGGCAAATTATTTGAAAATCGCAGCAATTGCTTCTGAAATTTATTAGATTTAATATGTAATAAATACCCACAGACTGGTTCTGCGCACGGGTAGCTGCGCACTCGAGCATGCGCAGCTCACGCAATACTTCGCTTCTATTGGCTGCTAATTCATTTGCAGTTCTTTTTCCGAGCCGATTCGATAAATTTGCTGTTATTTTGACAGTGGCGGATCTATTCGTAAACGGACCTCGGTGCAAAACAAATTCATGTGAGTCTTGGACCCCCAGGCACTGAACTGCCCGCATTGCTTGGGGAGCCTTGATGCACGGCACGCCATTGGCGTATCTCGATGTCTTAGGACCCACCGATTTCTCAGAATTATTTCCCCCATCTATGCTTCTTTCGATCTGAGTTGTTGCCAAAATTGGGTCCGATTCTTAAAAGCAAAGTATCAAGGAAAACTCGATTTTATTAATCGGACTTTCCCGGTACGACCCTGAGCCTCTCGTAGCGGTGCTGACAAATTAGGATTATGAGCCATCAGACCTTCTACGAATTTTAAGTGGTGAACGACGACTTTTTGCTGAGCATTGTTACGTCCTTTTTAACAAACTTTCCGAATTTCGAGTGATGACTTTTTGTGCAAATATCGAAATTATTTGCTCTCAATACATGTGGGCACCAGCGGCGTGCGCTTCCGGCCGCATCGCCGTCCTGTCCGGCTCCGTCCAAGTCCGTCACTGGATTTTAATGAAGTTCTACGGGACTGCCAATCAAACTTCGTATCTCCTGGAATTAATATAGAGCAGGAAAATTGGGAAGAGATAAAATGAAACCGTCCTTACGACCATGGGAATGAACTAATGATTTGCATATAAACGCTCATTAAACTGAAGCCAACTGAAGCTTACCAACTCCGCGTGTTTTGAAATCGTTAAGGAAGCTCGTGCATCATAGAACCAGTAAGAATATCCATTGGCAATGTTTCCTTAAAGTAAAAATCCGCGGTTTCGGGCTTGAGCAATAGATATTCCTCCGGTCTTCATTTCAAAGGGAATGGTGACATTTCGAATAACGGTAATGACCCAAGGAGCGTTGCAAGCAATAACGGGCCCAGTGAAAAGAGCTTTCAACTATAAAACAACAGGATGCAATACACTTTGTCCTCAAATCTCAACTCTTACGGCAAAGGGCGTTGCATGAGATCGTTAACAGTATTTATGGGTGCGCTTAAGAGTGTTCCCTTATCTTTTAACGATGGACATGTGTCCTCTCCGACGACAACTTATGGCAAATTATGGGTATTAATTTTATCAGTTTACCCATACGCTAATTTAAGGATCGCTTTCGCAGATATGCAAAGCAGTATCGGCACGTTCAAGGGTCCAATTACATTCTGGATTTAGGGCCTTCTTTGCGCTCTCTTGAGGTTCAAAGGTGACCTGCATTTTACTAGCATTCGCGTTGCAAGAAAAAAAATCAAGCTCGTGCCCAACCTAAGCGAAACGTCACTATTGAGTTACATATCCAAGCACTTTATTAACGGTATTGACAAGTGGTGATTTGCCAATACAACTAAAGGAGTGGTCAGTCTTGATGATATTAGCGTGAAAGAGCGAAGTTCCTTTTCAGTAAATTGATTATGGTATTATACAACCATTTACGATTTGTACCAACGCGACCTATTTTGTTTGAATGCATTAGGGCGTTTTGTTTTTAACGACCTCTGCTATTTTTCCTAGGTTCACGTCATATGAAATTAATGAGAAGCTTCTGAAAAACTAGAATTATGACTAAAGCGTGGTTTGGTTGCTTTGCAACAACCATTAAGGAGATAATGCAGAATTTGTTAGATCTGTTCTGCACGCGAATGGCTTTTCAGTTACGATACAAAACTATGTTTCTTTTTCTTGAGCATGCTGTATATCATTGGTTCGTTGGTTAGGTCTCTTTTAGCTGGTTCCAATGATATACGGTCTGATATATTATATTTATCTCTATTGGTTTCTGAAAAAATCAGTTAAAAGGATGTTTTTCCCATAAGAAGCAATGCATTGGAAAGGACATATCATCCTCAGGTTTGGGGGAAGCAGCCTCGCGAGCAGTCTTTTTTAACACGTTACTTACTCTCTATGGGAAAACACATTTTTAATTCATTTTTAAGAAACCATTTGAGGTGGGCATACCAAAATCGTTGGAATCGTTGGAAAATGCACTCATCGAATAAACGAATAATTTATCTGGTGTCCCAAAAAACAACATAACTTTATGTCAGAACTGAAAAGCGCTCTCGACAGAAAAATTTCGCCCACGTTAGGGAATTGTAACCAAACAATATCTAAAATATTGCCAACTGGGCTGTTGTCGAGCTTTCTTCCGTAATAGCAGAGACACGACTCTAATGAAAAATGTTTCAGGACCGCCCTGTAGATCGAAAACCGATTAGCCATCCGACAATCGTCTCAAAAATTTCACCTGGAAATCGGAACGGGTATGTGTCACGTTTCGTCTATTTATTGGCCAAGACCTCTAAATCCATCGAAAAGGCGCCACCCTTCAGATTTATACCAGAACAGGGTGATCCAAGTGCTATGGGACACTATTGTTATCTTCTCAACTGTAAACGTTACAAGTTCAGTTAAATTAGACAAAAGTTGTCGAATTTGAAGATCTCGATGCACTGTTGGCAAAACTTCGTTTTTTCCCAATACTTCCGAAACCGGACAAATTTTGCCAACAGTACCTCGAGAACTTCGAATTCGACAACTTTCGCCTGATTTAATCGAACTTGTAACGTTTACGGTTTAGAAGATAGCAATAGTGGCCCATCGCAATTGAACCACCCTATATATGCCTATAAGGTGACGTAGCTAAGATGAAACGCAGATCACGTAATCAATAAAAAACAAAATTACCCTGAACGACAACTCTGGCTACTGGTCCAGGATGGGCTCTTCCGTAGTCTCTAGGTTACTCTGCAGGGTGTCGTGGAAATCACCGAAAAAACGTGCACTCATGTGGCCTGCCCTGTACATCGGAGCCGAATTACCGTGTCGCAAATTAAAACATTTAGTACAATTATCAATAAAATGCGTCCCATCAAGGCTAGCAAAAGGTCGCTAAAACGCGCCCAGCGGCTCCAAAATGTTGAACGTCGAAGTTGGCCAAAATCGTAGCTGCGCCACTGTTTTTCTGCCTCAGTTTCATTCACCCAGATGATCGGCAGTGAAGATTTTTGTAGGGCTGCTGAGGCTCCATGTGTCAGCGTTCACGGTACCGCCAACGAGAGGTCGCCGATGAAGTAGCACCGTTTCGAATTATTCTGAAAACGTTTGATTGAAGACCTTGAGGAGGAGGAGGGGGGGGGGGGGGGGGGGGCGGCGAAGCAAGTCCACCTTTCCTTCTGAGCCCTCTCTAAGGGATGCTGAAGGCACTAAAGGAAAACACTGAAAATGGTAGTATTTAATTAGCCACCGAGAAGGACTTTTTATGTCGCTTTGTCGGCACGAATATCCCCAGTCCGATATTAAACTATGCCACCAAAGTATGTACCGGTCTGTTGTCCAAGTTATATCGTAATACGTCAGTGACATTTATCGGAATATTTGCGCGACGAAAATATTTCCGTTTGACTCGTTTCCACTGAAAATTGTCAGATATGTTCAGACTTATCTCGCACAACTTCTCCCATTCGGAATGCTGACAAATGATTTTTAAGCTCTCAGTATCGCCATCGCGTCACACGCTCTTTAATCTACCAACATGGGTTTTGCCGTTCACTATTATTAATGCATTTCATACGTTTTTTTGCGAATGCAAATCGAAGTCGAAATTCTAACTCTTGCGCTGTTAGGAATTTTTAAATTACCTCCAGACCATATTGATTCGACTGTCAAACCTACAACCTAAAAGTAATATAGTTAATTATAGAGGACGGTCGTTAAGAGAGTTAGACGACTGAAATGATTTATTCGATTATTTTCAACGGACAGTTACGCCCTTTGATACTTTGTAATGACCGACCGCTCTGACCGCTACGAATGTCAACTGGCTCCGACATAGGAATTGGCTTCGGGGTAAGAGAATTCCTACATAGTTTAAAATCCCCACAAAAATAGCGTTTTGCTTGACAAAGCACAGGTCTGAGGTCTATATCAAGTCCCAATTTACATAAATTTGTTAAAAGCTCTGCGGCTCCCTTTCCTTTCGTTTCGAAACCGCTATGGTTTTGATTCGGGGCGGTGCAAAATTCATGTAAAAGTGGTACAAACTTAATACACAATCAAAAAGGATAATTTCTAGAAAAATGGCACTTAGTGCTGAAAGTTCTTTATATCACTGTTGGTACCGTTAGGTGGACCACGGTAGCAGGCTGTCGCGGGAACATAGAAATTAAATACGTTTTATAGCGGTAATTATGTGAGATATTAAGATTACTTGTATTGTAATAGGAATAAATTACCATAAGAAACCGTACTGGCATATGCAACGGTACTGCAAAATTAACTTAATCAGTACAAGATTCATTTAGTAATTACCTATATTTTTGTTATTCATTATATTCGTGCGTCAGCACTGACTTCTATAAAGTGTGCTGCAGCATTTGCCACTGGCAAGGAAATAAGAGAGTATTGCTGAGCATAACGGGTCGAAGACAACACAGCTTAACCAGAAAAACTGCAATTCTTTTCTTTTTGAATTTTTTTAAACAATTTTATACCACTTATGTGCTACGTCTTTGCAACTCTGAATCTTCAGAGTCCAATTTTACGGATTTCGCAGTTTTCAAATATAACGTGAGAGCTCCGACAAGTGTTCCAGTCGTGCTAAACAACCCCAAGTGCCACTGAACTGACACTCTTTTGTCTGAAAATTTCTATAACTGCTGAGAAACCAAGTACATCATTGACTTTCAAATATACAAAGTGATTTTTTAATGGAGGTTAAGCTTTTCGATACGTTGCAGGGTACCATTGAGGTGGTCTTAGAAAAATAATAAGAAATTCCATCTGCTTCCTTTTTTTAGTTATTCGTTAAAAACGGAATTGGGAATTTGGTAACATATACATATATTGAGAATAGTTGGCATGATGTGGATACATAAATAAAAGCGCTGTTTGTTATACCGAATGCGCGCAATGCCGATTTAATTGTTGGCAAACATTTTCAAAACATCCTTGCCAAATGCATATTTACATCACCTTGATAGAAAAATTCCGATTTTAAAGTATAAAAAATTAGCCCAAAGAGAATACTTTGGGTAATTTTTATTACAGACAACTATTGAAGACACGTAACTTTCTATTAAAAATTATAGAAGTTGTAAATTTTTAAATAATCAAGAAAATGGGTTCTCAAATTTACTTCTTCATATCTTAGTGGACTATAGAAATATACTTGAGTTTGGTGAAATGTAGCGACAAACGGTTTCAGTATGATTATCAGGGGAGCTGACAGGTTTCTTCCTTTAAATTGGGATCTTAAAATACTGGCTCGCCTGCGGTTTAGGGAAGTGTGGCGTGTGAATGGTTCCTGCGAGTGTGTTGAAAAAGATCCTAGGAGTAACGAAAGCAGGAGAGTATTGGGGGTACTTTTAATCGAGAAATACAGGGTTTTGGTAATCAGGACCTGGAATGTTATACATCACTTTTGGCCAGAACCTACAGAGGATTTCGAGGCGTAATTGATGTACAGGGTGTTTTATTAGGAATTCCAGGCTACCTTAGAAATCGGTTAAACTAATACTGAAATTATTCCTTTCTTTATAAATATATTATATATTAGTTAAATACAGGTAAGGATAGGCAATGCTAACATGTATACGAATAACAACTTACAAAAAGTTACTAAAACATAAATATTGAAATAAATAATCATGCGAAAAAACAATGAACACTAAATTCTTTGAGAACAGCAATCGATGATGCTTAAGATCGTTCACCTTATGCACTCTTTGAATTTTGGAATTGGAAATTTACGAGCTTTCGATGCGTTTTTATTTTCAATTTCCTTCTTCCACGCCTCAGTTTTCGAAATTTTGCCAAAGAAGTTCCAAACCACCAGGTTCTCGTCTATACCAAGTGAAGCTGAAAATTGATGCACGACAAAAAAGCGATTTGACTTACTGCCCTAATTTCTGCGTACCTAATTGAGTTCCAGTACCGTCCCACGCAACATGGGGTACCCGCCCTAAATGGTACCTGACCTCATCAACTCTGGTACTCAAGTTTTTGAAAACAGTCAAGATATTGTAACCGTTGTTATGGTTTTTTGGATTCTCGTAATAAAAGCTCACCTAAGAAGGGTGTTGAAATATACAAATGTCGATAGTTTTAGCTGTAACTGCTTGCCACTAGTTCGCCTGATAGGGGATTGAAAGTGAGACAATCCAACTTACAATCATCGGGACTTTTGAAGTAGGGGTGCACTATGTTACTGTCGATAACTTTACGTGTTTTTACGTTATGTATGGTGATGCGGTTATTTAGTTCTCCCACTGCAAGAATTGAGTCGTCCCAAGGATGCCACGCAGTGCTCTAAAATCAGTTTCTCATAGGAGCAAGGCAACTCAAAAGCAACTATGATATTTCATTTATTTATAGGTAATTCTAATATGCATAAAGCTGAGAAGAACGCGTCGTGCATTGTGCGGTTTTTCATAAATTATGTACAACACAGCAAGGGCTATGTAAGCTGTGAAAATTGATGCAGGTGCCCAGGTCTGTAACCAAATTCTACCAAAAACTGAACCAAATATCAGCCGCGAATCTAAAAAAACTATCGGCGTTTTGCTGCTTTCAGTGGACCACCCTGTATATTTTTGACTGCTTTGGATGAAATAATTTTTGCTTTAATGTTGAAGAATCGTTAACAATACCGATGTGGACGAAAACATACATTTTCAATACTTTGGATTTCCACTTTAAAAGCTTTTGCTCCACTTTATTCACATCAGCCGTTATTGTCTAGTTTACCCTTATCAATTTTGTGGAAGGTATTACACTTCTTGATGATGGGAATTCGTCAATGAGTGGACCACCAATGAAAATGTCCCCGGTTAAGGTAGATGCAAGGTAATATGTATCATTACACGAGACCTTTAGGTCAGCAATCGCGCCTTGAAACTCATATGGCATGAATTGTGGCATCCCAGTACCATATGGCAGCAGAGTTATGGCTCCTCTTGAACATCCCATAATAAGAGATCCCGAATTTGTCCACTGGAGGGTCGTTATATAGCACCAAATACATTTGCATTTAATTGTGATGATAACCTGCAACTTGACTTTTCTTACCAGATTAAGTGGACTTTAGATATGTAGCTACCTTCAGTGTTTTGGCATCTAGAATACTCATCAAATTCTGGCATCTGGACACAGCTAATCGCTCACCAGATGAGTCAAATTTCACGCAAAGGGAAAGCGTGTTGTTCATTTGCGTACTCGTTTTTTGACCGCTTTCAAATGAATATAAGTGCAGTTCGCCGAGGAAAATTGTGGCGATATCTCCATTTTTACCCCAGTCCATTAGATGTCGGTCTAAAATTGATGATGAACATCGAAAGAGTTAGCAGAGAAATATTGCTTTTGACTTGCATGAAACTATGTCCACCTCATCGATGTTTGGCATATCAAGGATGGTTTCCGGTTTACTTATCAAGGGTTTTTTTCTTGCGTATACAGGCCAGGAAGGCGTTGACTCACCATATGGCTTGCAGCTCGACTTGCTCAATTTAAAGGGTTGTCTCAGGATTTTTGAGTGATGAATTCCTATGGCGTCTAAAATCCTGAAAATGATGGCAATTGAGGAAAAATCTGCGTCAATTTTTGTTTACCTGAAACCTCCTGCGGAGACATGAAATAGGTGCTAAACGGGGTGACTGAGAATAGTTTTTGCTTGTCGCGGTAATTTTTTTTTATGAAACAAATAACGAATATTTTGTCAGGTAAATGGTGGGCTATTTAACATGCGGCAGCTTGATATCTCGAAAACGAAGCGTTTTTGAGCGACCACTAGCCTGGAGAGCTGGTGGCCGCAGGTTCAAATCCGGCCCAAGGAGGTAGACTTTTTTTGCACGTTTTGTCTTATACAGCATTATGCGAATTAAATTCATTTTTATTGCTACTTAATATTCGACTTACATGTGCTTATACGCGGCAATATTGAATGCTTTTAGAGCCGTATTGACAAACTCCGGTTCCACTTTGTCACTTTCCTCCTCATCTTCGATTTCACTCTCGGAAAGTATGTTAACAGAATGCACCAAATTAAAGTATGCTACGTCGCTATTTATCCTGGCTGGGATAAAACGATCGCACCATTTTTTCTAAAAGGTGAGTGTTCCAGTTTGATGTTTCGGAAAAAATTTCTAACTCACAGATTCAACATCCATACTGATGCTTTAACCTATTTTTTTATAAATACGTATTAATTTTATGTTTAAAGCGAATGTATGCATGGCAGGAGACATGTGAGATAAGTAAATAAACCTGGCTGATGAAAAAAATTGTTGGGCAAAAAACAGGCAAACAGACACATTTAAGTGTACGAGGGGGGCCCAAAGAGTGCTTCGGCAAGGCACGTCCTGCAACAAGATTACTCAGAATGGAAATAAAAAAGAGTACACCCCGTATACGTCAACAGCCAACCCTAAGTCTCTTGCACTTACAAGCGAACATCTTTCTTATTTCTTTGTCATATTTCGCCTTTGCCAGTTCAAAGGCGATATAATTATGAATTCCAGGGCCTTGGGCAAGTAAGCGATGTACAAAGTCAACGTTGCTGTACACGAACTTTTAATTAAAACAAACTGACAAACTCTTATATGCAGATCAAAGTGGCTTGGAACAACATCTATAAAAGATGTACAAGATATTTCTCGTTACTTCGCTTCCATCAACATTATTTTTATATATGATGTTGTTCTATATTTTTCGTTTAGCATGTAGTTGGGTTTAAATAATGAATCTCACTATAATGGTTTATATTTACTTAAATGGCTTAATTTATTTCAAATTAAAGGCATAACAATTTCTGACTTTCTTGGGCACCCTTCTGAAAGTTGCTCCCCACCCCCTCTCAATTTTTCAGTATTTTTCAAATTGGTTTTTGGCGTCTTATAACGGTTTCCAGTTTAACAGTTTAACACGTACTAACATCAACTTCGCTTTTTCTTTTTAATAAATTAACAAATAAATGTTTCTTCCGCGCATTTCTGCATATTCGAAAAGAGTGCCCATCATATGTCTATTACGATGATATATCAAAAGCTAATACACATTTTAGATTGAATATCTGTATTTTTGATGCAGTTTGCAGTTCCAGACATTTGCGTAATGTATTTTCCGAGATCGGCTAAATGAGGAAAGTTTTAAAGAACTAGATTTAGCAATTTAAAGCATTTTCAAGTTTTGAGCAATTTATATAATTAATCATAAAGACTGCTGAAAATGGTATCAAGCGGGATCTGTTGTACGATGTTCTTCATCAGAAGTGCGAAATTTTAAAAACCACCTACACTATGATAGTGTCTTCTTATCTGGCGATTCTTGTATTGTACAGAAGGGCGATTGATTGGGGAAATTGCTCACACTCCATTTTCTCAAATCCTCTTCCACCCTCTCTTTTATTACAATCAACGGAGTGGCCCTAAAGCAATCAACGGATTGCAAATTTTCCTTTTTTATTATTATTGCTTTATTTATATTAATTCCTTTCCAGAATTTTCGAACCTTCTTTGCTAGCCGACTTTGATAGTCCTAAAAGATGAAGTCACAGATAGCTAGACACTTTTTGTTATTTAAGTCTTGTCATAAAGCGCACACTCACGAGGCAGGCGCAGTTACGCTGAAAGTGACTTTACAGTCGCTCAGGGTAGTTTTTTATCTATATATTCCACACCCTGACTTTGGCCAACGTTTCAACACCAAAACTCATTTTTTGCAGTAAATAAATTTTCTATTGAACTAAAAGGTGAAGTAAAATTTCGACCACACCCTGTAGAAAAACATAAAACCGTTTGGGTCAAATTCTTAAACATGTCAAACGTGACTGACGCACATATTTTGAATGCACTTACTGCCCTAGGCTCCTACTGTTACAGCACAATCATTGAAAATGGATTAGAGTAATATGTTGTATACAATGCGGTGTGCAACACCCATTTATATTACTTGAGAAGATATTTTTACTGTAGAGTATTTGAACTTATTTAGAAAGCAAAACATGGGTCATTAGAAAACGCTTTGGCTCAAACATATTGCTCAGGACTTTTAATAGATTTAACAGTTAATGTGCCCATACAGGACGATCTGAAATAAAAGTCCAAGGCATTTGTGTCCAATTTTTAAAGGTGTTTCAACGTCGGGCAGATTTTCAAGAACTATATAATTAGGCGTTTTTCGACTCGGACAAAACTACGGTCTTCTTCGAGACCATTTGCTCTAAAGGTCTTTAAAGGCGATTAAATTTTCACAAAATGATTAATCACCTTTAAATCATTCCAACAGTTGTACATAATTACGAACTATGAATTGTTTTTGGTAATGATAGGGCCCAACATAGCTTTATAATGCGAGGGCAAACCCAATATTTAAGAAAATTAAGCTCCTGTCATTCGCAAACTCTTCGGTTCAGCTGTTCAAGAAATATGTCCCGTATTATTGTTATTACCACCTATGGAACAGATTCTTTCATACTTGGCGTAGGTGCTTGTTTTCTAACAAAGGCCGTTTGACATTAAAATCGTTTTGAAAAATAAGAGGTTCGTTTGCTAAACAGTAGGCAAGCCTATTAATCACATGATTAAAGTTAACAGTGCTGGCATCAACTCCATTTAAATGCAAAGCGATAACTTTAAAGGTTAAAGTGTGTAATTAAAGCCTCTTTTTTCGACGGATGCATTTCAAATAAGTGAGATCGTGTTGGAAAAAATGTAACCGTGACAAAGTAACAGTGACACAATGAAGGCGTGAGGACCCCATAAAGATTACTTGATCTACATATTTTAGCTTAACATCCTTGTCGTGAAACCGTTACAAGTATTTCGTCTTAGAATTTGCATGAATCTACATCTTTTCTAGCTGCATATCGATTTTTCTTCTTAAGTAGACTACGCAAAAACTTTCTCAGAATTTTCATTGTGATATAATCAAACGTAGGTATTGTATTTGCATGTTAGCGCTAGAGTTACAAGAGCACGTCTTATCTGGCCGAGAGGAGAATGGACAGATTTTTATCAGAGTAATTGCCAAAACATAACACTGCACTTAAAGAAGGATGGAAGTTCCGCTGGGGAGCTTGAAAAATGCTCTTCATGGTATGCCTGGTCTATGTGAATTCTGATGGGTAGCTTTAGATTTTCAAATAGTCACTTTTAACAAAATCTCCAAGATTTTCCGATAAAATTACCCACAGTTGAGATCTTCACCTTCACTTGCATGTTGAATCCAACACACGAAAATGGTGTCCTTGACTACGTATAATTCGTTCAAAAACGCAAACTAGACTATAGAACCACATACAGACTAAATCGCCGCAGTAGGTGGATGGAAAAATCAAAGAATTTTATTGTAGTACTTTTGTGGACGCCTATTCGGCCTGTATACAAAAATTATACGTTTTATAGGGTAAACTAAACGCAGCATTAAACTTAATTTAACTAAATAATTGTAATTTGGGCTGAAAGGCCGCCATGCATTAGTGTCCCTAATGACGTCATTTTGTCGCGAGAGACAGGTCACGCGCCGGCGCATATTGCTCGACGTAAATGGTCATAGTCGCTTCCTCCAATTTGGTAGCCATGGGTGAGTGTCTTGTTTGCTCAAATTGAGCCTGAAAATAGGAAAATTCGTGTGCTAGATACAACTCTTCTACATCATTAGGTATACATACTTCTAAATGATTTTCTCTAAATAGTCTAGGTAAATTTTGACTGTTGTTTCTAGTGAGCAACAAATTCATATTATTATTGATAATAATTAAGAAATTAAAATATTAATGCGTTTAGCTATAAAGTGGGGAAAGATCTGGTACACCTCACAGACCCCGGCAGGCGCCATTTAATATTTGTTTATAGGGATTTTCTAGTTTAATAAGAATAATAATATCTAATAAAGTATTTATGTTGTAAAACGATCGCTTCATATACAATACCTATCTGTCTTACAAATGATCATTTTTGGAACAGTGATAGTTATATAATCGATGGAAAATGGTTCAATGGGAAAAACTTGCCATTTTTGGAGTTTTAACATGCCGGAAGCGGCCTTGCTAATTAGAGTAAGTGTCGAAACTAACCATCAGGTTGGGTAGCGAGTTATGCAAACTATCATACTAGGGAAACGAGGTTCCTTTCCAAGAACTGAACCAAGTCGGATGAGCGAGGTATTTCAAACTGCTGACGTATGAAGTGCACCTTGTTCCAGAATTCATCATCAGGGTCGAGAGTTGTTACTCATAGAAAGATACAAATAGTGATTCGTCAAGGCAAAAGTGACTAAGGAGCATCCAAACTGTAATTTGAAATTTCATCTTGCATATTAGTGACTTCAGGAACCATAAGCGAATAAACTAAAAAATTTGATTCAATAATCATTTTTTGACACGCTACAGGCTATTGCATAATAATACATCAACAGTTCCAAGGGTGAACATGTGGATGATTTTAAGAAAAAACCATGAATATGGATCCATTTTCGCTTTTTTGAAATACAGGCGTTTCCTAATAAGCCGTCTCCGGTCTTAAATACTTTTTTGAAAATTGGGGAGCATAAAATAGGCGTAGAGGCACATATTTCAAGGGGAAACGGGGTTTTTAATTTCACCAGTGGCGTACTCCACCCTGAACAATTTCAACGAAAATATGACAAATGGACCACCCTGTATTTCAGACAGGAAGCGAAAATGGACCCGCGTTCGTACGAGCTTTTTCCGCAAAACCATCCACGTATTCACTCCATTAATTTTATCATGTTATTGTGAAACACCCTGTACGGGAAATATATTGCGGATAACTTAGAGACAAACATTAACCATGCACCTAAAGAGTTATGCATAATTACAGGCATTATCTATGCTGGTGACTAAATGATAAACTTTACGGAACTACCTTCACAAATTGCATGTTTAATATGATAATCTAGTTAGGTTTACAAGGGTCATAATTCACGTTTGGAATGTTGAAAAAATTGAAAAGCTGACGCTTAATGCCAGCTTAGGACAGGTTGTGTGAACAAATAAGATTTAGTGTTGTGGAGAAATCAATAAATAAAGGCAGAAAAGATAAATTCGAAAGGTAATTTTCAATGCAAATATGACTAATAGCGATCTATCCAAATTTATTACTATGCATTTCTTGTTTTACAATTTGTAAGCCATTAATGCAGATATTTCTAATTTACCTCACGATTCTGATGAACTTGACTCATTAGGAGATTATGCAAATGAACTACACCTCATGTTTTTTCTCGCGCGCGATTGTAAACCACACACGATATAAAACTATCGCAGATATTGGTTATATAAAATAATCATTACGACCGTTACGATGATAAATAACGTATTTTATCTTTGAATTTTGACAGATATTATCGAAATTTTTAAAATATTACGTTTATATAAACCTCTAATAATAGCAGAATGACACCAATGCGAGCACGAAAGGCAAAATTGCACTAGCGAATAGGAATGCGAACATATCATCCGCAAATTGAGAAATCGACCTAATGATTTATCATTAAATTTTCGTAATCTTGCCTTTTCGCTGTAATGCATCATTGCTCGTAAAAATAATACCTGCGTTATTTATTTCTGTTACAAAACGAATTTTACACCACTGTACGCTAAAATAAATCAAGTTGCTCTTTATGTACCTTTGGGACACAAAATCCATTATAATATCTAACAATCTTCTACGTGGGTGCTAATAATAACAAATGACGATGGTAAATGAGTTTCTTAACAATCATTCTATGCACTCAATCAAACTAACTAATCTTGTTAATCAATGTTTCAAGGTGATTACTATGAATATTACCGTGCATTTTACCTATTTATGGGACTTCTTATCGCATTCAATAAGCGGGTTTCCAGCAGATGCTTATTAGGCCACATTGGACACTTAACGTTTTACCTCGGAATAAGGCCTCATTGTATTATTGATTGTATGATTTACGATTTTAGAGCATTGTCGGATGAACACATTAATCTCACAGCACCGGAGTCCGGAGTTTGGGGATGAGGGATCCTGGGAATAACGTCAACATGATGTGCGCTTATTAACTTTCTTATAAAGATTGCAGGACTTGTGTCCTGCCCAGGGAACGATCTTGAAATTAGCGAGTCTGGTTTTGGAGTGTCAGGACTTTTTGTGGCGCCCCAATGAAATTCCCCATCGAAGGTTTTTGATGGCGCGAGACTGTAAGAAACTTCATGTACCATCCCGTATATGTAAAAAGTTGCAGGATGATCATGAGTGTCTGTAGATTTTCGTTTTAGAGCGTTCGTGAAGGTCGACTTACTTGAGTAAATATAGATTCGCAGGGCGGTTACGTGTGCGAAACCTAGAGAGGGCCTCTTTGGAGGAATGTGCGGCAGGTCCCAACGGCGTGGAGTCGACCGACTTCTTTTTAGCATTAGAGCTAGAGGATGAAGTCAAATCCGACTAGTACGAGTTTGGAACGAGCAAATTCAAAAAGTCTTGAAGACGATTCCTGTATCGAAATTCTGTTTGCTGATCTTTGTGCTCTCGCCCAGCAACGCGACGAGTTGACCCTCCTTTGCTTTGCAAACAGACGGTATCCGGTAAATACACGCTAATTTGCAGTTCGACTCAAGCATCTCCTCAAATATCTCACTGGAATCCTACTTCTGACACCGATTGTTGCGATTGCGGGGGTTCAAATGATTCCGTCAAACTCACTCTTAATGCAAACACAATTTATTAACTCAGCAAATTAACACAATTACCATTCGCCAACTAATACTCCACACATCTAATAAATCACTATTTCATTATTAAGTGCTTTAATATCGCTTATTACAATCGCTTCGTACTTGTAGCTGTACAAGTCTTAGACTTCCTTACTCTGAGCAACGGTTTCCTTATACAGCTAAAGATCTTGTGACTAGAGGATGCCACAATTTTCTTACCAACATGCTAATATTAACATGAAGAAGCATGCCAGAATATTCGACATACATAAAAGGAAGTAATAAATCTCTTTGTCGTGCCGCCGCCGCGATAAAACCCTTTTTTTGCATCCGTCTTTTATCCGCGGCGGCGTCACTCTAGCCGCAACAACTATAGTATTATCTCCGGTTGACAGTTGACAATTTTGACACGTTCCATTGGTCTTGGAGCAAAACGGCATTCGAATCGCGCTGAAAACTGGTTTACATGGCGAAATTGGAAAGTCAATATGTTTTCAGAACATTTCCAATTTGCATGGAAACGCAATAATTATCAGCCTCCCTCTGTGTTCACCTGTAATTTAGATCAAAATCTGCAGGAATAAAAGCTATTGAACCTTCAGAATATCGTAGTAACAATGTTTTAAGAAGGCGTTCAATTACTCAAACTCCTAGGGCTCGCAACCATAAGAACAATAGGCAAATTGGACATCAAACTACTAACTAGAGAAAGGCGTTGTTGCATTGGCCGTGTTTTTAACCCGAGAACTAAAATAACAATTTGCACACCTTACTTTATAATAAATGGTTTTGACCAAACTGTGGTCTGGTTGTAAGTTACATCACGTTAGCGCCTTGATAATTATTATCCTTCGGTTGGGCATGGACTATCGAGGCGATCTGAGAGCGTGTGAACCGGTGAAAGTGCTAGATGACAGTACCAGTACCGATCCGAAGCGTACCGGCTACATATATGTCTATGGGTAATCACCGTGATTATCAGAGGTACTGCTTGGTAGTAGGTACCTGTACTGCTATACTGAAGTTGCACTTCTTGTCGTCGATGGTCACGTCATAGACGTCCGGAGAAGAAATACCGGAGCCTTCCATCATTCAAAGTCAATTTAGGGCGATAACGTATCAAAAGCTTTAGAAAGCTGGAACCGGGAGGCTAAATGTTAATGGTTCTCATAGAGGCGTAACCTTTGGAAATTGGCTTATTCATCCCATTGATGTTGCGAAATACACACTATTACAGCCGACACGAAAATTTATGCTTAAAGTACCAAAACCTAGAAGCGGCGACTATGGTGCGTGGTCATATATTACTGCTATTTGGAATTCGCACTTATGGAATTCTTAAGAATTAACGAAGCGTTCGTAAACAGACCCATGTGCATGCTCAATTCCTGTCTATAAGCTAATAAAAGGAAGAAAGTAATGCTACTATTCGCATATTCATCTTAACTCGAGTTTAATTGTGAAAGGTGGCATTTCATTACGTCCTATCCATGTTGTGTGTCAATATTTACATGTTGATTTGTTCCATTGTGATTTTGATGTAATGCTCTTTGTAAATAAGGAAAGATGTTTTAACTTGTATGCAAAAATGTTACCAACCTATGATCAAACTAACCAGTCATAATGACTATACACTTTAATTTTAACATAATTTGACGTACACAGTGTGTTCCATGGACCTAGGCGCAAGCTATATTTTTTTAAATGATTTTTGAACAGTTTGCAAATAATTTTACAAAGTATTCCAAATTTAAATGGAAATTCATAGAGACTTCAATTCAATTCATGAGTAAATCTCATAGATATCCAAACCCTAATCGAAATACATTTGGAAATGTTTTTCAGACATATAAGCCATGGTCTAGAAGAACTGCTTCCTGACCTTACGGTGGGCACTTTCTCAAGACCATGAGATAACATACGAAATGTCTCTCGACATTGACTGAAGCGCGAGCTGGAGATGCCTGGATACTTATTTGCTCTTCCCTTGGGGGAAGGGGGCGGAGACCTGCGCACATGGACAGTGAAGAACACACTTCCAATTCGGGTTAAGGGCAGTGATTTCTCCCATTCTGTTAAGGTAGCCATCCGAGAATACATGTACTACATAGGTTACAGTAGATTTCTTTGCTTATGTCGATCTGCATCATCTTTGATGATCCGTGTGTCTTGTTAGTATTTCGCTTTGTAGTGTTCATAAATCCAGAAACACCGCTACGTGAAAACCGGTATGTCCCTGATTCCCACAAGGGATCTCTTTTATCATTGGCTGACTTTAGATTGTCCTATTACTTCGTCCGTCACCTCGTCGCTTTTGAAAACATCCACCGCAGTTGTGGACGAAACGTCCGGAGGCAACATCACTGGATCACGGCTAATATGTCTGGAAAATATTTACTATTCTGTTATCTTTGCAAATACTTTAAAAATTGCTAGAGGTATCCGCCAGTATAGAACTATCAACGATGTATTTACAGACCTGTGGACAAAAATAAACTTTTTGCAATACATTACTTTCTACACGATTTTTATGACGCCCTGTATATCTAGAAGTTTTTGCAAGTTAGATCGCTTTTGCTCGTTACCAGAATGTATTGCAATTATTTCGCAATCAGTGGCATCATTTTCACGTTTTTCGTCCTTTTTTTTTGGTTGCTCTTAGCATATTTATTGTTACGATGCAAATATGCATTACATAGTGCAGAGCAGAGCGAATATCAACGTAAGAGCTAAGGACCTTTTTAATTATCTATCAGAGGTAGAACTTAAAGTAAATAACATTGCAAAATCCTTAATTTTTGCAATTGTAACAGACAGACAAGTTTCTTTCAGTGGTACTTGAATTTTTGGGAAAATCGCCAGAGGCAGAATTTCCTCAATAACATAAGCTTTGGGCAGTACTAGCTTTATGAGTGGCAGGGGGGGAAGATGGGCGACGGCCCAGAGTGGAGGACTTTCCTGCTCGGCGGTAATTTTTGGAGGGTAAGGGGCGGCGATTAAAAATTTCAGCCCGGGCGCTAGACTTGCTAAGGCCCACCGTGTCGCCGCTCAAAGTTTAAAAAGTCACAAGAAATGGGAACCTCCCCCCTTTGACATTTTTCGAAAAAAATTTGAAATTTTCGATGTGCTGTTTATCGATCCAATGGACTCATATGGGTTCCATATATATCTCGGTTGTGGTCGTGGAGCCTTGGAAAGGCACTTTTTTCGAACCGTCATTTTTGACATCGAAAAATCGCAAAAACTCCAAAATTATGCTGTATCTCGGAAACTTTATAAGATATCGACAGGCAGTTTGCGGCATCATAAAGAGCTCGCCGAGGCGATTAATTTGAGCCATTTTTTAAAGGCGATTGCTCCACGTCTGCCCGAGTAAGCGCGGTTCGAAATCTGAAAAAATGGTTTCCTCTCCGCTTTGGCGTTCTTTTTGAAAAAATTTCGATGTGCCGCGCTTACCATCCACGACACGTCTCTACGTGCGCCAAACATTTGCAAAAACCGGTGGAGGAAGTTATTTCTCGCGATTAAATAATGTTCACATTTGTGAGCATCTCGTTGCGGTTTTTCATATAAATCAGTCCATTGTGGCAAGGTTTGTTCTCATGTACGTAACCACTCATTCCGAGATAAACCACGAAATAGCCGGCGACCTGGTCACAGTACTACCGATTGTCTGCACCCAAATAAATTGATCGTTTGAAGACAACAGCGGGTCACGTCGTTTTTTAAAGAGCGTGTTGTCATCAAAACCACTTCGGACATTCTGTAAAGGTCACGCATTCGTTCGTTACCCGTTAAACGAGCCCATAAGGAAAAAACTATCACGATAAGATAACCATCGTGATTTTCTATAAATTCTGATCATCTACCAAGCGATACATAAATGTGACGGCTGTCAATAGTTCAAGCAAACTTCGTGGGTAATTCATAATAATTCAGTGTGTTTTTGTTGACTTTCTCTCTCTCTCTCTGCCTTGTCCCCGTAAATAGTGATGGTTTGACCAATTACAATTTATGGGCCTTTGATCTGGTTTGGGCACATGCAGTGAATTGAATAATAGTTTTATTTGAGTTTGTCGCAATTAATAAAGCGAACGAAAATAGTTTCGACATTTTGGCGATCGAGGACATGAAAGGAGCCTGAATCATAACGGGTGATGTTTCGGTAATTGCGTCATACATGGTTCAATGGTTGGGCCTGGCAAGAGACATTTTTTATTTATTTACGCAATTAGTTTTAAATCACGACCGTCATCGACCTTAATACTACGGATAGATCAGTTTAAAATTTCTCACGGTTCTTGGGTTTAGGACCATTTGTCATTTTAATACCAAGATTGTTAAGAAGGACAAGTTTAGCCTTTGCCGTCGAGTCTATTTATTTCTATTTCATGCACAATGGATGTAATATTTAAGCAAGTTTCGAGCCGAACAAAAACGCGACGTATTTTTACACCAGTTTTGCGTGGAATTTTTAATAAGTGACGAAACAAATTGTGATGTTTCCCAATGAATCCTCTAAAATGAATCTCGGAATTTGCCCGCGGCATACAGCGTTCTAACGATGACCTAACTACAGCTCCTCCCTTGTCATCACCGGATTCCTAAGCCTTCGCTGGGAGCAACCTAGGGAGGACTGTTCCCTCCTCCCTTTGTCCTGCCACTAGACCTGAAACCTAATCAGTTTTGAGGAAGACACGCACTAAGTGATACTGGCTGAGTGTCTTCTCTTACGAACTCTGAACCAATTTTCCGCCAATCAGCAGGCTAAAATGCATGAATGGTACTCAATTTTGTAAAAAACCTCGCCGTGTATATAATCTGTTTAAAGCACCCGGGGATAACTTCGTAATATATCTTTCTAACCGAAGCTCAAAACTTCGCAATTTCGCCTTGTTTTCGCACGTGATAGTTCAGATTAAACTTCTAATAAATGAGAACAACTTTGTCATGTCTACAAATCCAAGGAGGTATACGACTAGTTTTTCAGTAATCGATGAAAATGCACATCGATACGAATCATCAAATAAATGTCTTTAATTACTGCAAAAAGGGGACTAATTGGGAATAACGGTGAATAAAATTTGGGCATAAATAAAAGTTGGCAATTCCTTTCGGCGCTCCGCCTAATCCATCTTGTTATCCCCTAAGCCATAGTTGTAATTAAAGAGCATCCTCTAACAAGAGCAATATATCTTCGAAATTATCAATTTATACATCCGCATCTGTGACAATTTTAATTTTTTGTCATTAAAATCTCGTTGAGCCAAAATTTATTTCGCTAATTAATTCAAAAAATTAACCACAAGCCCCGGATAAGACTCTTGAATGTCTTAAGTACCCTCTTTCCCTTTAATTCAGCAAGACACATTTTTTCACGTCCGAATTTTCTTACTGATCCGACAGTTTTTTAATTAAAAAGTCCTCCTAATGTTTTCAAGATTCATTGTTTTTGAGATTCATAGTTTCTATCTAACTTAATAGGAGACATTAATGATTAACTGAGGGCGCAAAATCTCCAGGTTTGATATATAAATAATGTTTAGGATCTCATTATAGGTGATTCAAAAAGGTAATATCGATCCTGAAAACTTTTAAAATGTGCTGGTAAAACGAGCTAATAAGTTCCGTTCAGCGTTTCAAAACTTGGCGTAACGAACAAATAAAACTCGGGCATTTCATAATCAAGATTAATATAATCCTAATTTGAATAAAAATTTTCCTTATAAGAGAAGCCGTTGACTAATTTAGTACCTTAAAAAGCCCTTCAAAACCCAGCAGCGCCCTGGAAAACATCGGTGAGTCTCAGGATGTTAAGGAGTGCGTTCGAAAGCCTGTATTGCCCATTAAGGCAGCAGCATCTATTTATCTTTTTATGCGCAATTACTGGATTCATAAATGACTAATTACTTGGCCACAACTGTTCAACAGAGGAAAAGTTTCTCCAACCCTTAAAGACGATACGATTTATTACTGTATTTTTCTGACACAAAATCTATATCTGGGATGTTTCTTTTCAGCATCATAAAGGGTACCTACAGACATTTATTTGTTACCCACTTTACATACTTCCATGCATAAATGCCACTATCGAGATCTAAAAATACTTTAACTAATGGAACTAATGGAATCACGGCGTGCAAGGTGTCCAATTCAGCGGTGAGTACGTGGATTTCGGACGCCGTATGGGACACAGACAGGGCTAAATCGAGGCCAATATGTGCGCTTTAATTGAAATAAATTACGAAAAGTGGAAAATTCCTAAGAATTTCCGAATTTGGTCTATCCTACAAATCCCAAAAACTAACAGTATTAGAAAGATCTTGGACAATCATTACGTCAAATGTCTTATTTACCATTTGGTCACTTGTCGTAATATTTCTGGGACACTCTGTATAAATGAAGTTTGATTTGATTTTTCAACTGAACCCGAGTTCAAGTGGCTCGAAAATGAAGTCGAGCCGGGAATCTCTAACAATATATTATCAGGCTTGCAAAAAGCCAAAGAGGCACCTACGACGTAATGCATACACCACAGAACCATCAAAGGCGAGATAAATCTGCTCGTCGAAGAAGGGTAACGCCACTGCGTGCCTAGCAGCAGCTTTAACCGGGAATTTGTATGACATGTGATGGTGATGGCGAGTCTCCATGTGGGTGAAAGGTGACTACATTCTACAAGTACACTGTCCGCGTACTACTCGCGGTACTCTGACAGCAGCGGTCGACTTAGCCGGGAGGGGCTCGCCAACTATAGAAATCAGCGCAGCGATAACACTCTTATTCTCAGAATGAATGTAACCGTGATGGAAAATTAATTAGCACGTTTTGTTGCGCTTATGTAACGCCCGCTCTTTACAGCAGTAATGCACCATGCTGTAACTGTAGATAGTTTACCCCACGGTCAAAAACTATCGTCGATTTTTGCTCTTCGCCGGTCTAGATGGTGTAGCGAAGCTGATATTGCCTGCAAGACTGGCGGACTTCTGGGCACTTCGTAATTGAACGGTGCAAAAAAGGAAATATTCTTTTGGTCGAAATAAGGAAGATTTTCTGTAAACATGTGTCTGGAGTCGCGTGATTTCCGAAATACTGGGCGTCAAAAAAATAACCCTCACAGACGTAACACCTCGTACTCCGCAAATTACCCAATTCCGGGCAGAAGCTCATACGGTTTTTTTCTTATTATTTTTTTTAAATCTTTCTTATTTTTTCCTCAAATTTGCACCATGTGTTTAAGAAACATCCTGTATAGGCCCTCAAAGGCAACGATCCTATCGAGGCGGCTTAATTCAGCCGGTGGAAGAGCCATAAGAGTTATTTTCAATAGAACATCTTTATCTCGGTTTCTCTGGCGAAGCCGTAACAATAAATAAAACCGATCATTAAGAATGGTGAACAAATCACAAACGCTAAAACGACAAGTTTATAATTAACCGAATATAGCAAACACAGAAAGCCATTATGCACCTCGATGTAGAATAGACATAATAAAGGACTATAGTGACCTCAGGAATAGAATTAAGGCCGGTGCTATAGGTTTGTGCTTCTCAAATAAGGTGAAACAGTTATGGTCGCCTGAAAGGTCAAATAATGAAACATTATAATACGTTCCGCACATGTGTATTTAAACAACTATCGGTGGACTTAATCTACCATCGTATACAGACATGCAAGAAGCATTTGCGGCATTTCTAAGACAGCAGGGCCTATGAGTGATGGTATGCCGCAAGGTGATCATGATCAACCGCTCTCAAAATGCGCCGTAATCAGTGTCGTACGCCTAAAATATTCTTGAGAGTTTCATTTACTCCAGACGATTTCTTCAGCCTTAGTCGGCCGTCTGGGTGCTTCTGCACCTCCTCCAGCAGTACGATTGGAAAGTTCGGGTCCAAGAATTCCAGGGTGTCGCTTTTGCTTCCACTAGTCGCAGGCCTCACTGTTTCCTTACGAAACGAACGTTCATAATCTTTTCGGTTTGCGAAATTTTTGAAATATCTTTCAGAGACATCAGCGCTCGGACGACAGACAGACGACAGAACGACAGAAGACAGTTCATACGTCAACTTCAGAATGACGCGCGATGATCCGTCAAACTGGAGACTTAAGTCCATGCAGCCCGCGTCCTTTCCTGGATACGAGAATCTGGAAGTTCATAGTCCCTGCGTTCTTTTTCCAAATTACTCGCCAGCGAAAGTGGCTTCAGCTGGGCTGGAAAGTATGCGGTATACTGACGCCTTGAACGTTCTCAAGAAACGGTACGCGGTAAAAATTAATTATTACCGCCGCGATGATCACTAGCTGATTATAAGGCGAACAAGGGGTCATTAGTAGTGATGCAAAGGAAGCAAAAGGGATATTATACCAGTTCAGCAGTGCTAACAAAAAAAGGCCCAGGCTGGAAGAACACGCTGTAAAATAAGCCATAAGTAATCCATTATAAGTTATTACCTCCTCAAATCCCTACTGTGTAAACGTCTAAAATAACAAGATATCATATCGCGATCGGTAATCTAAAAGACAAAAACTAGAAAAAAATCGGTATCGGGACAACGTGTCTCAGATAAGACAAATTGATGCTAAGTAATAAATTTTGCCATTGTCATTGAATATAAAAAGTTGAGCAACAATTCCGGTTTGATTGATTGTGTCCCTTGAAAAATAAAAAGACCTCAGCGCGATTTGAAACTCTCTCTAGCTCGGCATATGCATACCAATCGCTTGCAAGATGACAGTTGACAACGGAGTACATGCTTTTGATATACATATTGTTGGACAGGATATCTGATTGTCATATTTCACTTTGTTGCCGCTTGCTCGCAAATTTACCTTACGGCCGCATTTCCCGAGCACGAAGCGAATTTTTGAAAATCCTCGTAGATTAAAGCGTGTAACATTTCTCGGTGCCCATATCCCACAGATTCCTACGCGAGGACGTAAACTATAAAATGAAAATTGAAGTCGGAAGAGTTGGCAACGATGCGCTTTATGGTCGGTCCCATCTGATTACCTTCCCTGTAGCGGCTATCTAAGATCTTGTCTTTGAACTGTGACAATAATTTAAAATGCAAATCTTTATTTACTGGTAATTTTATCGCCAGCATATCATTTGGTTTAAGAGCATCCACGGCATGTTTCAGACTAAATGAATTTCGAATTTACGACGCACTGCATATCGATGCGTTAGAATTTCAATTATGTCATATGCCGACATATCAATAAAACCTTTGCAAGAATGTGTCTAAAATGAACCACACTGCATCAATAATGATGCAGGTTCCGCGAGGTCTTGTACGGACTCGATTAAAAATCGGGGAGAGGTTTTTCGGAGAGACGCACGCTATTGCACGCCGAGCGTTTCCTGACATTTATTCAATGTTTGGGGTGCCCCATCGAGAATCGAACAGCTAAATTTCAGGACTCCTACAGACGGACCGTTTGGTCGCCCCACCGGGTAGCGCCGCTCAGTCGCTGAAAAACGCATCTCATTTACCATAAATCCATTGATTTGAACTAACCTCTCCAGGCGAGTCGCAAATGGCCTTCGCAGGGTCTGAATCTAACTGTGGCCCACGCTGTATAGCATATTTCACTAACATCACGTCACTGGCGTTTTCCTTCTATCAGTCAAAAATCCTGGATCGGTTATTATAAAATGGTGGCGAAAAATCGTCTTTGAAATGTGAAAGGTCTCTCTAGAGAAAAAAATTATCTCAAAAACGGGTAGAGTCTAGAAATTTCGGCTTACTGGCGCAACTCTAAAAAAAAACGTTTTTGAGGTGAAGTCGGGAGACTGTCGCAATGAGAAATTCGAATTATTTGAGGTGATCTGCAGACCGCAGTTACGACAACCTCTCAAATGTTATCAAGTTGCGTGAAATAGTTTTTGAGATAATGGTTTTTCAGATTTTTACGACGCTTTGCGTGTCAAGGAGCTTGGGAAGTTCTCTTAAATGCGAATATTTCGAAAAGGACACGACAGAGTGTGGTCAAATTTGGTAAAAAGCTCCCGCACAAATCTTCGAATATCTCGAAAACAGTTAGAGTTAGACATACGATCGCGTATCGGTAATGCGTCCACTTAGAACAGCAGTTCTTTTGGTTGAAACTAAATAAATTAGCGCGTTTATGAAATCTCAGGAAAACCGAGAGGAAAAATACACAAATCGAATCAACAATCGATGCAGCTGTTTTAATTTGCCCAGCTCGTTACATTCTTTAACTTCCCATAACTTTGGGTGCCTCCAACCTTTAACCACTTATCTGTCCAAGCATACACTAAATGAGCAGCAAGAAAAACTTACAAGGTGTAACTGAGGCCCTCATTTGCATTTTTATTATACAGGGTCCGTTGAGCGGAAGATGCAGTTGGTTCGCAATAGACTGTCATCGTTCAAGGCAAGCGCCTGTCAACTCAAACGATTTCTGCAAGCTGTTTGGGATCCCACAGGGCAATATAAACTATCACTCACGTATCATATGAAATTGGTTGTCACATCTGGCTCTAACTACGCAAGTAAGAGCCCGAATATTAACTCTAAAAGATAGAGATTAGCGGTATTGGCAGAACGCTCTATTATGAAACCCTTCCTTCCTTCCACCCTTGCCGCCCCGTTTAAGGGTAAATGAAGACACGTTTTTAGTCACATAACATACTTAATGCGAAAAGTGAGACAAAAGGAGCTATTCGGAGGGTTAATATATTCACTTATACCAGGCGTTCTTTCGAGGCAAATAAATTCAAAATTTTTCTTATAACTTCATAACGCGACAACCCCTGAGCGAAATTAGGATTTATGAGGTCTCTGTCTAATATGAAATCAGTTAGAGGCCGCGGTGCCATAAAAAAACTTCCAACTTTGGCCCCCTTGTTAATAAAAATCTGGCGGGTAGGGCATTGTCATTATTAGGGCATACTCCTAGGCATCTCTTACGTTTATGCAGTGCGGAGTCCGTAAAATAATATGTTAATGTCACCCAAATTAAAAAGCATTGCGTTTTCCTCGGTGTTATTAACGCCTTTATTAGTTCGTTTAAAAGTTTTTTGCGGTTATGAGATACTTAGGGAACATCAATGGATTTGGAACTTTCCCACGTAATTTTATATCAATTAGGCGATATTAAAAGGGAAAATCGTGACAATTTTTGTCGCTATCAACCGCAAAATCGATAATTGACGAAGGATTGGTGACGAATGTGTCAAGGCAAAAACGGAAAGTTTCTAGAATAGACTTTATAAAAATTAAATATAATGCGGAGGACATTTAATCTGCGATGCCGAGAAACAGGTCTTTTATTGCTGACTTTAACAGCGTTTAGAGTGGCGGCTCTTTTAAAGTTTTTAATTTGATGTAATATAAATGTCTCAAATTAATAATTATTTAACAGCCCATGTTAATCGGGAAATAAATTGGTATATCGCTGTTAAGAAACTTGTTTATTTTTAGTAGCAAATTTAGTGTTGTCGCCTTCTTTAGATTCGGAATTCGATAATGAAATCAAATAACATGCTAGAGATCTCTGTACTAATGAGGAGAGAAATTGTTATTTTACAACACCATTTGTAGGTAGAGTTTTCTTAACGAACGGTTATTTTTCGTATGGTCAAAGTATTCGGTTCCTCAATGGAAATTTCCCAACTGAACCGAAATAGCTGCAATATATAATTCGTTATTTATATACCGAAGGTCCCAATGTTGTGTAATCGGTCGATATCTCTTCTAACATCAATGTTAGAGCACACGACTAAATACTACCGATGCGCGGAATTGCTGCGTAGATTTTAAAACTAGAGGAAAATATGTAAATGCGTAAATGTTATACTGCGAGTTAAAATTACTTTTATGTATGTATGTATGTACATATGTATACTGGATGTATTTTTAAAAACTTGCCACAATCCAGATTTCTAGAAGCGCAACCTAAAGTTAAAAAAATTGAGAGATTTCGACCTTAGAATGGAGGAGGAAGACGAAAAATAAGAAAAGTTCTGACAGTAAATTGACAATATCTCAGGGGAAGTAGTGCCCTTCGTCTTTTTTTTTTTAAACAGGGAGCATGGGTCAAGTGTCACATAATTTTAAAGGTCTTCAAATTTTCTAAACACCCGTGTTAAAATTTTGTTTTTTGGTGCTCAAATTAAATTGAAAAAATGGGTCATTCTGTGAAATTATCAAAAGAAGAACAAACAAGAAGGGACACCCAATGTTTGACGGGAGTTTATTACCATTTCAACTGAATGGTGTCTCTCCACGTTACGTTTTACCGGGTCGATAGTTTCTTGACAATGATTTCCTTGATAGATGAATTGACAAAGGAGGTTCCATCGAGGGACCAGTCGAATCTCCCGATTTTACACCTATCGACTTCTCTTTTTGGGGAAACCATAAAAGCGTAGTTTGCGCGACTCCTGTACATGATATTCAAGTAGTATGTCGAAGAATTGTAGAAGCTTGTCGTGACATTCCACAACAGATGCTCAAAGAAGTGCAACGAGAGTTTGAAGACCGTTTGTATTATTGTATGGAAAATAATGGAATGGTGTATCACTTAGTAGCAAGTTTTTAAAAATACTCCCGGTATATACGTAAATATACATATATGTAGGTATAGTCCGCCCATATACATATGCATACATAGGGAGGCCCAAACTGCTATTTCCTATCTTAAATAACGTCGATATTGCATACCATGTACAATTGTACAAGCGAAACAAAAAAGCAGTGAAGATGATACCGCAACGAAGAAGAAGCCATTGTCAAAGAAGAAGACAGCTCAAGAAGGCAATAAGAAGAATAAAAGTACGAAACCGGAAGCACCAGCTGGCAGAAAGAACGGGGAAATCTTGTTTTGCGTTGGTCAAGAACATAAAGAAGTAGTAGTAAGGATTACTAGAAGAAATCAAGATGCAAATGTGGATTGATTTCAATATGATTTGTGTTGTTTCATCGTGGAGAGCAGGCATACAAAACTGATAGAGACTTATGAGCTTTCACTAAAACTTTTCAAATACTCTTTCAAAAGCACACTTGGTTCTGCGTGTAAAAGCCCTCAGAGGGAACATCAGACGTAAGTTGCGCCTCGCAAACTTTTTCCGAGCTATTGACGAATCCGTCTCTTGACCGTTCTCTTTCGTGGCCTCAGTACAACACCCACCTTCGCTTTAGTACTAACAAGTGCAAAACCAAATCAAAGTAACAATTGTTACGTAAATTTATAACATAAAAGCAATAAAAAATATCTTGATGGTCAGACGTGTATTCTGAAACCGAAATCAGCAGTGTAAGTTTTGAGATGTAGATTTTATCTGCGTTCTTAATTCGTAATATGCGGATAACTACATGCAAATAAAGAAGGTGACATCAGCGCACAATAGACCAAAGCAAAAGCCTCACAGTTCTTGCATATTCAGTCCGTTCGAAGGTTATTGGCGATGTCCATTTGTAAGTTTAAAATTAAAATTGAAAATGAAAGGAATTGCGATTAAGGAATTTCATAAATACGCATCGTGTTGTTGTCGTCGTGATAACCTAGATTGCTTTCCAGCGAAGGTATTACTGGGCGGGTCATATAATGTTTAACAGCTAAAATTAATAACCTCCGTATTTATGACGGCAGACTACAAGTTGGTTTCGCAAGTTAAAATCCACCTTAGTAATTGCTAGCTCATGGCTAAAGCTTCGAGACAACACGGAATTTTTTTTTTATCATTATTGTACTATTATGTCTTAATTTTAACTCGAAGGAAATCAATCAGCCTCGTGGTGCTAATTTCGAAGAGTGAAAATGAAGGAGAAGCGCAACACCAAATCGCTGATACTTCCGCGGCAGAGTAATGCAGGCTGTCATTGCCTGGCATATTCTAATATTCAACAAACACTTAAGCCTCGATAAACCTATTTACTGGTGGTACCCCCTGCGAAGATTCTTGTTCCTTGTCGATCAGTCTTATTGTTTATCGCATTACCTAACGGCCAGCAATTAATGAAATTGTACATGTTCATATTGCATATGTAATGTTCCTGCGCAGGGTGAGACGTTCCCCGCGGGACCGATTTTTGTCAGTTACCAGAGTGACAAGTCAGAATAACTCCCGGCCGTCAGGCCGAAGGGCCTAACATATTGATATCGTATTTAGATGTCGATAAAAAAGCCGCAAAGTGTTTCATAATGTATCTGAGTGGGTCGTATAGAGAGCTTTTCCGTAAGGGTGGAAAGGACTCGCTTTCAATCATGGCTATTTTCCCCCAGCCACGCATTTGGCGGTTAAGAGATTCCATCATTTCGATCGCTGTGGCTCGCTGGAGAGCACTCCCAGTCACCTATGAATGATATCTATTACTTACAGTTCCCAAGAATCGATATGCCTTGTCTTCCCTAAAATGGTTGTTCAGAGAAATTGTTTTCGAATTACAAGCAACGTGTACAAATTAGGATACCTACATGTAAAATAAAAATATTAGCTAAAAATGTATCAATTTTAAAACTAAGGGTTTTCAGTATTTCAGACTTCGAGCCCCGGATTCAGCGCCTGTTCAAATTTTGAACGAGTTGTCTGGGAAAAAGGAAGTTCACCCACTTCTTTCGGAAAAGCCTCTGCTCTTTCCAGACTTGGACCCATTTGAACCAGTAGAGTTACTATACAGATGAACGATAACGGGTTACTGTGAATGAATGAACAATTTCATTCATTTTTATAAAAATAAATATTAATATCTTTTTGTAAATTATCTAGATACACTTATTCAGAGAGTGACCTACAGCAAGTTTGAATCAAGTTTTTTCTACTCGTATATCTATCATTTAACGCGGCGGGAGGTTCAACGGGAATAAATTCACGGATAGGATCAAAACTGTTTTTTCTTGCTAATATGGTTTGAAATGGTTTAACACCGATCGTATTTTTGTGTAAACTGATGACGTAGTATGCATTCGTTTGTAAACCGTTTTCAAAACTCCACAGTTTCGTGGAATGGAATAATGACGTTGCAGTTCAAACGCAGTTTGTAAACATGGATCAACACGGTTATCAACAAAAAAGCGAGGCAAATTACAACTTTGAAGAATGATTGCATTTTTATTTAGTGAATTTCAGCATCAGATATCCCATGAACAAAGGCAAAACATTAAACAAACTTGGCAATTACGAAGAGCAACAGAAAATTTTAAATCGCTTAAATATTTAATTTAGGCTTCGGAAGCCAAATTGGAAAATGCGACAGGGCCCAAAAGGGATAAGGGGAGAACGTGCGGCAATTTTGAAGTGTCCCCTCAACTAGTAGGGTGATATATTACCCTTGTTTCTTAAGGGCTTAGATCGCGTGTTGGTAAATCACCCAGAAAATTACATAATACAGCAGGTCCTAAACTGGATTTTTTATTTCTTTGATGATTTTACAATTACGCCTTTTCTTGTTATCTCGAATCCGGATCTTAGGGGCAGGCAAACGTAGGGAATTAGTGCAATTGGCAGACGTGCATTGGATGCGACACACTAAAGCTGTTGAGATATATTCCGGCACACCATGATTGCTAATTTCCAATCCCATTAAAGATAAAAATTAATACACCTCAGCCTAGCCTCAGTTGCTATAATGTTCGCGAGTACCTGCAATAAATTTTTCTTTGAAAACACCAAGTCTTTATATGGTCATACGAACTTCGCTGATAACTAATTAAGATGGCGTTCATTATCTTAGGTCGAAATCTTTCGGCATGAAGATATGTCGACTATTAAAACAATTTCGTCGCAACACGAACAACTTACGAAACGTTGAATGGAACAACCTGAAAGGCGTTCTTCATGCCTATCATGGCGTATTGCGGAACTGGATGGTTCTTGACAAGTTATTCGATGTTTGCTTGCTATACACCGCCGATCTATTTCTTCAAATTGGATTGCAATTAGAGTTCCCCAATGGAAGAAACGAGGACGCGGCCCCAAAGACAATACAGCAATTTTAAATTATTCAGCCGTGCTATAGAGGAAGATGTCGTTTTTTGCCAGTCATATCTTAAAAGTCGGCACATTTAAAAGCCGTTCTATTGGGTTTTTGCACAAACGTATGTGGTACACTTCCTTGGTAATTATACGACGCGGACTTAACTAGTTTTCTTTAATTAGCTATAAACATTGACATTTTACCGCTCGCTTAAGTAATAGCAATTTTAATCGCACATGCAGATTTATAATCAAAAACTTGAGATATGTAATTAAATAAATTCAATAAAATGCCATTGGGTATTTAACTATTTGATTGGTTATATGGCGTAGTTAATCTCTTCGAATTAGAAGGCTGCAGTGGTGGGCTGGAAACAAACTATGAAGGGATACCCATTACAAAAGGCCATATGAGTCGTTTCCCTTTCAAACACCTCGTAGTCTTGCCTATTTTTTACACGTAAATGTTCCTAAACTTCCTCAATTGAGGACATAATACGTTATTACAATTCGAGGTAGAATCTAAAAGTACTCTACGGGCTGCTCTAGTTAAAACAAGTGTGGTACCCATCAGGATGTTTTGGGCCACCCTGTACATTCGAGGATGTTGCAGTTACAAAGCTTGTAGGTATCATAGAACTTTTATATCTAACATTTTGCACTGTCCAGCGTTGTTTTAGTAACAATCGACCGTTTCCACATATTTCTCTCGCCCTGTATAAACGCTCATTGGATGGAGCCAGATTGCGCGAGTCTGGCTTCCGTCTCGTCGACGGGTTTAAGCTAAAAAAAATGTATTCCAAAAATTCTATTTTTGTCTGCGACTTTTATCTCCGTGAGTCAGTACCAGAGGCACGCGAACTGAGAATGCTTATCCCTGTCTGATCAAGCTAGCAATGGTGGGATCCGAGAGTTAAAGGCCACGACTTCTTCCTCTCTCCATCTCCCATGTTTTGGTCAGAATGAACGTTCCTGTTCGTAGACCCCGGACGACTCTCGGTCTTGAATCAATGTAATAAATACTTCTGGCACTGGGGTCTAAATGGTTTCTAAATCGGTTGGTTCTCTTTTGCTGCAGTTAGCGACGAATACCGCTTCGGACCACAACCAACTAAATGGAAACGAAATTATGCCGAATTTGTTCGGTTTTGCTCCAAAATTATTTGTTTAGGACTAAAATCGGTGTACGAAGGTCAGAAGTTTCGCTATATCAAAAAGACAGAACCGTCAGAAATCCGAAAGAGACATACCAGTTAAGTATGAAGATCAAATTAGCATTATTGCCAAAAACTGCTTGCAGAATTCTGCCAATGGAGTTGTGCGACTAGTACTTTTGCCTATTTGGAGCATGAATCGTTAATAAGGCTTAAGGATGACAACTTTGGCTAGGTTCTGCAATGGCATTATGTAGGTACTGCATAGCTAAATTTGATGCTGTCTGAACGGTAGATCCTTTCAAATGGTCAATCTGGTCAAGTGCCGCCACTGGAATGCCAAAGGTACTGAAACAGAACATGATTACATATAATTAGCATCGTTGGTCACCAATTTCCATTAACGATTAGAGTTTGACACAGCTTCATTTAATCGTCACGTTCTTGGATAATATGTGTTTCTAATAAGTATAATTTGCTTTTAATTTTAACTCACTTGTCAGAGACACTCACGCTGGGTATGAGATTATTTATTTGCAGGATGTTGAGTGTTTTTGCTTCGTTAAATAAATTCCTAGCTCCTGAACTGGGAATCTGAAAATTGTGGACCTGGCCATGATTGGAAAACACACACAAGACCAGGCAAACCATCGAGGCGCAAAAAAATCGATTTGTCTCTATCGGTCACTTTAAAAGCGATTCCGAAAGCTAATTGACTTCGGGATAAAAAGGTGATCCTGTTTCTCGTCAACTTGCGATTGGCTGTACTAAAGTTTATCTTGAAAGCGCACATGTCCCTGGTAAGCGTCAGTCGAGTAAGAGAGATTAAACTCTAAATAACAGGAACGATTATTTTGCTGTTTTGCAGGCTCGGTTTTAAAATAGAACGACTGCCAGGACGAGGCCCCCAAAGTATAAATATATACTTTTTCTTCTGTTACAGCCTTTGCTAATTCGAAAAACACTTAAACTCTCAGCCGCATAAACTTTCAGTTTTTCGAGTCTGTGACTGATTGACAATGGAAGTTTCTTGATAGATAAATGATCTTTCGTAGTTTTCATAGTTGCACAAACACATAATTTTGCCCGTTTTTGGAATCCAGGTTCTGTCATTAATAACCCAGTGGGATTCTGCATTTTGCGGATTACTTGCCATTTAATCGTGCAGGTTAAATTAGCGCGCTTTCACGGTTAACCTGCGATTTATTTAAAATTATTATTTTACGGGTCTCTGAGCATCTTACGAAGAAACTTACAGATAGTTCGATAAAGGCACAGGCCTTCAGAAAAAGGGCCAGCTTTCTCTACCTAATAAATTTGGAGTAGCTAAGACTCCTTTCGTTCTCTCTCGTTTTGCTTTTAAATATGAAACTACATGGATTACTGCAGGAACGGGGCATACTGCAGAGCCACGTGTGGTCGAGGGCTTGCTAGGAAATGTCCCTGAACTTTTCCTACGTATAAATTAAAAATAACGTAAATTTAGCCTGCATTTCACCGTTCCCTAGGAAATGAACTGTGAAAACGGATTTAAAAGTTATTTATCTGACAAGAGCGGAAAATGATACTTTACAGCATGCTGATTGCAGTTGATCGAACCGTACGAAGTGGAATTCGGTCGTCAATCCAGTCGGCAAAGACACTTTCCAAAGTGTTTTACCTACAGCACAATATTTTTTCTGTGAGGGCAACGTGCTTTATAATCTTCACACATGCACGTGCGGTAAACACTTTTCCCGCGCGCATGTAAATCGCCACGACTGGAGATTGCCCACAAAGATTTCAGCCACTTTCCCGGGCAGGAAAAAAATCCTTTAAAAGACGCACGATAAGATTTTTTTTAACGTTCAAAACATCAGAATTTAATTAATCCAATAGCCCAACCCCAGTCAAACCTAATTCTATACGTTTAGATCGGAGCTACAGGGAAATCTTTGCCGACATCCGCCTTGACCATGAATCTCCTATTTAATTTAAAATGGGCTAATATTCAATCTGAAACAGGAACAAATTGACAATAAATAATAAACGAGTATAAGGACCCATCCTTTCCTTAATTAAATAAACATTTGTCCGCATCCCCCAGCACCCGTGAATATGACATACAATGTGTTGTTAAAATAATAAGCAGGGTCGCCCCATATTGCCCGGTTTCAACCCTTGGACCACATGAGGTCAGATTCGGTTGGATCTTAAAATGATATATCTCGCAGTAACATGATTTGAAATATTGTGTAACCTTTTTGATGGAGTTTTGAGTGTTGTCGCACTAAGATTTCTTCCGCTCATGGTCATAGAGATGTCGTTAAAGAACGGCAGGGAGTAATGCGCTACTCTACCTATTAACTGCATCTTTTTAACAAGGAGGAGGGAAAACAGTAGAGGATACAAATGGGCTAAAAGCCTGGTAGTTGAAAACCTACCTATAAACCTATGTTTAGTGGGCCGTTAGAGCATGAGCAAAACGCAAAATAAAGACCATTTTAAAATTTAACGACACTCTAGATGCCGTGCAGAAGCATTTAAGCATTCGTCTTAATGTGTTCCCAAAGGAAAGCAGGGACATATATAGTCCGGGACTGAGTACAAGGGGAATGTGGCGAGACACAGGTCGCGATAAACGCCGGGTTTAGCCGGTGTGCCGTGATAAGAATGCAAGTAGCCCGATAAGGGGCTTCGCTAAGAGTTCAGGAGGTGTCCCTCAAGATATATGGCTGTCGCGGGAAATCCACCCACCGATTTTTCTGTTTTCGTATCACGTATTAACGACTTGTGACAACTGTGATCTATCACCCTGATTCATCGGCAACACTTATTATCTCATGTTGGGTAATGTATTTTTGTTCCCAGAAATTCCCTAGTTTTCCAAAATCTTTGCATCCAGGAAAGTTAAGAGTAACTGAGGCGCTTGAAAAGTTTTACTGCTGACCTACCAGAGCAGACCGTTTATCACCACCCTCAAAAGCTCCCCCACATTTTTGCCTATATGTATATTGAGGCGTTTCGCTGCATGAATCTACAGGGTCCGGCCTGAATCCTTTTTAGTTTATTATTTTTCTCGGAAAACCTCGAAGCGCGTTAGCTTTTCGTGTTGGCCCACCATTGTCAAAATCGACCACCAGGCCTACCCTGAACGCTCCTGAATTAATCTGGTGCGAGCGACCAAAAATTTGTGAATTGCAGAGACTAACTTGAAGGAGAGTCGAGTGATCGAAAATTTTCCCCTAAACCGTCGAAGAACCGAGTTCTATACGTCAATCGTACCGGACCAGCTGGAGCGCTACCAGGAATATTTGAGCCTCCCAGGAATGCATCAACCCGCAATATGACCTCAGAGAAATAACAAAATAACTACACTTGCAAGTAGTTTAAAAGCCAATAAGGTACGTTAATTTCTCATCGTGTAAATAGCTATTACAAAGATTTATTCACTCTTATTTAGTCATGCTATAGTAGAACAGCTTAACATCTTAATAATTTCTCTCGTCATTAATTGGGTTTTATTTTAGTAGGTATGCCGCCTATCTTACACACGTTATACCAGGTAGAATGATTTATTGATTGTTTTATTATTTATTAACATATTCACTTAAAGGAATATTTAATAACAATTAATATTATGGTACGCCAACGCTCCACCTGTTAAATTAGTGTTTTGAGGCTATTCTCGCCGGGTTACATGTGTGTATAGGATGTTTAACAGATATATGTTTCCATCGATGGTGTGTTTGGTTAGGCCTTAATAAGATTTTGTAGATGGGCAGGAAAATTGCTCTAGTGGAGAGTAGAGGGCAAGTAGAAGAGAATTAAAAACGGAGATTACACACCTGTAAATCGTTAACTTAAGTCAAAGGATTTTTTGTTAGAAATAAAATGGCTCGAAGCGCAGCACAAAGAAGAGCTTCTCTGATGTATAGAAATTATCTTCCTCATGCGGCGCTGAAGAAAGTCATTAAAAAACCATTTAACTAATGAAACAAATGATTGATACTTTATTATGCACTTGAAGATCAACGATCCTGGTTGCTTATACAGTGGCGGAAGGCTATCTTCAAATGCATCTTTAAAGACTTCCTTGCTATTTACCAATTTCGTGTTCAAAGCCATTTTGGCGTGTCAATCAATGGATAATTATAAGGTGTGATTTGACATTTTAAACAAAATTAATTGGACGAAAATTAGGCGCATTCTCCGGTAATCACTTTATGATCGTGGACATTTATTGATGAGTTATCATTTGTACAAGATTGATTGGATTTGAATAAATACGCCAATGAGGAAATCGACAGGCACCACTATTGATAAATCCTTTTTTGCTTCGATGGTCTATGATTTATATTTTGTCAAAGTTGTGAATCCTTTTATCACATTCAATTACTTTTTTCTTCCATTGGAGTTCCTTGCTTAGTTTTTGCTTGGATGTACCTTAACATGCAATTATACTCATTATAATGAAATTAACCTAAGGAAGCTTTTATTTTAACTGTTTTTAAGTCTCTAATTTTGCGTAGTCATAAATGCCAAAAGGAATTTTTTCAAAGCATGAAATTATACACGTGAATACAATACACAAACGTGAAGCATTATTTAATAGAAGAATCCTTGTCACACATTTTACAAATAAGATTTTACAAGTTCGCTGAAAAGTTCAGAGAAAGATGCTGTTATGTGGTAACACCGCTCTCGATTATATGTATGTTAGCGGGGGCGGCACTACTGAATTCGGTATAGTTTACTCTTCAGTTCTCATGTTATCCCTTGTTATTTTTGTAATTATCATCCTAACAAAGATTGCTCTAATGATAGAAGTAATGCATTTAGGCGGGAAGCTAGGCGCTATATTATCCAATAACCTTGACAACGTAAACGAAACTCGCATGACTCACTTAAATGCAGGATTTGGTGCTAATTTCCAGGATTTGATCGTGTGATGACGAAACTTGATAAAGACTCGCAAGGTTCTTGCTATTTACTGGTTCGTTGTAGTTTTGTAGCCACCTTATAGGCCAAGGCCGTAAGGTCAGGGTTTATTTGAACTAACCTGAACTAACCTGGAGATCTGAGAGCCACTGACGGTCATGAACCTATAGGAAGTAGATAAGCCAAGACTTTGGAAGATTGCACCTAAGTCGTAGAACCATAATTCAAGATATGCCCAGTGTATTGAATTGAAAACTTACGTGCAGGTAACATCAAATTGTGTTAGAGCCATTCTTCCGCATCAAATTGGAAATAAAATATGATTATTGCAGAATGACACTGTGAAAAGTGACATTTCGCCCCCTCTTCGCGATAAGGGCTCAGCATCTAATATCATTAAAATGTAATATCAATATTTCTAAAATCCACAAACGTGCATTGTTCGGTGCCTTAGGGAATAAGACCGTAGGGTGGTGATTCACGCCCTTTCGGGAGTTATGACAATTTACGTGCATATGTATGACTTTGAAAGTATAAATAGCTAGCATTGCATGACACCTCAATTAGCGCACATAAACAACAAAGATATTAGCCGTTGGCGAAAGAAAATTAAGACACCAGAGGTTTAAAAGGTTTTTAATAAATCGCAGAAAGACAGAGTATAAGCTCAAAGAAGACCGGTAATATTACAGCAGGAACTCTCAACCTTGTGAATTGTTTATTGAACGGTATAAATTTGCATTTGACACCATAATTACCCCCTGGATAAGTTATATGGCCCTGCGTCGTATTTTTAAATTGGGCCTCTCTTAGTATCTAAGTTACGTTAAGCCACGATCGGAATGTTCACGAGAGAAGTTCTCGATTTATAGCAAAATTTTTACTGTTTAATTACACTTTCAACTTATGTAATGCCACCCATAAGTTCTAAATTTTATTATTCAAAACATCGAGCTCAGCCTAGTGGGATCGTTTAGTTTTAGTACCACCGACCAAGAATTATTAAACCAGAAGCGACACATTAAATGCCGACTTTGATATTGATGTATTAAATCTACGTGACCACCTTTATTTTATAGACACCATAATCGCCAGGCGGTAGGCAAATTTAAAATCTATTACTGCTATGACTTCTTGGTTCGTGGCACATACAATTCTCATAACTTGGTACAGAACGATGTTCAGGCCAATGCCCTTTTGACGAAGAAAATAATCTAGGCTTACTTGACTCCATAGTACATCATCGGTCCTACTGACCTAACTAGGTCCCTTGCGGGTTCTCAGTTTGGAAGAAACTGTTGAACTCCTGATGGTGTTTTGATCCTTCCAAAATATCTCTTTTATTTATTTATTTCTTGTCCGTATTGAGGTCATGAACAAAAGTTAAGGAGACATCAATGGGATGACGAAATGGACTTATTATATTTTCTACAAGTGTTCGCTTGATTTGGTGTAAGGTGTAGCTTTTAAGTAGGTATATGTCAATTCGTATAAGATTAGAAGACATGCGTTTCCCATTAAGCTGTGCTGATTATTTTTTTATCGAGAGTAGCACTTGACATCAAATAACCCTCTAGGAGTTCGAGTGAGGAATATGTCCCAATAACGCAATGTTTCCAAGTTGTGCAATTATTCCCTAAATTTAGGGAAATTGCATGTGTATACTATTGCTTTCTTCCTATGTGAAAAGAAATCTGAAACTGCCTTCGTAACACTGCTCCCCTCTCTGTAAGATATTTTTCTCGGCTAAAGTTGTCCTCTAGATTCCAAGATGCTGAACCTCTATATAGACCCAATCTCTCTACACGAACTGTTTTTGGCTTCGCCCTTGGAGAAATTTTTATTTTGCATTTACCTTTTTAACAATCCTGTACAGTTCTTCCCATGGTCGCTACAACTTCCAACTTAGTTCTTTCTTTCGCCAAGGTTGGTATAATCAGACTTCTTGAAAATGATCTCCTGACGATCTGTGGTCTAAACTCATCTCAATTGGGTCATTGCTGAGTTTCGGCTTATCCCTTACAAATCCCTGAATAGTATCTCTTTGAAAACTCGATCACGTAGTCAGGAAGGTTGATCAGCTTCAAATCAGCATTATCTGCTGGTGGCAGGCCGGACGTAAGGTCTACAAATAGTTTCATCTCTCGTCTAGTAGGTAGAATCCAGGGTATGCAACCTGTTGACTCATGTTGCCACCTGCAGTAAACCAGGAGAAATTGGGGTCCAACCCCATTTCTCTGGTTTTCATTGACCACTACGGAGAGGTACTGATTAATAGTCCTCTTATACCTTTCGACCATTCCAATAACCAGAACCAAAATATTGTTCAATCGTTTCGAATTCGTTGGTAAGACGTTCCGGAAATCCGAGAATGTTCCTGTAAGCTTATACCGGGGTACCACTGTAAGTACTAACGCTCATATGCAACATGTTAGTCCGTTATGCGGGTATATCCGTTATTTGAATGCCTAGAGAGCTAAGACTTGCTATCAGGGAGTTGAGTTAAGGACTCCTCCAAGGCGGTGTTTACAAGTTTCGAAGTTTTTCTTAAATTTTAGGAAACTGTATATGCATACTATTGGTGTTTTCCTAGATTTACTTCTTGTAATAGTTGATTATAAATTTTCGACCCATTCAATACAATCCTGTCGGTGACATCCTTTAGAATTACGGTTTTCATGCTAACGAACCACAACATCCAACCTCAACAATACTTCAATAAAGAACTATCATGTCTAATTCCACATCATATTCAATACATGAAGTTCTAAGTAGATATGTCCTGTTCTATTTCAGCTCCAGAAGAGATTTCAGGGCTCCTGGCGTTTTCAAGGGTTTAAGCCCTTACTAATAGAGAAAATATTTTGTCAATTAATTATTTTGGCAATAAAAGCACCTCTACATCCCGGCAATTCGGACCGCACTAAGTCAATCGTCTGGATAGAGGCAGCGTCGGACTTCGACGTCCCGAGCGACACATTAAGTGGCCGCGCTCTTAGTTTGACCGTGAGCTATTCGGTCCCTCAATGGGGGTCGAAACCCCCACCCTATCGGCCGCCCACCCTCTCGGCCTCCCACCCTCTCAAAGCCGGCATCTCAGGAGGCCTTCTTGGCCAGTTTCCTTTGTCTGCCGTTCATCGGGGAACCGATTAATTATTGCCCGTTGATCCTGGTGTTGCCATCATAACATAAACTGGCCACTACTAGACTTTACTGCATTTGCTTCTCCTAGCGATGGAGTTTTTGTGGCATTGTCTCTAATGAAATTAAAAATTGACGTTTCCTACAGGCCGCAATCGCTCATTGCTTGCAACTCTCTCCGTTGCAAATCACATATTAAATGGGGCAGAAAATTAGATTAAAATGAATGGGTGTCATTTTTTTGCCTTTTTGCTACCTCTGACTAATTGGGTGTCGTTTGCACAGCATAAAACATACAATTTTGTCAAATTGAAGAAATAAACTGGCGGAAGTAAGGCAGAAAAAGTGATTAATTCGGAGACCAGGGAATCAATGACGTGTTTTAACGCTTCCATTTCAAACCAGAGGGAATCGTAAAAGACGGGGTTTACATTGCTGGCAACAAGTAGGGTAGCTTTGACATTCCCAGCGTATTATAAATACGGGGCAAAGGCAAAATTAAATTAGCGACTTGCTTCGAAAAAACCGTAAAGGAGTTCCCTTCTCCCCCATTGTTGTATTAAAGTTAATCTGATCCGGACAGAAGCATCGTCACTTCTTAATATCGTCTTGGATGTTTTAATTTTGACTTTGAGTAATAATAAAAAGTTTTAGAGTGTCGTATATAAATTGCCTTTGCCTTTCTGAACTCGGGACAATTTTACATCCCATTGTCTAGCCAGTGGAATGTGGATGAAACCATCAATTTGCAGGAATCATCAGGAAGTAAATTACATACGACTTTCTTCAAATCAGGGACCGTGGCAGATGACGAATGAAAGTAGTGACATTGAATGCTGCCTTAAGGAGAACCCCGCGGAGGCAATTGGTTCTCCAAGAACCCAGTCAATTTCTTCATTATTTTTGTACAGGCCAACGCGGAATGAGCGCGACCAAAAAATCCTTCGTCGCTTGGCTGTTCTGCTGTATGCTGCAAGGGATTATTGTACATAGGAGCATTAATTAAAATCGTAAGTTAATGCAAGTGTGCGCCGTAGGATGTAAACAGTACAAATAACTAAACCAACAATCAGTTGTAAAGGACGTAATTGAGTGCTGCTTTCAGATGTTTGTAAGTACCAGTTGATTTCCGATGGACAATGCCGGGGATAATGGTAATTATATTTGTAAGTATCTGCTTGCTATTCACTTTAAAAGTCACTTAAAAAGGAGTGAGTGACAGAATCGCATTTGTATTAATTCGACGTAACATAAGGGTGTTCCTCTCCACAAATAGGTAATCGTTCCGGCAAAACGTTACACGTGTTCGTGAAGCTGTTATCTCAGTTAGGAACTGGTAAACTCTAATGAGGTTGACACCTTGGAACTGTTACTTGAAGGAGGTATTTGTAAAATGGAAAAAACTTTATAGTGTGCATTCCGAGGTAACTGTTCCTAGCAAAAATCAAGTAGTAGGTTTAATAACGCGGAACTAAGTTAGTTCCACGTTCAGTTAATTATGGGAAATCCCTCAAATCAGCCATGGAGCCGTTCATTCGCCGGCGTAACCAAATATCCAGAATTGGGAACGAGATCATCTTCCTAACATCTCGAGTATTCCTATGCAAATGTAAAACGCGAGATTAAAACACTAATGATTTATTCAGAGCCATCTCGCTTTGGCTATCACCATATGAAAGTACGATAAAATATGAAATAGCTGAATTAAAGGCCAGTTCCTACTTGAGGTAACACTCCTCCCGTGCGAGTTCCCCAGTTTTCGCAACGATAGATGTTTTTCCTCTTAAATGGCACCTGATCGTTATCAAATGCTTGAATCAGACAAGCGAATCAGCAGTCGGGACCGATATTTTCCAAAAATGAAAATTGATACTCGCAACTGATTGAATGTTAATTAGAGACGTAGAGAGAGAAATCAATCAATTCTGGAAGTAGAGGGGTCTGGTGAAGCTCTGCGACGTTTTTCCTTGGCCTTTGAAATTTTCTTTCATCTATAACCTGAACCGATGAAAGGAATCGAATCGCGACTGTTAGATCAGAAGCTCCGTTCCAAATGTCTCGAAACGCAGAGAATTTGTGAGATCTGAAGGTCCGCCCGTTCAAAAGTGCGGTTCCACGCAATAAGTTTGGTGCACTAGAGGACTTTAATTTTACTATTTCTTTATGTCCGAATAAAATCCCAAAGCTTAACATTTTCCTTTCAAAACAATCTAAAAATACATAGTTCTTGCAATATTTCTCAAGAGAAACGCTCCAGAGCGATAGAATTAGCATCTAAATCTAATCATAACCGATCCGGTAGGTGGGTGGTACAAGTAATGTGAGGAAAATAGCATTGTTTTCTAGTAAAACAATTGCACATGTTTTGACTTTGGGCCATAAACTGCGCTGGTGACAATAACTGACCTATAAATCTGGAGTGTAAAAGATATTCTTGTTTGCAACAAACGACAGTTAAAACCGTTATTGCGGTGAGCCACATACCTTTACAGGGTGTGCCCTTCTGCAATCGAGATTAAAGGTCTCTTGTTGGGGTTTCTTCTAAGCGGAAAAAAACGATCGAATTTATGTTACTTTCAGATATATCGTTTGAAATTTGCAATCAACGTTCATTAGCCAGCGCGAAGAGATGAAAGTAAGAAATTTCGATGAGGTGGAGCATCCTGTATGCTTTGAAAGTGAAACTGGAAGTGGGTGGCAAACTCCATTAACTCAAGATCTTCGGCATGTTGACCTGAGTTAGCTCGACGACAATCCGAAATAGAATTATTGGAATTGGTCGAACCGCTTCATGGTTTACAAAATTCTGTTTATTTTTAATTCGGGTTAATGCTGTAACTTCGTTTATGCCGTGTATTTTAATATGTCTCGAAGAAATTCTTATGTTTCGGAAAGTAGCGGGTAAAACATGTCCATGTCTTCATGGCGCTGTGAATCGGGAGATTTTATTCGTTTCATCTTGCGGGGAATATCCCCATTAATGCAGTTGAGACCCATTTATGCATCTAGGAAACCTAGATCGTTCAACTAAGTCTAAATTGTTCACGGTTCATGTGTTTTATTGCTCTTAAAATGTGCTTCCACATGTTTTGAATCATGAACCATTAGTAATCTCAAATGGAACTAACAATGGAGATTTGATAGATTAAACCGAAAATTAATGATCAGATCAGGACTGTCGAGTTTTTAGGAATTCAGAAGCAGGTCGGTCCAGGGTACTTGATCTAATAGGGGTTGCGAAGCGTTTGAATCAAGTTTGACCAAGTCCGATCAAGTTAGTTTAGATTAGTTCTAGTAACTCTGTAATTTATCAGGAATGGGGTAGGTCCAGAAGTTTTCAAAGCTAGCGATTTCGGTTCATGATCAGATGCGCTCGGATTGCTTCGGGACCTACAAAATTCCCATATGTTGAGTAATCGGAAATTCGAATTAATCTGGAAGCATTTTAGTAACCTGATAAACCTAGACCCACCCACTTCCATGTCCACTCCGTACCGAACTATTTTCATAAGGAACCTTTATAGACCCCTTCGGTCCATTGACGGAGTTATTCGCGTAAAGTTAATTCACAGCAATAATACTTTAATATCAGACAGGAAGTTTCGATGTTAAAAGTAACTTTGAATTTGGCTATGAAAACTTTATTACGAGCTTAACTAGTCAGTAAGGCGAATTAGTAAAAACGCAAGAACACTGCCTGAAAGTTGTTTGTTCAGAAATCTTGACCAAAATTCACAGGTAGTGTTATGAGTTAATTAGCGTGATACTTAGTCGAAACGAATGGGGATATAGTTCACATATAGAATGTGACGGAATAATAACGCTTTGATGTCGTGTACGACAGCATCCTCGCAATACCGTAGCAAATTTTCAACAGACACATTCCATAAAGGAGTTCATTACAGTCGAAGGCAGAACCTACGTGACTATCATCTAGTAATGACAGGTGGTGTAATTGTATATTTATCGTAAGGCCTGCGTGTCTCATCATGTTCATAAGCTGGGTATTCGCTTCTTCGTATATATACAGGTTGTCATTCGAAATTCGTGCTCAACACCGGCTACTATAAGAAACGTGATCTTGACGTAATGACGTCAAAATATATGCCCTCGATATTATTCATTATTCTCTTTTGTATTGGCATGAGAACCTCATCTAATAACGCAGCTCATTTTGTGGTTTATGTATCATTTCTTCAGATTAAATTCATGCTTCACAAAAACCATGCCAAACACGTATTATCTAATGGTGGCCTTTAATAACGGCCTTATCTAAAGAGTATGACAAAATATTAATAATAAGCTCCAGGCTTAGGTAATTCACATTTGTGCAGCTGTATAAAACAAATAACTTACACGATTATTTATTTGTCACAGGTTATCTGTATATTAAAATCCTATCGTCGTGTTGATATGGTTTTTGTGAAAACAAACTAGCACAATCCTAATTATGATATTGAGCAGCATGTTTAACATGCACTGAAAGCACCTGTAATTCCCCTTTATCTCAGCTTTGCTTAAGGATTATGCCTACGAAATGATTTTGCTTATTGTTCGGTTTTCCTAGCGTTCGAAAGGTAAAACCAATGTTTAATTCAGCAGAATAAAGCAACTTAATGAAATTGAGTCCCGACTAACGAATCTCTCCGGAATTTAATTAACCAAAAGTAGAAATCTTTGCCAGCATCAAAGATATCGTTCAAGATACTAAATTGTGCGCTTCTTCCACCCTTGAACGACTTTTAGTATGACCATCACGTAGAAAAGACCGCCACTCGTACACCCTCGTTCCCTAAGGCATACACGTAAGTACGTTTATATTGATACAACTATTTCTTGCCCCTCAATGATTGTCAAACATGAACATTTTAAATTTCTCTTAGATCCTCAGGTATCTTTTGCACGGGAAAGCTTCGATTGGGCCCATAGCTGTGTTTAATTTAAGCCATAAAACATCAAGGAATTGTGATTTATTCTTCGACAAACAGTTTTTCAGAAATTGTAATGTCGACCTACCATGCAGCAAGGTAAAACCGTTCGAATCGTGGGTGTAGCAATTTGTTTAGCATGACTTCAGAAAATGTTTGCTATTTATCAATTTATATTTCATAGTTTAATAACTACCTGCTAGGATGTCGTGTCTACTTTCAGTAATTTGCACTTCGAAATTCAATTATTTATTACTCTATTTTCAAACGCGGATGCTAGTTCTCGATGATTGTCGCACCTATTTAAATCGCATTCGTGACCGGTACTTCTACGCCCGACAAAAGCCTTTTATACATCTTTCATCGAAATTCGCATTTGGTGTTTTTTTTTATGGGTCTTAAAGAGAAAATGGACGCTGGTCGCAGGAATAGACCTTTGTTTTATGTTCGTGCACCACGTACATAAGAGACAATTAATGATTGCCCTCGTAATCCCATTCTTCCTGGTAGACGGCAAAGAAAACTAATTATTTGGCAGGCAAGGGACGAAGACGTGTGAGGGCGGAAAACAAAAACCTAATTACCGAAACGACCGAACTGATGACAACACATTACTGCGATGTCCAGGAGGACTCGTCAACGTCCTGCTCCGGCTGTTTTCTGTATTTTCCTTCTCACGCTTTAAACACTAAATTACACACTTTCAGGAAATGTACATCTGTCCGTTTTTCGTCATTATCGATAGTCCATTCCCCAGAAAAGAGCAATTATTACACATATCGTCGAGAAGAGATCATTTGAAACGTTGTATGATCGCAATTTCGTATGTAAATGCTGAAGAATGGTATTAATTGCCAGAGACAGTTTTGCTAATAATGCTACTCCACATAGCATCAAAGGTATCAATGTAATATGCATATTCATAAGTCGAGCAGAAAGGCATATTGTTTGAGAATACGCCATGTGAATTCCATATATGTATGTACAGCAGCCAAAGTATATTCATGTGCTATGCATATTCATGGGTTGTCTAGAGGATCATAACCGTTTAAGAGTATACTATTTAAGTTCCATAATTATTGCCGGTTTCAGGCTGTTTGGCGCTCATCAGGCGATTTAGACAAATGGCCTTGTATAAGACGTCGTTGTACCCTCTGGTGTAAATTTTGTTTCTAACGTTTCAACCATGCACGAATCCGTATATAAATTTCACAAACTAATTTGTTATTATTAATGAAGCACCAACATCAGCGGGAGTGGCTTGATTTGTTCACAAAGTCCTTAATAACCTCATAAAATTTTCAGCATCTCTTGCCGTCCTAATTTCACCACTTCATTTCTCCAGGATCCAGAATCAGAACGCAAGAGAAATTCTTACTTCTCTCCCAAAAGTCGGAGTCACAATAAAAGTAATACACTTAATACTGATTTCTAGTTAAGTGGCATCGACAGTAGAATGGCGTCGTGATTGCCCGATGTTCATCAAGACACTTTATCCCCTAAACGCACTATGTTGGCTTTTTCTTTCCAGATCACAACTCTGGCAATTAATAGAAAGACTCTTAGAACTGACGAGAATTCTAAGCGATGCAATACTACCCCCGAAACTTTTATTAGGGAATCTCATCGTGCGACGTTGTTTATTGTTTTGTTTCTCTAACCAAAAAGGGGATGAAAACATCTCCTCCCTTTATTAATTATTACTGTCTCAGTATTTTTTAAATGTTGCTCAGCCGGAGGAATCTCAAAATCCTTCTTTGAAAAACCACCAATATGCTCAAAAATTCAAAGTAATCTTTTTCAACAGGTCTAAAGTGAAGCATCTCAGTTGACTAAGAGAATCTCCCAAAAAGTCAAAACAGTTTTGCTGCGCACTTCTGCTGCGCACCAAGTCTATTTCTGAAATGCTTGATTTGCGGATGATGATTAATCGAGTTAAACGCATGCGCAGTGACTCTTATTATTAGTTTTGGGAACGATGATTGCCAGCAGTTTATGCTTCATTACTACCGTCTTTATATTACTCCCGTTTACTTGCCTGTTATCTACGTTATCTAACGTGAAATCAGATGTTGGTCAATTAAAGGTAGATGTGCCTTTGAAAATTGGGCCAATATGAGGTGCTTCGATACCATATCGTTGTCTTATGTGATAATGTGATGCGTTTTCAATTACATATCTGCCCTAAAAGTTGTTGTTTTGGAGCAGCAGTAATGGATGTGATTTCTGAGGGGTGGCGTAAAAGAAAAAGGGCCTTGTAATATATTAGTTAGGAAAGTAAAATAGCGACTGTCCCGGGCTCCGTTAATTAGTAGTATTTTACAACATCGTATCCAGTCTTGCGAGCGGGTTGGTAATTTCAGGAAAATGTAATTTGTACCGGCGACGAACCTGATAAATATCCAAACTCAGTAACTTATCAAGTAATTCCCGCTTGATTTCGCGTCCCTAATAAATGAAGGGGTAGCGGTACATAACTTTTCTTTTAAAAATAATAAATCTCTTGCCTTTCGTCTTCCAAACAATAAGGGTGGGAGAGGCTTCTTCTTGTTTGAAACTTTTCACATTTTGTACCAGAATAAAATTGTCAGATTAAAAACAAGGAAGCAATTATGCGTCTGTCTCTCCACCGCCATTCTTGCATTAAGGGTAAATTTGATTACTGCATTCTATGAGCGTGATAACAAAATCCGGCCATTCTTGGAGGCATTCGAAAAAAGCATTGATCATATTGAAACAATCTCGATTTAATGACTTGGCAAATAAACTTTAATGTCCAATACATTCGCGAAGTTTAGTTCAGTTCCTCGGCATGAGGTTTTATATGTTCCGGTCCAGCGCAAATGCGTCCTGCACTCACTTCCATAATACGATGTCCGAATGTCACTTTTATGTCTGTAAATTACGACCGGGTTCGGATCCCAATTAGTGCTTTACCTTACGTCCCATGACTGTAAATGAGACTTGGGCTTGATTGCATTTTTGTTGTGGAAACCATCTCGCACTCCTAATTGTCACTTCTGATTGCTGCAGATGTAAAAGTAATTAAATCACGACATCTTTTGCTCCATGAAATGCTACGAATCAAAGCCGTCATAGAGTGTGAGTGCAAGTACTAGGCGATTAATTATGGAATTTATTGGGGCACGGCCCAGTCCTTCTTTCAATCCTTAGCCGAAGGCTCCGCTCTCTCAAATTTCCAAACATTAAATCGTCAAATGGTTCAAAATTTCCCATTCCTGCAGGATGTCTTTACTCCTCTTTTGCAAGTTTTTTCCAACCATTTATTTTTTCTGCATTTTGCTTATCGTTCATCATCCTCTAGTTTTCCTACTGCCGCGTCTATCGCTAGTTCTTGTTCGCTCTTCTTATCTCTTATCTCTAGCCTGAACTAACCTGTTAATTACTTCCCAGCCTTAGTTGGTTCCAGAAGAGCAGTTTTTCTTTATAACTCAACAATCTCTTATTCCATTTTTTTATTCTTCGTATTCCTGCATGTTCTCATCCTCAATTTGCATTGACCACTATGTTGCAGGGTCAACAACTCGATCCAAAAATATATTTACACTTTTCGCTGCATTTGCTGAACCATCTCAGTTCAGCCGTTAATTGCTACATTCCAATCATCATCCCCCCAATCATGAATGATCAGTCTACTTGTGCTAATGACTATTAGAAATGGGTATTCTTAGGTCAGTTCAGGCCATGCGTTGTTGGGGCCATAAGCCTAACTCGCGCGTAAAGAGCGCAAGACGCTTAGCCCGCCAGTTTTCAAAGGGGTTTATGGGTTTAGTACTGCAAAATTCAATTGCATCTTCGTCTTGACTTGATCGGGACTTATCCAGAAGGCGAGCGGCATTAAAAAATGTAATCCTCAACATCAGGAGAGGATGAGCTAAGATAAATACGAAATAAGACAAGGAGACATTACTTTAATCAGCTAAGGATTTTGCTGCTAATAAAACATCGCACAGACCCTTTTAAAGACATGTCTTTACGCACAGAATGTGAAAGGTTAAAAATGCTTGACATGAAACTACTTGCCGTTCTTTTCTTTTAAAATTCCAGTCTTAATGACCCATAAAATTAGCCTATAATATACTTGTATTATCTGAAAGTCGCTGTGAAGGATATTTTACTTGATTGAGAGGTGGCTATAAATCTTCAGGGAGGACCACTCTCGTCTCACTTAGCCTATCGATTTTTTTATCTAGTAAGATTTGTAACAACAGCTCAGGATGAAATACATGTTAGTGACAGTTTGACATGCATTCGGGGGTATCTGAAAGGGTTGGCAAGATAAAGGGCTCCGTTAAATGAGTCCGTCGGTCAGTTCCTATAGCCGCTGGTCACTTTCATTAACCGGATACTTGACAAATGATAATTGGCAAAGCAATTGGTCACTCCGTTTCCTGTCACTTATTTCTATCGTTCCTTGTTTACCAATTCTATTTGCCTGGCATTGCGAAATGGCACCTACTAATTGCCGATGATTTATATTGTTTATACTATGAAATATCACGATTTTAATTACGTTTGTGTTCAATTCAGGCAACTTCCACGGATGAGAGTACCAATACCAGTTTAAATAAGTCCGTTGATATATTGAGATTTGTTTCGTTTATATTCGTGAACGAGGTCGAGACAAATCATCCCATAAATTTAAACGAATATCTTCTGATCGCTCTCAAGGCCACTGTGGAAGAGCGATTCTTCATGCTGGTCTAGATTTACTTATGATTTTATATGGGGAGATAAGTGGGCCTATGATGTCTTCATTACTAGGTATTTTAATGGTACTGGAGTCCACAGGTTCAGACCCGAATGCCTCTGAAAGCTTGCAGAACGCACCTTTTGGCATCTCAGATTAAAATTGAATGCTCAAATTCCTCCGGCTGCACGAAGATAAAATAAATTAAAAAGTGGGAAAGCCAAAGGAATTTGCTATCTAATCCAACAAATGCCTATTATTCAAAAGATATTTTTGGCCGAGGGAAAGTCCTGATGTCGAATAAATAGGGTGACATCGCGGAGCGTAAAAACGGCGAGGGGGATTTAGATTAATTCCAAGTTCAAAGGATCACTTTCAGCATGTTTGCTTTGTAACTGTAAGGCTCATTTACTGATTATTTTTATTGACCAGGCCTGAATCGTAACAGTGGCTGGGTTCAAACGATGTTTTCTCAATTGGAAGTTTACTTTTTACCCCTTTAAAGACCTCCGACTCCTGCTTCTCAACTTCCAGCATCGCTTGTTTTTATTCGGCATGTTTAGGTGGTGTCAATGCAAGGTCCGGCGGTTATCAATTACCTAAAGGTAAATGTATTTAAATCCCGTCACAAGTCACTAGTGTGCTTGCAACTGCTACACCAATTACAATATTTTGTCGATTAATTTTCACATGTTCTCCACAATATTGTTTGCTAACGATGGGCAAGCCATCGGCTAAATTGGTTCGGCGTGACTTGTGTTTTCTGGAAATCCCGCACCAAAATGCGTTTATGATGACGTCCCCTTTGTTTCTTGTTTTTGGCCTGGCTTTGACGGTGACAACTTATTCTTAAATCAAAACCAAATCTGATTGATCTCCTTCATTCGCAGCATTGTTATTCATTATTCTTCACTCCTCTCACAACGAAAAACCACGATAGAGATGTCTGATGTAAGGTCTCATGACACCGACGACAACAGAAGTTTACTTTGTAACTAGCTGAGTAATAAACAGTCAATATAGTTTGAGCAGTAAAACTAAGGCATTCCCATTTCAATTTTTTACGACGATAATCTGTGCTTGTCTGTGAGACCTTTTTAGTATTAATTGTTTAGTATAAGCTGTACCAGCACCATTAGCAGACCGTAAAATCGCTGAATTTGAATTTTTCGAATTATTTCATGTGAGGGAAATGCCTTACTGAATTCTAATCGGAGCATCGGCACGTAGTCAGAAATCGAGAAAATATTAAATGTCGGGCAGGTGAAAGGGTGATTCATCGGTCAGAAGAATAAGGGTGAATAAAGCAAGAACAAGATTTGAACGTGTTTTAACTGCGCCCTTTATCTGCAAAAGTCCTTGTGGTTGGTTTTTTTAACGAGTTATGAAACGAAGATGCTTGGTTTCGTTATGTAACTAGTTGCGAAAATGCTTCGATTACAAAAATTGTATTTTTTGTCAAAAAAAAAATTATATTGGGTCTTTAACTGCCGAGCACTACCATTTGGTACGTCACTGGGAAGCGGCGAATGACGGAAGGAGTATATCACTTGCATTGACCGCGCTGTCCGAGTTATGGTACCCTTGGGTTGGTTCAACCCAGCAAGTGACCCTACCCGCGTTTCATCTATCAGTTTTATTGCTTCTGGCCTTTTGGCGTGGCATCTCCATTGTTTATAAGATTTTTCAATTTCTGCCGCTTTACCAGCCTGATAAATACCATTTAACAATTTTGCCTCTCTACTCACGACTTCTAAGTACATTAAAAAAAACTAATCAGGATTACTCGGTTAGCATTAATTTGATTAAAATGAGGACGTTCCGACAAATTAAGTGTCTTCAGGTTGTTTTGCCTGGAAGTCCTTTTTATTGATGAATAAATTAAAATTTCAAAGGCAAAATTCGCTGCGTCGGGCATTCACAATAAGGCGTAACATAAATGAAAATGAAACGAAAACAGCCACCTTGAGGTTCGTTATAAGAAGATTTATTGCAACCACACTAATCACGGGAATATTTATTGCGGAAAATTGCTTTAAACATATCCACATTGTCTTAACAAATATCCCCGAACGACGTTCTCTGATTAATTATTTTTAGCGATAAATTAGCAAATTTCTGCTAACAAATTGCGCTTAGACAATAATTAGCGTGTATCGATCAGAGACAACCCATAACGACCAATGTAACCCAGAAACAATTTAAATGTACTGTTGGACGAGGGAGGGAGTTCAGGACAATCCAGGGGTCACGCCATTGTCTACTAAATCTAAGACACGACATCTTAAAGGATAGCTTTACCACATGCGATGGGTAGTAGGAGTACTCCCAGATAGCACAGAAGATCATTCTATGCTTTTGTAATATTTTAATGGTAGATATTTAGAGCCCGTGCAAGCAGGCAAATCAAGTAATTAAAAAACATTGCTGGCACCGAGGTGCAGTTGCCAGTTATGAACGAGATATTCACACCGGAGACGTATCAAGAAAAGGGTTAAAATAATAAAAACTTTATATTCTCCAGGGGAAAATAAAGCCGGCAAGACTCTTAAAGTTGGAGCGAAAATGGCGACTGTAGAGTTTTACTTACTTATTTTATGTATCTACTTATTTTGCCTTCCGACGTTTTGCAACTGAGGCTTTAAAGGAAATTGTTGCAGACGTACTGAAGCTTTTTAATAATTCTATATCACGTACGAGGAGCCAAACAAAAGCACAATTTATAGGTTTATTGAAGCCAAAAGCGAAAGAATGTGGATTAAAAAGGCGACAGAAGAAGATTGATTGGCCCTTATTACGTCCTATCAGAATGGGTGAAAGAAAGGAAAATATATAGGAACAAGTGGTGTGACTCGTCGAACTAGGACGCTAGATTAGAAATCAATACTTAATTATCAGTGCTTAATACGACAGAGCTCCCCTTCTTTTCACGCTAGACACTATTGCCTTTTGAGGTGTGGTAACTTTGGTTTGAAAAGAGAAAACTATAAATTGATCTTGTGGAAAATTGATATTTTTATCGAAAACACGTGTGAGGGCCCTTTTCGGAGGCATATCTGAGCCCTTGGGCTAGTTATGAACGTACCTGAAATTTATTCCTTTGATAAGTCCTAGTAAACATTCGCAAGCACTAAAACCCAATTTAACACCGCTTGCTTGTCCATAGCGAGATCCACACCGTATTCAGCAATTTTTCAAGTTTTCTACTGGATAAATGGCTCAGCATTTCTTCATATCGGAGGCTGCCCATTCTGGTGCTCCCCAACTAACCAACTGGCCGCTGTATTTCCGAGAATTTAGGCACAAAAGTTTAAATGATTTGAGTGGCAGAAGAAACTTTTTGCAGCTGGTTATGATAACCGTAAATGCGTACAGGGTGATTGAAGTGTTACACTTTCAAACCCTGATATTTCGGTTGTTTTTATGAGGTTCGGGGGTGAACCCAAAGCCTGGACAAGCAATTACAGGGCAACTTTGATGTGAAACCATGAGGTGGTATACAGGGGGCTGTCAAAAAGTATATGTGGCATTATTTTTTTTGCGGGATGTGGTATCCTGGTTCTCGGTGAAGAACTTTAGGGATGATTCTTCGCACGTCTGTATCTCAGAAAGCATGCTGCACATTTATTACCACCCATTTATTCCTATTTTGCCTTAAGCTCCTACAACTGACATCGATTTAAAAAACACTAAGTTTGCTTTAAAAATTCGTATGGAGTTCCGCTAATTCTCCATTTAATTCCTCAAACATAAGGTCCTTATAAGCTCCGGCTATCGGCACCCTCGCAAATAATTAAGAAAACTGAATTGCCATTTCTCTAAGACGCCCGAAACGGAACATCTGCTAAACCCTATAGTCTTGTGACACCTAATGAATCGCCTGTCATTCAATCAGTATAATTAGATTGTTTTTGGGGAAGGGTTATGTGTCTAGAATATCGGGTGTATTAAAGATATAATGAAATAACGCATTGTTTGTAGACATTCGAGTATATACTTCATTATTGGACCAATATTTTCCTTCGCCCGAGGCGAATTGAATCTGTCAAGACTCTTTCGTGTAATTCTTGGAGATATTGATTTTTGTTTGCAGATATTAATCCAGCTTTATGCAGCTTCAAATGTCTTATTGTGGAAAGCTGACTTAAAATTTTAGAACAGTAGGAGGACAGCGGGAGATTTCCTGCTTGAGTATCCCAAGTGAAATACATGCAAAGAAAAGGGGAAAGAATGAGGCGACTCCGAGACAGTTTCGGTGATAGATGAGCCTCACCAGAAAGCGTTTAAGCATAGTTTTAATTAAATCTTGTAATTGTTGGAACGCTCACGCCCGTCAACAAAAAGCAAAGCATCGACACTGCTAAAAAACCACTAAGTGTTTTAACCTACGTGACTGAGCGACTGTCGTGATTCAATAAAATAAATGAGTTTTGCTGACAACCCTGCTGACTGATGAGTTCAGAAATTATTATTCAGATTGCCCCCAGCTTCCCGCGTTTCGAGCAAAAACGCGAACTCCCTTTAACTGAAAATTTACACCTGTACCAAGACTGGTCTAAACGTGCGAAATTCTTGTTCTTTAATAGCAGTTCAATAGGGATAATTTCGAAAGCAAAACTACTGGGAGGCGGAAGGAGAATGAGCAATTAGAGTCGTAATGACCTTATAAAATAGAAGTGTGGAAAATGTATCTAATCTGTCATTTATCAAACAAATTCCTGTTATGAAGCCAGGCGTTTCTGTGGGCGAAGAAATGAAATACGTCGTTTTGTGGCCTGCTGGTTCAAAAGGATATTGCGAACAAATCCTGTTATTCGCCTTTGGGCGGTTAGTCTTGGGCCACTGCAGTGCCTGTCTAGGGTCCACAAATACAAGAATTGCCCATTTTTTCCTTGTTGACAGATGTACGTGGTTAATAGGTTGGAAAATTCTTGTCACTTTTTTATATCAAACCAGAGGCAATTTTTCTCTTGTTGGATCCAATCTAATTTTGATGCTACATTTCACTCGTACTTGCTCGCTGAATCCTTTAATGATAACAAAAAATTGATAGAAGGGAACTCTATCTTTCTAAATGACTGTACTCGCTCCAATATCCTATCTAAATGAACATTTCTTGACACTTATTAGGAAGCAGAAATCATTTAAGTTTATCAAGCACTGTCCGCTCACTTCCAGACAATACAACCCCTTAAGTGTCAGATGTCAGCTTGGAATGCCTCGTTTGATGAGAAAGACTTCTTGTCTCTTGGAGACGGGTTTATGGACTGTGTCAACTAAGTAAGATCCGATTTAATACCACTAAATCTGTCACCTCTTTGTGTATTAGCTTCTACTTGCAGCGGCTGAAATTCCTGGTATGGATTAAGTTTTATTACTGGGCACAAGGTGGATTTAAGATGTCTGGAAATCGTAATGTCGGAGCCTGATTACTGGAGTTACATTCTTCCAAACTTTTGAACCGGATTTGACTGTTGAGGCCGAATTGAAATTTTCCGGCCATCTTTGGCACCTGAATTTTAAGTAATGGATGAGCTTCAGTAGGTGATATTGGTGGTTTTTATCATAGAAAGCAGTGCCCCTATACAGGTTGTAACATAAGTAGGGGTTTTCCTTTTAACACGACATAGACCTCAAGAAACTAAGCAATATTTTTATATAACATTTTTTCCAAATCTGAAAATCAACGAAAGCTTTAATAAGTACCATATCTTTAGCTACTACTCATTCCGGGACTGGCTACAAAAGGTGTTTGAAATTGTCGCCATTGGTTTCATTTACACAAATTGTCGCTCGCCTTATCCACGACTCTGCGCATGCTGTTAGAAGAGATGTTTTTCCTCTAATTATTTCTTAAGCAATAGCATTACATAATGGACAATAATTGTCAATTTAATAGTATCAATAGTGATAGTTTATCAAAATAACACCTGGAGCTAATCTTGACGCCTGATTTTTAAGCGCCACGGGTAAGTTGTATAAAAACAGTAAACATTAAATGTTTTTTGCGTGTTTATAATAGTTGATAATTTTTTGTGGGACATTTTATTTCCTTTACATTGAATTTGCTATTTTGTGCAGGAATTGATTTAGATTTTATACAAAAATGTATTAAAACTTATCTGCGCATATTTGGTTTTTTTTTGAGAATAAAAAAAATGTTATTAAAAATATTACTTAGTTTTTGGAGGTCTATGCCGTGTTAAAAGGAAAATCCCTGCTTATGTTACACCCTATATACTATCTGGGAGGGAATTACTAAAAATATGTTTTTTTTTTTAAATTGAATGTAGATTACATTAGAGTAAGGCACATGAAATTTTGCATGGCGATTTGAAGGCCATACTGTGCCTCGCCACCTTGTACCACTTACATATGTATGTATGCACATAATCCGTTCAAGATCTTATGAACATTAGAAAGTGCGATCTTTTATGGAAGCCCGGATAGTCGTTTTCCTAGATTTCTGAGATCTCAACCTCCTTAGGAAATTTACTGATGAATATTTCAAGCCTGAATCTGTAACTTATCCTTATCCTGGACACAGTGCGTACTAATAGCATCGAAGTTTCGCAGTAGGTCGGAAATGAAGCTCCACACTTGGCTATGCAAATCTGGCAAGAAGTGAAGAAAAACTTTCGGCGCCGGTAGCATTGCGCACCACGTGCAATTTGGAAGATGACTGACGTTTTCATTCGGAGTTTCGCTATTGACGTGTGCGCAGGTACCCTCAACGAAGAGTTTCATCATTTAGAAGACAAATTCTCATAAATCCGTCGATTAAGCAAACAAATAAGGGCGCAGAGGGTGACCATCAGGGATAAATTCGAGATTCAGAAAAATGTTATACTAGACGGGCGGTGGGATACCGTTTGCGGTCTGGCAAAACATTATCAAAGCGGAGCGATGCCTCAGCCTGGATCGTAAACCTGCGAGTATCGGAAAGGGAGAACACGACTCGCTATATATATTGCGGGGGTGGTTAATTGGTATGGCCCAGGCATTACTCACTTTGTGTAATTACCCGGGAGCGACTAAGCGACATGTCCTCGCCCGTAGGTCCACGGGTCCCATCTAAAGTAGTCTCTTAGTTTTGTTTGAGATGTGCCTCGAGAGGTTTCTTCTAACTTCTAAGCCTGCGAGTAATCATAGGAGTTCAAACGGCGAATGGCCTCGGGTGCGAGATACTCAATTTACTTTACCGGTGCGCCCAAGCAATTGCTGGGTTGTCTACTTGTTTGGATTTCAATTATTGCTACATAAAGGATGTCATTTGCTTTTGATTCGCGTTTTCTCCCCCTTATTAAGGCTCGAGTTTTATACCGACACTACTAATCGCATTATCAGGTGCGTTTAACTTGAACCGCAACACCAATTACAATTCAAAAGAAATTACTGAGCCTATTAGCATTAAGTTTGTAACTTGTTAGCCAACTTTGCGAGCCTAATTGAGGGGAGATGGTGCAAGTGAATATTAAAACAAAAAATTTGATTATATTTGTCCAAGTAATAGAGCTTGGCGGTGTAAAACATAATAAAACGTGGTGGTGCGGCCCAATATAATTTATAATATAACTCTGGTGCTGACGTAAAGAAAAACAGGCGAAATCTTTAATAACAGGCTATTAGAGCTAGGACTCGAATTAATTTTCGTAGCTGACATTTTAAATAAGTTATGTGCCTGTCGTCGTGTATTTTTATAAAGCCTATTTAAATTTACCCACAGGGCAAGGCGCAGCCTCAACATGTATAGGAAGTCGAGTTTTATAATTTTCACCAGGGGTACGGAGTGATAAATGGCCACTTTGCAGTGTCAAAGAAGTGTCACACACAAAGCCACGTAACTGTTCTCACCCACTTCATCAATCAATTTTTCCCTTGTACTTTGGATATTGAGTAGACACCAACTTCATTTTAAGGGAAATTACATATCCAGTTTCGCAGGGAAGTTACTTTTAAATACTGATTTGATAAACAGCGGTGCCTGGATTGAGCATCTGTGCGTCTCGAGGAGGAGTATATGACACACGTGGGTGGCACAGGAGGTTAAAATAGTCGGCTTTTGATGCTCTGATCCACAGGTTTTAGAACTTGACTAGAAGCTGTCTTGCCTTTTGGGAATGTCTGCCCGATCTATTTCCAAGAGCCATGATTTCCCAGAGAAAATGCTTGAAGAGAAAAGGGAGACGTAAAACCTACCGGGAAAGCGAGAGAAGATCTATATGAAATTTAATACAGGTGACCCCACTGATGGTCTTGGAGAATTGAGAATTATTGAAGATTTTAGAGCTATTAAGGGAGATAACCGTCATCGCCAACGGATTTAGTCGAGCACATGTCTTCTGGACGAAATCTTTTCCATGTAGTGGACGAGCTTAGGTTAAGAGTGGAGGCAGAGGAAATTCAAGGAGGATCTCAAGATTTGGGACGAGGGACGAGGGAGAGAGCCCTCAATTATATAGGAAGAGAAGTCACGTAAAGTAACATGGTCATAGCGGAGCAAAATCGCCTAAGAAGTTTGATCAGGAGTATAAAATATCGCATATGTTTGTTTAATCATTTCGGCGAAATCGTTGGAAAAGCTAATTAATGAATGTTTCATATTCATTACATAATTAATCCAATGTATGTTCCCAAAAAGCTGCAGCGCCCAATAATTCGGCACCAGTTCGCGACTCCCTAAAAAGACTGAATCGAAATAAAGTGAGCATGGAAAAAGCGCACCGGGATTTAGCAAAAAGCTAAAAGAGCACATGTTTTCAATTCACTCGACGAGATTTTGATTTTTCAATAGCCGCTGAAAACAGGATATTTCAATTAGGTAAATGGATAGGATTCTGTACCTGCCTTGATTTCTTTTGCGTTTTATCTAACTGCGCCGAAGTGATTAATACCGCGTGTTGGATCGGCACACTCACCAGTACATTGTAACTCGACGTCTTCGTCTTTGGTCTAGCGAATCTTAAGTGATTCTAGAAAATTCGAAACTTTAGAGAAATTATTGCCACGTTATCAACTTTCTCACTGCTTATAACAACACTTACCCTCTATCAATTTTTAATTAGATCTAAAGATCTGCGGATCTCGCGATACAATGGAACAGCGTTATGGTATTGTCACTTTGACTGCCACCTGTCAAAAGGGAACAAATCTTGAAAAGCTATTAATAACCAAGGGAAGAAAAAGTGAGAACTTGTTTGTCATCGTTTCAATTAATAAAATAACGTGTTCTATTTTCGTCAGGCAGAAAAGTTCGAAGATTAGACAAGCGTGCCGATTTGTGATTTGTCTTTGATAGATGATGCAAACCATTCATCAAGCCGATCCAGTACACACGGATGGAGCCGGATGGTCAGAGCTTTATTCCGGACCCCGGAATCGAGATCCGGAGCCAAACCGCTCTAATGGGCTGGAAAACTCAATGTCGATACAAACAGTTTATGTGACTATTTCACTTCTTTCCTTGCCCTCAGAAAACACTCATATGTGATTAATTGCGTCCTAGGGTGATGTTTCGAGATATCTTTTCCGCATTCATTTGCGGAATCAGAATGTTAAAATAGCACTTCAGCAGAGCCTAGTTAGGGAGTACGTTTTGAATGACTTTTCAATTACCTGGTGTCAGTGGGCCCAGGAATTACATAAAATATAAATCACGCAAAAATGTTTTGAAGCACGTGCATGCAGGAAGTTATGCAATTTCCTTTGCAGGACGGAAGTTGTTGGGTTTTCGACACGGTCGTATTGTAAGATCATTGAAAGCTGTTATACCAAAAACCTTATACTAGAATTGCTGAATTCAAACGAATCGAAACGCTTGACCATCCTGAGGAAAGAAGCTTGAGTTCTTCATGTTCAGGTTCCTTTTATTATCAAAGGACTAATTCCATGACTATCGCGATCTTTCTATTAGCTATGATTAAGTCGTCACGTCTAATTACCTGCTTCTTCATAGAGCGCCGCTGCAATGCTTTAACACCTACCAAAAACTACACTCAGTACATAGATGTATCGACTAAAACACATCACTGGGTATTTTATACAGAGGTCTGCAGAGTTCAGAGCAGTTGGAATTGGCATCGGAGCGTGCAATATAGCTTTTTCTTCTACCATCTTCCTACATCTACCATCACCTTCTTCTGGTTCTTCAAATTGGTTCATAATTATCTTGACCTTGCTTACATTTGTCTTTACGGAATTGGGGAATATTCAACTCGGCTGCTTCATCTGTTATTCCGTGTTCTTCTTTTCATTTTTAATTAGAGCTGGTAGAATCCTGATCCGTGATTTCTCAGTTGGGATGAGCTCCCTCCTCCATTTGAGTTAACTGGAAGGAAATGCGGATTTTCAGAATTAAAGTGAGATTATTTAGTTTTCAGGAGGGAAGTCCTACCTATTTGGATTAAACACCCACCTTCTAGCTTTAATTGCACTGAACTAAGCCATAAGTGAGAGTTTCAGCCTTCTGCATCTCTAATCTTTTATCTCATTTATCCTGAACTCTACTCAAGATAAGGATTTCCAGGATTACAGTGGGATGTTCCGGAACGTTTCCAGAATTGAGGTAACGATATCGATCGTTACTTGGATAAACTACTTGAACTGTAAGAGTTTACAATTCGAATCTAAAGCCTAAAGTAACTTGGATTATGCCGAAAACCAGGATTATTATTAAGGTTCATAAGAGGGTTTTAAAGGTTTTGAGAGGTTCCAAGTTTGATTGACAAAGAAATCGTGTTTTCTTAGACTGCTGATATTTTAATGTGTGTGCTATGGTTGCTTACCCCTACTCGCACAGAAGAGATTTCAGTGGCTGCATCGCTATTACTCTCAATAGGAATTGATCTTCGAATCTCGTTTGGACTGTTTGGCAGCTTTCAGGGTAGTCACTTCTACCACCCCGAAAGGGTGGTGCGAACGATTCTCTGCCTCAGCCATCCTTTAAGAAAGCAGGCGATAAACGTTTTTCCTTACTCATCGATGGTCACGATCCACCACTCCATTAAATCAATTTTCAAATTTCTTTTTACACGTGAAAAAATCGATCATATTGAATAATGCTGAATAAATCTCGGTGCGCCTATGTGGCCTCTAGTCGCTTGGATGTAAATATAATGAAAATGTTTCGAAACGCCTTTGAGCCCAGAGGATCTCACGCACTGACCAACATTGAACATTGTCTCATGCTGCCACGGACTTTTTTCCTCTTCTAGCGCATTTGTACAATGGATTACATGCAATCTAAAGAATTTTAACAATGCCGCCCGTAATTATTGATAAAACCGCAATTTATTGATCCACGTTTTCGATGCCTTAATCGACTACTCACCAGCCGAGTTGTAATGTCGATAATTAACCGATTAGGTCGACTAATTATTCAAAATTACTGCTCATATATAAAAAAAAACTAATTAGATAGCTATCGGAACACAGACTTTAGATGAAAATCTATAGAGAATTAGTTATAATGCATTAAAAGACATATTCCTTTGTAATTATTCATTAGTATGAATCACAACTCTCCAAAAGTGAGAGCGCACTATCGAGATATAACATTGACTCATTAAAAAATTGCCACCTTGGTAGTGTCACGATGTACTTTAAGAATATTATTATCTTGATTATTCTCAATTCAATAGCATCAGACACCTGTAGATCGCAGTCTGTAACTTTTTAATGGATTTTAATTAGATTCTTAATCGAGAAACGTTAGTTATTAATATTCTATTGTTATTTTGCATATAGCCTTATAAATCATGTTGAATTAACATATTAACTAAGATTAACACGATACCGAAATTAGATTAATTGTGCAGTTAATTTCGAGTGTTATTGCTGTTACTTCGCTTTGGTTTTGGCGACAATTGTGTTAAGAGGAGATATTAACATTTATTTGGGCCTCAGTTCTTGTGCGATTTGCAGGTCAAGTTTCTTCAATTTTATTGAATTATATTTGTTAAAGCTTAAATTTATCTCCAGCAGCTTGCGATCGCCGATATTTCGCGTATATTGAACAGCCTCCGCCCCACGATTCCACTTTGGCTTTTGGTTCGGGCTTTAAAAGCCTCTTGTAGAAGCCCCATAAAGAAGTTCTAGTATACATATAAAGTATATGAAGTCCGTAAAGACCTCTCTAGAGTTGAATAAAAATATCTCTTGCTTAGGTCGATGCTTTCCAGGTGTGAAGCTTTTAGTGATGGTAAACTGCTCAGTTGTCACAGCTCAGCTGCCCGTTCTTCCAAGACCACACTTCTGCCTTCGTCCGAACGCCAGTGCAATTCGAGAAATGCTTTAAAGAAATATTTTCCTCGTCTGATTCAAGCCTATAGATGTCTTCTCGTGTCTTTTGTAATACGTCAGGCTGGGTTGGGTTGGATCAGTGACGAGTGTAGTAAATGAAAATATTTCTACACACTTATTCAGCTGAAAAACATGAGACCACAGGAAAAGAACCATAAAGAGAAATCAATTTTCCTCGATAGTTCGCGAAGCTGCAACGAAGAGATTTTGAGCCATGATGGGCGTCTATGAGGTGGTGTTGATGTTACATAAAAATTGCTATATCAGTCCCGTATCTTAGGCGATCTTTGATCTTTCACTTACTTTTTCAGCGGATCAGTTGCAAAAAATGAATTTGCGAATTTTCTTAATTATGCTTCCCTGTTTGGAGACGATTCTATTGCACAACGATTAATAGTAACGAAAGCAAAGCTATTTCTATTCTACACCTGTAACGCATACTACCGAATATTCTTGCGACACCCAAAAATCATTTACTCGTGCAAGAAGTGGGACTCAATATGATTTACAGGCAGTGTATTGTGTAAATTGAGACCAGATCCATCAATTTAAAAAACTGAGAGTACGCCTTTCATAATTGTAGTTCTGCGAAAATGTCATGGTCTAAGTTCATACCAACTTCGTGTTTAGCAGAACTACAAGCTACTTCTAATTCAGAATACATCATCAGCGCGTACTCAGCCTTGAGGGAATTTATTAATTATTGATTACAATTATATTCTTATACGTAGAGGTTTAGGAATTATTCATTAAAGCTCACTCAATCACGAATTTATTTCCTTTTGTCCCAGGCGCATTTCAAACATATAATATGCATGGTATGACACTGCAGGGTTTTTACACTTTTGCAATTACCCGTAATAATTATTCTTAAACAATACGCTAATTGTAGGTTTAGTTAACCTTAGAGGAATATTTATATGACTCTTGACTTATAGGGGACGATTGATTACGTATTCTGCATGCATGAGTGTTCATACGTATTGGTGCGATGCCTTATCTGTTGCTTTTTCTCTTGCCAACCGGACTTTGAGATACTGAAGTGTTTCTCTGTTAGCTAAAATAAGGCGTCTTAGGGCTCTAGGAGAGCCACAGACATTGTCTTCTTCTGATTAAAATATTGTCGTAAATTACAGTAATACCTTAGAAATTGGATATTTATCGCGATATCGCAGTGACCGTGAACAGTAAAATGAAAATTATAGTGTGACCTTTTTGAAAATATCCCCATAACTCAAAATATAATACCACGATTTATTCGACGCAAATTAGAACTGTTAGAAAGATTTATATTGCATGGAATGGTGCAAATCTCGTGGCGCGGAGAACTATGGATGCCCAGTATACTTGGTCTAAGAGAGAAAACAAGTTTCTGGCCATAAATTTCAAGTAACATCGTGTCCCAATTACTTCCTTGCACTACTATAGCGTGAAACATGTTATGTACTTTTTGACAGCCTACGATACAACTTGCCCACACCCGTATACTTTGGCAATATTTTATTACGTCTCATTACGATGTCATCTTTTGATACTTATGTCATACCTTTACTGAAGAGTATTGAAACCTATAATCGCACAATCATGCACTATTTTCCTATGCGCCATACGAAATCGAAGTCGATGCCCAAGCAACAAAGACCTGGGTCCAATGCGTGAAACCCTCACAAAAGATTTAGACGTGCGACCAAAAGGCCTCATAATGATGTAAACTGCAGTGCGCAATAAACCCCGATATTGTTACTAATTAATCCTCCTATTAAATTAAAATATCTCCAAAAAGCCCCTAATTCGACCTACAACTGACTCATTTGGCTCCCTCTCCAACCCAACATTGCAGCAAAAAGCGAAACTTTTTCCCTACGTTATATAGAGTGCTAAGGGCCCGTGTTAAAGGGACGTTTCTTGTTCGGGTAAAGCACCACGTGACATAAAATGTTTCATAGAAACACTGCAAGGTTGTCTTGCGAGCCGTCGAAGATGAGAAGTTTTGTCACGCGATTCAGCTATCAAAATCGCAATCTCCCATTGCCACACCTTTACGTTCCCCTATTAATTTTACCGCACTTACAGTGTTATTACTGCTAAGTAGGTTAGCAAAAAATTCTCTTGTCTCGCTGGGTGCTCTTGCAAAAGTTTAAAACTCGTTGAAAGGGAATTTACGCGAGTAGGTAATCAATCATCTTGGGAGACCCCTGCAATGACCAGAAAAAGTGCTTTCTTAATAAAATTGTGCTTTTAGGAGATTTAGAAATTTCCTCGATGCTAGAAGGAAATGTTAAAGTTGCTGCGTCTGGACCACAGCGTGAGAGTCTTGATGGTGGTCTCGAAGCTTCAGAAGAGTTATCAGTGTTTTTATGGTCGATAGGTGATATAAACAAAGGTATTGTGTGAATAAATTGGTCAAGCACTGACCCTTGTATAGTTTCTCTTCTCTATGCTCCATTCTAAATTAGACTCGACACTGTGTAGACACAACTTGCGATGTTTTGATATTTTCGGAAAATAAGATTTTCTAGATATTGCCACATTCAGTGCGGCGTAGTTAATGCTTCCAACCGAAACTTCAAATGCTTCGATTCCCTTTAAGGTGGGAGGAATTTGCATATGAGATTCATCAGAGGGAACATTAAGTGGATTGATTTCTCTTCGAACCAGGGATAGATGGGATATTGGTAAGTGGTTTCATGGTATTCAGTTTCTGAGTGTAATAGTGTAATATTTCAATGGTTTCTCATTTCCAATAACCCGTTATTTGACAGTAAATAACACATTATTAGGCGATGTTATGGACTTTGCATGACATGTAGCAGTTTATAAAATGGTTTCTAAGTGTAACTTTTAAGTGATTTCTATTACGCAATAACCCGTTATTTGGTAGGTAGTTAATAACTCGTTATCAGACTATCTTATGGAATGAAAACTAACGGGTATCCTATATCATTTCTGCCCTTTAAAATTCATAATTTCCCATTCGAACTATGCCCTTATTTGGCGGTTTTAACGAACGAAATTTACCACTTATTTTGAAAACCATTTCTAAGTACAATACTTCAGTAATTCCTCGTTCGTTATAACTCGTTATTTGGTAATAAATGACACTATATTAGGCTATGTTGTGAACTCTTCGGAAACCAAAGTCACCTGCTATTTGGTAGGTAATTAATAACTTGTTATATAACGGCTAATAACATGTTATCAGGTGGTGTGACAAACTGAAAGCAACCTGTTAATTTGATGGCAGGTTTCTAGGAACCCTCTAAATTTATTCATCTTCTAGGTAAATAAGTCTGGTATTTGGTTTATTGAAAGCCTTGAACTGAATCTCACTACAATAGGAAAAAGGAAGTTTTCTCCGAAATCCGGCCAAAACCTTCATCTTCAAGATAAATATATGTGATCGTAAACTAACCTGAACTACTATCTTAGATTACCCTTAATCTGAATATGTCGGAAAAATGAAACAAATTCGTTGCAACACTCAATAGATGTGCCTAAAAGATTTCCAGAAACACATTAAAATAATTTTCTGCAATGACTGTGAAGACGTGCGAAGAAAACAACAATAGACAGGAATTAGTCACATCAAATTACCTTAATCTTTGAAACTAACGAGTTCGCGAGGCTTGATCTATACTCCACACATCAACCATAACAATATTTCCTTGAATATTAAACTTGATTATGCAAATAACTAAAGAAATTACACAATTAAAATCGGAGCTATAATTAGAGACAAGAAAAATGCGCATTTTTAAAAACGTTATTACAAGGAACTGCGTGAAGTGATTACTGATTATTGGAGTGCGAGGTTCCGCCAAGAATGTCGGATGTCCACTCGCCGTGTCCAAGAAATGGTCAATGGCTGGATGGTCGAACGGGGGATAAGAAAGCCGACTACGGACCGAAACCGAAAGCTGTTAATATCTACGCTTCGTTGGGACTTTCAAAGTAGTCTCTAACACGGAAGCCATTTGTGTAATAATTATTTCGATTTATTATTGTTTTTGACTGTCCGTTATCCTCAGTCAAAACGTGTAGTTTAAGTGACAATAAATAGGGAACTAGCAAAAAGGTTATGTGCCAACGCGCTCGGACGTACATAGAGCTGAGCGCTAACCTTGATTCGGCGCACTTGGCTTCACTGCGCCATTTATGTAATTCTCAAGCTTGAAATTAATCATATTTAATATGTTTCCTGCTCGCAAATGGTAGCTCGGTTCTCTATGCAAAGAAACCTAATAAAGTAATAAAATAAAGTTATGCATTTACGTGGTTTAGTACCCTAATAAAACCAAAAATGGTCACTGTACCGATTTTTCGTTTAAATACGTTTATTAATTCCCAAGTAGGCCATAGAAACTGTATTCATAATAAAAATCAACGACGTTAAATCTTATTATTTTATGCGGTTTATTTATTTCTCCGGTCATGTAATAGAAGCTTTGATAAATGTACGATTATGACCTGTAGCAATTTCCCAGCATGATAAACCAGTCAATACCCTCCGTAAAACGGAGCCTTATAATACGCACTTCTATGTGATGCCACTAGTTAAGTAACAGTAAAAGGTTTCATATATTTCTACAAACCACAGCCCAAATGGAAAACAAAGTTGCAATTTCAAGAGTAGTGTGGGATATAAATGTGATGAATGTTATATTCAAATAAGGAAACATCATTTTGGTTATACACGATATATGACTTTATCATAGTCATAGGAATTAGGTGAGTAGTGCTCAAAGAAGCGACTGCATGGAATTATGCAAATGTGCATTCACATTTGCATAATGTGCATGCGCGTATAACGTTGATCTGCCAATCTGTGGGACTGCGCAGAAACTTTCTATAAGAACTTGCCAAGGTTAACAACGGGGTGGTAATTTAAAAGGCTGCTACTCGCGGTAGGCGGTACGTCCAAATATAGAGCGTCGATTAAGCCAGTTGCTATTTACCACCAAACATTTGACGAATAGATAATAACTGATGAATTTCTCCAGCACATGCCTCTCATATTGCAACATCTATTTTTTTTTAGTAGAGGTTTTTGTTCATTGTTCTTTTAAAGGGTTAATCATCCTTAAGAACAATGAAATTGTGTTAATGACACTCAAATAAAGGCATAATGCAAAGAAAAAGATTAATTCTCGGTTTGTAATCTCTTAGGCGGATTACAAGGCTTAACACTTGTGGTTAGAAAAACGACCCTCTTAGTGTCGCTCTTATGTTCCTGTCTATTCTTGAGATAAATTGCCGCGATATACCGAAAAGAAGCAGAAATTGTCACTAAATTAATGAATGACCGTTCTGAAGTAACGAGGATCGTGATAAAGGCGGAAGAAACTTAATGTATTGGATGCTAATTACCTTTAAAGATTTTAACATTTTGGGTATTCATGAAGCACTTTACGGTATAAATTAAGTAACAAAATCACCGTCCACTAATTGATACTGGTTGCGTTGGAAATACTAACGTATGTATGTATATACCTATGTAGTGCCAGTTGAGAGAAGATTATTCGGCGATAAAATCAATATAAAACAGCACACATCGTATTGTGACAGATCCAATTTAATTTCTTAGTCAGTGTTTGCGGGTATCTATGCAAAATTTGATTGCCATTTTTAGATTTGAGAAAAGTTTGATCATTGCTGAAATATATCGCAAAAACTAGCAAATAATACAGATTCTATTTGAATATGCTTGATGGTTGAATAAGAGCGAAAAGGGGACTTTTTTTCAACAAGCTAGGCTGGATTATTTTGAACAGAGTGAGATAAATTTGTTCCCCTGGCCAGCCATATCTCCAGATTTTTCCCCCATCGAACACGTCTAGGGCATTGTAGGTAGAAGCCTCTAAAAACTTTAGCAGCCTTTTGTAATGCTGTTCAAACAGGCTGCAATGAAATCCCTCAGGATAAGTGAATCCTTCAGTCACTTTTCACATGAGAGTGACAATTTCATGACATACGTCGCCAGTTGTAATATAAGGTCTAAAAGAGAATTAACTCCTTCTTTAGGATGAATTTATGTCAGGAAATAAATACACTACTCAGTAACCCTGCCCATAAATATCGAAATTATGTAGTATTCGCCTTCAGAATGACTTTTCCGTTATATGCGATAGGTAGCTCTTACCCTCAAAATGGCGCCAACTCGTGCATTGGCATCGAAATGAATAATTTATGGCGCACTTAAGTCACTTAAAGATTGACATTTAAATACATATTCGAAGAGTTGAATGTTGCATAACACTCCATAAAAGAGGCATGCGTAAAAGATGTGGAACCATCCCAAAGAGAATAAAAATGTTGCACCTTTCGCTGCAACAAAACCTTAAACAGCTGAAACATGCGGATGCAGTAGTGAAGATAAATGATCAGAAGGACCGATAAGCAGCAAATTAACATTAATATTCGAAATATATCAATGCAGATGAATCTAAAATGGATGTGACTCATAAACTTTGAAGTATTCGCGTTAGCTTTTGCGGATGTCAACTAAATTCCTTATTAACGAGAGGAATTCCGTTTCTGATGGTCAAATGATTATACCTCTGGCCATAGCAATAATTATTGTAATATATAAATCAGTGGCGGTGTCATCAAAGAAGATCCATTCGGCGCGGAAAAAGGAAGATAAAACACGAATGGGATGACAAAACAAGCAATGCGTCGCGCATAGACAAGTGAAAGCAAGCGACGCCTTCTGTGACATTACGACAATCCGTGATTCTCAGTGGTAGTCAGGCAGTCGTGTCCGAAGGACCGACATACGGCATTGGATGTCACTAAATCGCGTCGGGAAATTGGCGCGCTTTTCCGCTCTGCCACTTGTTGAACTGGGTACCTTTTAGCGATTCATCGTACCATATTTTCTTGGGTGACCGTGTAAGTAACTTTTTATCTTCCACATTTAGTTAAGTAACTCTAAACATGTTGATACACCAGAAGTTATCAGGTTACACACTTTTGTTTACTAGCAGCATGGCAACTAGATTTTCCCGATGAATGTGCGCTCTTACTTACTTCAGACGAGACGCCTAAAGTCAGTAATAGTGAAGTGCGCAACCTTTTGGGAAATCTAAAACTTACGCGCAGCAGGGGTGCGCACAATGTTTATAAATATCTAACTTTTCACGGTGAGTAATAATTGTCGCATGTCACGTGTTCAGTCTGAGGGGGAGATTTACAAAATTGAAAACTGAAAGAAATAGTTGAACTTTATAATGTTTAATTATTTACGACCCGCCGATTCCCAAGATGTCGATATTTTATCAAATCTCTCATATCTCCGGAGGAATCTCAGAAACAATTCAATAATTGAGTATTGGGTGCTGGAACGTGAAAAATATAGAGCGATTCAGCTAAATTTAAGATTATAGATGACTAAGAATTTTCACTGTGGACAAAAAAGAGGAAATCTCCAGTCAAATACTGGAGGAACCAGCGATTGCCACCAGATGCACATATCTCTGAAGCGACTGAGATCAGCAAATCGTCAATTTCTAGATTTCTGCGACTAGACTAATCCCATTCTTTCTTTTTTCTCATGGCGCTCTATTCTCGATAAGTTCCAGTTCCTGCCCAATTCAGGTTTCAAAACCATCCGTCAACGTTCTGGCGTTTTGAATAAAAATATGATATTTTGATTGAATAATATGATATTTAGTATTAAAATTATTGTAAATGGGAATTGTTAACCGACGTGCGTCTGTGGGCACGTAGGAGATGCGCAGTGTTTCGTTGTGCTTATAGTGCTTATTGGTGATCAGGTGATGTGTAATGTTTCACATAGAAGTTGGCGTATATAGGTTAGTGTTTGGCGTGTCAGTGTTGTTCCGAAGAAACTGGTACTTTTGGAGTTGATATTAAAGGTGAACAAATTCAAGAGGTTTATGAAGGAAAGTTTCAGGTTAAATACCTAGTTAATATGATATATAAGTGCGTAATCACAATAATTGTTATTGACAATTTGATTAGTAAAGTGAAACGATTTTTTTTTCCAAATAGATTTAGGACTTCGAGTTTGTACTCTTTACATAAATCGTCTTTTTATTCCTGCCGAAACTCTTGTTGACCTCTTCAGGATTTATCATAGCGGTCCCATATTTTCTATAGGACCTGGGAATATCGCCAAATTGACTTAGAAAAATATTCCTGCAATCCCCATTGTTACAAATGCACCTTATTTGTAGGAAACTATAAAGATTCGAGTAACTGAACTTGCTGTGGTCTCTTTCATGTTTTAAAAAAGAATTAATGATGGAATTAGCTTAAAAAGTAGTCGTCGAGATCTATTAGTATCGGCGAAGCCAAATGGATAACAATGAGGAATAAAATGTTGGTCCGAAGAAACTTCTTTTCAATGGTGGAATGTCAAAACATAGTTCTTCTCTTGGATTGAACCTGCATCAAGAATAACGTGCCTGTTGATAAGCGTGACTAATCTGAGAGTTTCTGTGACTTTTTCAACATATCACTAAAGACTGAATACATGATAGAGTAGCAAAGACCATATTTTTTTGCGGATAAGGTTTAATGAAGAATATGGAAGATTCTTTTCAGGAAGTAGAAAAACGTACAGCTTAAGGTGTATAGTCAGGAATTCTTAGAAGATTATCTTAATGATAAAGAAGGCGGATGACACTGGTATTAAAATTTTCATTGCTTGGTGTTACCATTAGTTATAATCAGTAACATCGGAAATCTAATAATTAAAATATCTAGTGTTTGCTCGCTTAACGGACACTTAACTGAATGTTTTAATAAGATCGACTATAATTTTAATTATTTGAGTGATTATTCATATAAGTGCCTCATCTATACTGGTATGGCACTCTCTTCCCTCACAATATATAGGAAAAACTCATAACAATCTGCTGGTAGAATGCCTGTCTTCTCTTTGGTATAGGTAAACATTAAATTCCATAACATCTGTCTTTTCATTATTTGCCCAACATGTTTGCTTCATTTTAATTATTTTTTAATGCGTTTTCTCAGCAGAATGGTTTATATAAAAGGCAGTTCTTAATTTTCGATTGGTTCAAAGCTATTGCTCCTCCTGAAAATAATAGTATAAGAAAGCGCCAATGCATTTTCAAAAATTTCGAAAAATAATTGCTTTTATATACTTTTACAAGTTTTTTTGTATTTTTTTGTACAATTTTGTATAATAATTCCTTATTCGATATTCAATACCGCCATTAACTAACGGCTTTCTTGAACATATTGAGATGAATTGGTCAAATAGGGATAAATTTACGTATTCCCAAACAAACGAATATTTTTCTCCATCCATATGAAGATTTCCCAACACACTTTATGTCTGAATGAGCAGCTCCAAGAAGGTCGAAAGTATGTCTTGGACGTCCTACAAGGCACTAAAACATTGGTCATTATTTTCCCTATAAGTATCCTATTACTCATAAAGACGGTATAAAAGATACGTTAAGTAAAAAGGCGCATTGCATGGAATATTTCAGAATTCCTTGGATAACATAAAGCCGTAGTAATAAAATGGAAGTCATTATCCCATCATAAATGCACCTGCACGCCAATGACATCGCGACCGTCTTGACATCCTTTGAATAACGTATCATTATCGGTTGAGAAAAGTGAAAGGAGATATGTAAGTATATAGAAAAAATATGTTACTTTTACTAGAGAATTCTGAAGTCTTAAGTCTGTTTGCCTTCCAGCCAGTTAAACTTCATGTATTTGACATAGATTCGTGTGTCTATATGGTAGCTATTCTTCCAATTAGCCGACTAATTAGGATGACTCTTCCTCGGTTTGGGTAATTTGCCTAAATATGTAAATTCATGTCTTACGCGCCAAGAAGCAGAAGCGAGGTGTTGTTGATAATTATTAAAGACCGCAATTGACAAAATAGAAGCGATGCAGTTATAAGCGTTTTAACCATTTGCTACACGGTGGAATATGGAGTTACTGCACTTTATTGAAAGATTTAATTGAATTGTTGACCGATATTTATCGCATATCGACAGATATATTTATTGTAGCGTTTGAGCACACTGTCTTCAAATAATAATCGGTTAATGTACATGAGTACTTGCAATGCGACTTTGCAAGAATTTTTTATATATTTTTGCCCTCATTTTTTAACGAAGTATTACCTCTTAAAATTCGCCGCATACATTGTGAAACATGAATCTATAATTGCTGTATGCAAAGTATACGTGAGGAAACACAAAATATGAAAAAAATAGTAAAACTCTGCCACCGTGTTTGTCGAACATTGTGTTTTTGACCATGCTGCTATTAGAATTTTTAAAAATTATTTTTCAGACTACTATCGCTCCCTGAAATATCTACATGATCATATGTTACACCCTGTAGATATCGTATGTCGACTTCCGTTTTCTGCTTCACCATATTACGAACATAATTAACCGGTTCAGAGAACCGAAGAGAAAATAATTGTAATGTTTTTAATTATTGAAATTCCCCTATATTGTAATTCGTGAAAAATTACAAAATTGCACTCATCATCGTACACATTATACAGCTATTCCTTTCAACACTAAAACAACTAGGTCAGAATGGGAATCATCCCCCATCGAACTAGTAAAGGGGATCGTACTGACCTACATTCATATTATAGGTTTGGGGTGTATTAAATGATGTTTTCGCCTTGTTCACCCTCGCCCGCTTTTCTCTTCCCTTATTCCGTCTGAGCTAGTGCATCTACGTATGTAATTATTCTTGAAAAAAAAAATGAAAACATACAATATTTACTATAAAATGTCTAGGAATAGAGCTAGTGGAGTGAGTATAAATATACAACATACCAGTTTGCACACATACTTATGAAGTGAAATATAGCGCATGTAAAGCACATTAACACTGTCAGTATATTTAAAGTATTGCAAAGGTATGATATTTTACCAACCTGGAGTGAAACCTGAAAAAGGCAAATTTCTCTAGATAACCAAAAGTATCTTAACAGCATGATGTTGCCCAAATTTGTATGCATTGCTGACTATAAACAAATATTATTTCTTCTAAATTTTAGTATAGAATAATAATCTAAAATTAGTCTTAATCTTAAAGTGAAAAAAATTAGCAATGTATAAGAGCAATATATAACGGGTCATACAGTCGGTGTGTCACATTAATGGAAATTCGTTAATATGTTTACGTTCCACCATTTATTTGGGCTTTCTTAAGGCCAAAAACACATTTCTAAGATCAGCGATTAAAGCATATAAAATAATTTCATGAATATTTTTTAAAACCATTTCACGTGAATTTTTTCTAAATTTTTCACTATTCGCTTATTTTTTTATTAAGAAACATAAGACTTATATTTTCATCTTTTTTATGGATTATGAATAATTACAAATTAGCAATATCGTCTACTATCTAAGCCCAATCTTTTCCTCTACGCTCCCCACAGAACCTCTTTAAAAGCGACCGAACTACGACATAAAGAACCTGTACACAGAAATGACGCGAATTTTAAAAAGTCCGACTAAACATCCGACTATCTGTAGACCGAGCATTGGATGACATCGGGGCCAATGATACAGGTGGGTCGGCCTGTCGCGTTGTCACCAGAGCGGTGGGGATGTCACCAAGCTCTGGACACGCTTGCGCGAGGCGGCGACCGCTGTCACCTGAAATACGCCTCTGATTCCCAGCTTCAGGCGACCTCTAGCGGCCGTTGAGTTTCAGACGGTGACGCGATTCAATACACGGACAACCGGCGTGCTGCGAGGTTGCCATTCGCAACCTCTAACCGGGACATCCTTATGCCTCTTGCCTATTTTGAATCATTGCCTTAGACCTAGAAATAGTCAGGCAGACAGGAATTTTTGCTATGGGGAGTTTTTAATTATCGAAGAAGGGAATGCAAAGGTCTCAGATGGACCTAAATCAATATTCTGGGCAAATTTTCTCACGATATCTAGTCTCAGATGTGCAAAAAGCATATATGCCGACGTATGTGTGTTTTGTTGCCTCGTTATATACTAAAACTCTAAAATATACACCATGTAATTTCGCTTTATATACAAGAGGAAATGTTATGTGCAGGAAAAGGCGGAGCCAGGGCAAAATTGTCACTGAATAGACGATTGTCACTTGTCGCAGGGGTAGCGCCTGCGCGACGTCCTCAGGACCATAGGTTGGCGTCGCAGCTGGCGACACGCCCGGCGTCCAAGCGACCCTTGACCCTACGATATCCCGGACACACAGGAGCGGATTCCCGGTTTCTTAATGAGCATTTTCAAGAAATATTTTAAGCAAATTTAACGTTGATTTTTAAGGATTGCCAATTGTCTACATAAGGTTTTTCGTGCGGCAGAGAGAATAATTCCAAGCTGTATTATATAACTTAGTTAAGAGATCTTAGAGATGTCTTGAGAGCCTCTGATACGCTTGCGTGTGTCAAATAGACCCCCATTCTTCTGGTAAGTTTACAATACTTACGTGATATGTATCCTAATAATGTAGACACGTGTGTGGCCTAATAAATAAAAGGTGGAGAATAATGAAAATGGCAGAGATGATAAAAAGGTTTTAGTCCTGCTCTGGTTGCATCACATGAGCTCGCCGGCTTCTTCCTTCAGACTTCGATCGAGATCGTTTGACGCCCTCTATTGTACTAGTCTTATGCAAGCATTTTATCCTTTTTTGATGACGTATTTCATATTATAAATATTTAAAATTATACTTGCAGGAAAATGCTTGATAATAGATAAGCATCTTCCAGATATCGCCTCCGTTTGGATTTTGTCAAATAAAAATTGTTCTGCAATGTCTGCAAGGGGCCATATGCTTGGTACCTTACTGCTATAAACATTTTTTTTGCGCAAGCGCGCCCTCAAGTCTTTGCTTCAAATGTCTTATGTCTTCAAAATGATTTTGCCGTAATCTTGTTACATGTCATAATATTTACTGTAATCAGTTCAATAAGCCATGCACTTCCAATATAGGTACTTAAATCAATAAGGAATCTAACGCATTTAGGAAGGTGTTACTGCCTGGCAAGCGAATTATTATCTCATTTAGCAATAATTACAGGTTCGAAATCATGTGTTTATTATACGCTAGTTTGGTTTCATTGCCAGAATATGACCTTAAACTTATCTATTGTATTCTAATGTCGGCACAGGAATAAGAGATAGCGGACACATAACACGAATAGGGATTGTCTCAACCAGTCAATACACATATGACTGTGCAGGGTTAAGTTCTGGTAGATAAGAAGGGGTTTTGGAAAAGTTTATATTTAGTGGTTAGTAATTTTGGTTTGTTAGAAATGAGGTTTTTTGACACTTTGAGTATTTGCATATGTAGGACGTTTTAGGCTTGGTTGTGATAGAATTGCAGCTAGAAGCTTGGCACAAATAAGATATGAAATCGTAGTTTTACAAAAAACCTTATAAGCGTATAGCGGTTTCAACTGTCAAAATGGTGATTTTTGGGCAGTTTTTAGGTTTTGTTCTGTCTTCTGTCATTCATTCCGTCATTTCACCTCGCTCTTCCGAGCTCATCGGCGTCAGTTGCAAGGACCTGGAGAGGCTGCGCATGCGTTTACCTAATGACGTGAACATACATGTACCTTAACGTTTCTCCGTATACGGTAAAAGCCGGAGTAATTTACGTGTTATAGTATACAAATTATGCCAATGAACATTTTAATGCGAAAAATGACATTAGAAGTTAATTTTCCTTGGGCAATTAAACACACAGAGAGTATGCATAGAATGACGCTCAACCTCTACAGCGCTTGCCCTAACTTAGGCGACCTCGTATTTTTTATGATCACCGAGATGTTCGCGGGCGAGCTCTAGACCCGGACTCTGTATAGGTTCAGACGCGAAAAGTTTGGCATCTTCAAGGGATAAAAAGTAAAACTGAGGAAATACAGCTGATCAATTGAACCGACATGCAAACATGTATTATTTCTTCATATCTGATTAAAAAAAGATTGCATGAATTGAATTAAGTTATATAATTCACATATTTGTGTTAATGTTTTTGTTGCTGCTACTACCGGCTATTGATGATGCGATGATTGGTGGTGGCACTTAAATTGCCAGTCAAATGGGCAAAATTTCCCGAATCGAATTAAAATTGTAATTTTAATTTGATTCGGGAAACAATGATATATGCTCGTATAAATAGATATTTATCTAATAGGTAATTTTTTTTTAATCCGATTTAATGATAAGGCACTTTCAGTCAAATGAAAAATATCTCTTGTTCGGTAATTATTTAAAGTTCTAACATCGGCGCAACAATGCGGATCAATTGGAAACGCCATACATATGCGAATTTGACAATGCCACTACTAGAATTAATAAAATAAAACGCGGTACACAGAGCTGTTGCAGAGGGATATAAGTTTCATTGTTCGCATTGTCAGTGGGCAGCCAAAATTAATTAGCAACGTTGTACTGAAACGTAATACACAGAGTATATCACTATCAATGTTTGTTATCCGTCCCATTCGATAGACAGAATTTTAAGGACAGTGGTGTACAAACCGATAATGACAGCGTTTCTGTTAGAATTAATTGTGTTTGTATATCAGATCAGTATACTGGGGGAGAAACTGTGAACGTAAGCGAAAGTCAAATGTTTAGCCTAAGTGGATCCCTAATTGCGAGTACATATTTAAATAAAATTAAAGAGAAGAATATCGTTTTTAACCGTGAGCATTCGGTCGGAGTCGAATGGGCCGGTATGAAGGAAGCTTCCCATAAGTCAGTAGGTAGTAGCCCGATCCAACAGCGTGAGTTTGTATCGCAGCAAGCTGATGAATTTCAGGCATGCGTTGCGTTGCCGTACTGAATAAAAACCATTACTTCGCTGAAATAGGCCTAATTTGTTTTATTCCTTTGTCACAATTTAATTATCTAGTGGAACGAATTCGCTAATTTGGCGCCAAATCTTTAACCGGGCATGACGGCAATGTTTTATTAGACGATTATGAACACTTGGTTTAGTGATTTTGCAGTGTTTGATGTCCGAGAATATATTTCTTTTCCCATACTATGAGCACTTCCCATCACCCCTTACGGCCTGTTCTGAACGTAAGTCTTTCGAAGGAATTATTTCGTTATTTACTCGTTTGAGATTTTTGAGGACACTAGGAATGTTGTTTAGCAGGGTGCAACCCGCCCAAACTTTCCTTGACAGCATACATGTTTCTCTTTCGTGCCATAACACACTCAGAGACGGTTACATAAACACTTATATAAATTCTAGCTCACTATGTCAAGCTATTGACAGTTGACACGTTTTTGCGCTGGTTCGGCCATTTTGCTCAATGGACTCCTGTAGCTTTGGCCATTGTGTCTTGCGACGAGAATGTGTTTGTCATACCTATAAAAATAATGCACCTACTTACCTCAAAATTAGTTTTGCGACAAGTTTGAGGTTATCGCGACGATGACTGTGACGAAGCTTATTCAGTATAAAGGGAGATTTTTTTTATTTGACATTATCTTTCCTGAAAATATTAAATTGTGTTTAAAATCGTGCTGCGACAAAAATTGAAAGAATATTACTGCAATAATTTGTTCATATTTTTATTTAAATACTCTTGACCTCTTTCATGTCATGCATGTATTGTTATAAAGATTGCCAGATGCTAAAATAGATGACACTGACGCTATTTGTCGTTATGTTTCGAATTTATTGAAGTGATTTATATTTTTGGAATTAAGATGTATCCTTCGTTTTTAACATGACAGTGACTATGACTATAAATCACAGTTTTGTTAAGTCAAAAAAGCTCGCAAAAATACTAGAAAAAGCACTTGTGTTTAGAAAGTTGATACTTTTCTCCTCCTTCTCACCACTAGAGTTTTTAAATTTTGCACACCAGGCAAAGGTAAAACGGCATATTTCCTAACACTTAAAATGTATTGTCCTCTAGTCCTCGTAAGTCCAAAACTATAGAAAACTGCCTTTTTATCGCTAGAAAATAAGCCGTTTTATCTTTATCTCTTGAGTAAAAAGCAAAAACAGGACGAGACGTGCAATACCAGTGCCCAGAAAATAAATGTTTTTTAGGCGCTCCTGCAAGTTTTTGGCTTTAATTGATCAAATTAGCGTAAAACTAGGGCATTAAATTTATTTTTGCAAATGTATTCCTGCTCTGCTTTTTTGCGCTCTTTTGCATGACCCCTATGATGGGTCTGAAAGCTGAAACATAGGTAAACGTAACTCCAATTTTATTAACCATCTAGAAAAAAAACGGCTCTGATGAAGTATTTGTGCACCTGCTGAAAGCGATCGAAAAATGGACTCGTTCTTTGTCCATTTATTCCATAATATGTTGACTTTTGGAATTGGAATAACCCGAAAGCAGATTTGCTTGCAAAGTCTATATTATAATTTTACTCAAGAGGAGGTCCGTTCAGGTTAGTTCGCGTTTTGAACTGAATTTCTATTCAATGTGTCAACTCGTATTCGTTGAAATCAGACTTATTCCGAGTACATATACCTGTAACTCTAACAAAATAGAGCCTAACGTAAGACCTGGGGTTCATTTAAATGCATAAAATCATATTCTGAGCGTTGAAAATACGCCCTGCAACTGCATTTAATGCTTTACCGAGAAACTGCTCTAAACCCCACGTGAAGCTTTTTATTTGGATATTGTTTGCAAATAAATATGTTCATGCACAGTGTAATAAAAAATGAAAGTATATATATTTGAATGAAGCAAAATTGAATAACTGTTCTGCTGCAGTCAGTAGTCTTATTGTGTATTGGGCTCCGCCTTTTGATTGTTTCAGTAGGAATAAAATAGGAATGAAAATGAAGGAATAATATTAAATTTCGAAAAAACGCAGTCGAGCGATGTCAGCAATTGTCTAAATTGAGATATAGAAAATATTTCCGTATATGGCAAACCACCACCTCAAATGTCTGTAACACTAATGCATATATAACCTTCTTATTATATAACATTTACTAGTGTTTATTAATTTTGTCCATCTCAAATCTTTTCTAAATTGGCACATTCTTGGCAGAAAAAATAATTAAATTTATCGCGAAAAACGTGACAAAAGTTAACTAAAATCAACTATAACACATCGAACATTGTAATGTTTTTAAGCGCCCCTCTGAGCAGAAATGGGACAAGAAACAAGTATTATTATCACTTTCCAGCCGAAAGAGGTCAACAATTAAACTTCCAATCAAAAAATCGTATTTCATTTGGTATTATTAAACTTAATATAACAAATATTTTGAGTTTTGGTTATAACTTAATAAACTGATGGGATTTCGACACGCATGTATATTTAAGTGGAAGCCATGAATATGTAGAAGAGCACCGAGTGATAATAAAGTTATATCGAGAGTTATATTAATATAGCTGATATAAAACCCGTCTGAATGGCTGCTACCCGTGTGCGTGTTTTTTGGCCATACTGAAAAGCGACACATATTGGAACTGTTGAAAAAACAAATGCTACTTTGATTAGTAATAGGTTCTTGTTATATAACGTAGTCCTTCACGCTATGTATTTGTACTCGCAAAATCACGCGATCCGAAAATCTATAACCGTTTTGTACGAGGTGTTTAACGTGCAACTCCCAACAGAGTAAAATTCTTTAGGAACTTTAGAATTTTATTCCTTCAAGCTTCAAGAAAAACCATCCTTACGCAAGTTTTATACGAGGAACCAGATGTTCTGAGAACAGAATGCTTAAATGAATGCCTAGAGGCCTAGCCAATGGAATAAGAGACATGTTGAAAGGGTTCCTTCATCGCGAAATCTCACAATGAGACTCAGGAAGACCATTGTAGAGACAAGTGTCTCTGTTAGAAAAGAAATGGGCCCCATGTCGTAAAGATACGTAATGGCTGGCTTGTTTGACTTGCAGGACATTATGCAAAATAATGGACATATAGGCAAGAATGAAATTGATTCATTTTAAGTATAGTGGTGATTTAAAAACAAGCAAGCAGCTTAAGGTGATTTTAGTTACCAGGCGGCATCGGCATTAACTTGTGAATACATTAAACCAGAATTTAATGTAAGATAGGAGGATGATTTATTTCTGGACGCCATTTAATCAGCCTCTATTTAGACACGTTTAATGCTAATTCACTTAAATTTATTATCGTTGAAATTAATGATAATCGCAACGACGACCCTTAATTCTGCTATGTTATTTATATAACAGATGCCTAATGGAAATCCGGGTATTTTGTTCTTCCGCATATATTTCTAATCCCTTTTCGCTCAACCAATGGACATACCGCAAAGCTTGCTGAAGAGTCTTAAATTCAGAACTAATTCATGATAAACAAAAAAGTTTTGGCCCTGCACAAAATTCAAGGTCAAGACTAGATGTAGGAGAGCAAGAACAAGACTAAGATCAACGCCGGCCTTGCAAGACTGCAAGAAAACGAGGCTTGATTGCAAGACTTGCAAATCTGGCATTTTTTCAAACGTTATTACATAGAATCCCTTTAACTTTAGAATTTAATTAATTAGCCTTCAAGCAGTAAGGAGGAAGGAGACCGGAAGACGCATTAATAATGTTTCTGGGTTTGGGGTTTTGTTGGGAAATTTCAGTTTTAGTAAACTTTTGTTTATCGAACTTAGTAGTTTTAGTTAGGCCTGCGAATTGTAGAGGTTAAAATTTCAAAACAGGTGAAAAGAGGCGCCAGTTAGATCTGAGGTCGAGAACCTTTACCGGCATTGAGCTATACTGTCTTTTCCGATGACTTCCTACAGTCTCTTCATTAATACAAAACACAAGGTTTTATATCTACCTCGTGGATTTGGTTTGATGGTATGCGTCGTGCCATATAGGTCTCCAATTGCTTGGTGCAGGTATTTCATGGGGATCATTTCCTGTCTGCCTCAACATTCCTGATTCTCAATCTTCCAAGACACTGACCGTACTGGTGAACACGAAACTCACCTGAACGCATCATTATTTTGTTTCGAGATAATCCTCAAGTTGTGTGGTTTACTCCAACAACTTCACTATTGTTCCTCTAGAAACTGTAAATGATCTTTAGCGTATCACCGAAGCTCTCCACATTTAGGAGAGAAGAGCACTTCAATCGCGTTCTATTGGAACATGTTGTATAATGGATGAATCGAACGAAGACCGATAAAGCAAATACTCGGAATTTGCTCGTTGGTACCCTTCCTTAGAAGTCTTCTCTAGCATGAGCGAGCTCAAGCTGTACTTTAATTTCAGTGAAACAGGAAGCGTTGGCTGTGATTATCAAAGGAAGGACATCAACCATTCAGTATTTGACCTCTTTGCCCGTGTTTGGTACGAAGCCTCTTTGCTTGTTGTTGTACAGTAAAGTGTTTTCCGAGACAATCAAACTTTTAAGTCCTGAAGTGAAAACTGATCACCTGTTTCGTGGGCAGATTGAGTCATTTAAAATTGACTTCATGGGAAGCTTCTATGCTGCTCGTCATTAGAGCGTTCCAAATGTAATTTCGGCTAAACTTTATTCTTCAAGTTTGCCATCAAGGTCATCAATACCAAAAGTTCCTATTCATAAACGAATCTTTGGGGATATACGACACGAGGCGTTAAATAATAATTTGAATTTTACGGTGCTAGTTTTACGGCCCCAACGAAAAGTGCTTAGCATACAAGGAGTGTTCGCGTTGAATAAATTCATTCTTTTTTGAATATGTTGAAAACATCCATTGTTGTAACGAATACAGGTGCTACCTATAAGTAGCGTACAAAGGTTTGAAAATAATGTAGGCGCGATGTGAACTGATTTATTGTTGATGTCGCCTTAATAAACATCGACTTATTCAATAGACTTCGGGTTAAAAATTATACGCCAGCCCTTCGCAGGTTGGCATATTTAGGTAGCTTCTACTGCTAGCCAACTATTTCGTGGGAAATCAATCAATGGCTCATTGTCGTCATTGTTATTAATTTTCTTTTGCTCCCACAATGAATTCAATTAGGTGTCACTCATGGCAAATAAATCGTGCACCTATAGAAATTTTTCGGAATATCGCATGCGACAGTATTAACGCCACAATAGGGCAATTAATGCACGTGTGAATTTATGACAGCGAAAGCTCAAGGAATGCGCTTTCTTCTTCCATTTAAAAATAGTTAAAGGGTAAAGCGACTGGAACTGGAAGTTCGGTAATTATTTTTAATTCGGTTACAACCGTTTTTATCACTGAACTGCAAAGCATTAACTAACCTTTTTGAACATTTCCGTTAATTACATACTGCAGTAACGATTTAGTTGTCATTTAATTGACTTGCGTGTTAAGAAACTTATACGAGATCCTGCAATTACGAGGAGCGCAGCCTTTAAAACGCCAATCGGATGAGTTTGCTATCTTTTATGTCTTTTTTTTTAGTTTGCATCCCATATACCCACCATTATACACATTCTGCTTTATAGTCCCTTGCATCGCAAAGCTTTATAGGCCAATTTTAAGTTTTGATTGTTGGGGAAAATACCATTTCACGGCAATTTCTCCGTGTTAGATGTTTGGATAACATGTGCCAAAGTTAAAAGTCGTATTTGCACCATCGGTGATAATTATTAGGGGAAGATGCGTGGATCAGCAAAAAGATGCAATTCGGGAAACAGATCAAACCGATGTGCGCTAATCGGGAAGGGACCTAGATAAGATGGTCCTAGGCTCTTCTCCAATAAATTCCTATGCGGAACCCGATTTTGTCTCAAGCGGAAACTCATCGAGGGCGACCAAAGCGCGTTCCACCAGTGGTCAAAGTCTCGCGACATGACAGCATTTTTTGCCGTTATTGTGTAAAAACAAAAATCAAATGTTCGTAGTTCTGCTCAGCTGCTTGCTCATGTGGCAGACACAATATGACTGTCATAAAATTTTGCACTGACCATATAACTAAACCCAATTTATTCCAGTGTATGTTCCAAATTTATGCAATAAATCGAGAGACAAAGCGTGCAAACATCCACAAATATCTCCCAATTAGAGGAATGAAATGTTTAGCAAATAGTTGACCAACGCTAAAACTAACCTTGAATTGTTTAGATAGTACTGTTATTGATGTGATCATCACTAGAGTTTTATTCAGCATTTCCCTAAAAGCTGATAACGAAGTAACTGATTGACATTGAAAGTATTTTAAGTAATAAATTATGTTTGCGCTCTTTGACATTTTGATCTTGGAATAGTGAATTTTTGGAGCTAGGAAGCGTTGCAACACAAAACTTTGGATAAGGTTATGGTTTATTATGCGGAGTGCGTTACCTATCGCAACATTGATTGATAATGACTTAATCGATGGACTCTCATTATCTCACATATATGCCTCCAATGACTTTATTTACTCCAAAATCATCTTCCTAGGGCCACATATTCACCGTTTTCTTCATGCAGGCGCTGCATAGGCAAATCCGTTTTAATCACCTGCTGCAAAGAGCTTCACTGCAACTCAGTGGAGAAATATGCCTTTCCATTATTAGAGAAACCATTTTTATGACCCTGCTCGTTATTAACGGAATATTCTCTTCTTATTTTGTCAGTACATTTTTCCAATAGGTTCAAGACACTTCATCACAAGTCCGCTATTTTTAACCATGAGGAAACGCCAAAGCAAAAATAAACCCATTACTATACCAAATCAGTGAAGTTATAACTCTATAGACAAAAGCTCATATAATCTGCTCCGGAGATGAATCCGTTTATTTACCTTTCAGACGAAATTAAAGTAATTTTTCAAATTGTATATTGCTGAACCGGTAAGACACAAAGCACCAAAAAAGTATTCGATAAAATATAATGATAAGTTTGGCGGTGATTTTCGATTAATAATTGAAAATTACTTCAGTCCCATCCATGGACATATAAATCGAGTTTGCAGGGGTTAATCTTAATGAGGTAGTAATTAATGATCATCAATATGGTTATTGCTTTTATGTTAAGTAATTGCAAATGTTGTTGCAACAGCAAATGACTTAATAATCTGTTTTACGAGATAAAATGAAGGAAATTTCCATGGACAGTTTGATATGTCTATGGTCGCATCGATGGGCAGTATGCTTGGACAGGGCCTTGTTTAATCGACAAACTTTTTATTGTTTTTTATTTCGGTCACACGATGGGTACATCCAATATGGCCCCGGGTGCATTAAGCTCTTTCAATGACCAGGTGTCCTCCTTTGTGTATAATAATCGTACATCTATATACCGGTTGTCACAGAGTTGCAGTGCAATTGCAAACTTGAGAAAATAACCAACAATTTAAAGGCGGTTTAACAGGATATTCAAATAGATTATAGAAAAAAGTGAACTGATTAAGTTATAAATAAGAAATTATTAAACATTTTCCTTTCAACCTGCCTGAGACGACTAGCAAGGTTGCTGGTTCAAGTTTGTAACTGTTTTAATACAAAATAGCAGTATGATTTAATGTTGCTGCCATCTGTGAGCGCGTAGATGAGTACCATCACAGTACCCCCCACTCAGTGACATCGAAGGTTCTGTGATGAGAGAGAGAGAGAACTGAGGGCTGTAGATTCAAGGGAGGAAGATGTTGTTGCATGAAAGTGGAGCACGATGTGTGAGACCAGGTGAGAGGCCAGTGTTGCTGAGCATGTTACCAGTGAGCAAGAGGGAGAGAGCAGCTGCTGAAGGGTGGTAGTCTCGAGCATGATGCAGGTGATAGTCGTTGAGGTTCCGTGTGTGGTTTTCGTCGAGGGTCACAAATTATGGAAATGCGTTCCCTAAAGTTGCTTAGGAGGCGCTTCATCCCGAGCTAATCTTTTTTGGCAAATAATGATTAAATTGCATTCGACCTGTATTTAGTTTCACAAAGTTAATACATTACTATTAAAAACCACTGAGGTAGTTTGTACTGAGGCCCTTTTTCATTTCAAACCCGGCCTGGTCTCAGTTGCGTAGCTTTTGCGGCACTTCCGACATTTTCTTCTCAAAATATCCTGAACCACTTATTGTTTACACCTTGTGCGGATATTTGGTAATACTTGGTATTTTATTTAATTAGGCCTTGTTATTCTCGCACGTTCTGTAATCGTAGGCTAAAACCTGAAAAGAAATGCAAACATCCATATTTTACTAAACCCGAACCGTATTTATTGATCACTAAAGTAATTTATTTGTGTTGACATTGCTGCTATTTCAGGTCATAATAACTGCGATTGTTGTGACTCAAATTTCGTTTTTAAATGAAAGTAAAATTTTCAAGTCAAATCTCGAGCGTTGGCTGAATGTAATAATCACACGGTTGTCACCACACCGAGTTTTGCGAAGTTACCAAAACAATCAACCATTTAAAGGCAGTTTAACAGAGCGGCTGTAAATGTATAAAACCTTCGCATGACTGATTAAAGGGGATTTGTTAAAAAGTCATTGTCTTGTCAACATATCATGCCGTATGTCGCTCGTTTAACCGAAGACAGTCCTGGATGGTTCACAATTTTCCGACGGTTTAGCTCGAAAGCGTGTCACGAACATTTTCATATTAATTGCTTATCGAACATGTGTTCGACCTAAACAAGCAATGCCCTTTTCTTTCTTTATAGTTTGACAGCTCTGCGGTTTCGGTTCACGAAAATAACCATTGTCATCTGGCCCTTAAAGTTTTTAGTTTCGTGATCACCAAACTCAGCCATATTACAAGAGCTTTCAATAATTAACGACGACGTACACTTTTATCCAAACTCTATTAAAATTTCAAACTCCATTACGCCTAATTTGTCAAATCCCGCTTCATACAAGACAGCGAAGAGCGAAAAGGGGGTTTTCCTGAATAGAAACTTCCACGAATGGGGGATTGTTGTCATCAAAGCAGACGCGATAGATTTATTTTAGTCATCAATTAGCGGCACGACAATAATTCATGAGCGGCCGACGAGCCATCACTAATAAAATAAGAACTGGTACCTTTAATGGACCCGATCCTTATCAATAAGGGCACATTAGCCGGAACAGAGATGTCTATAATGGGGGCGTGGCTGAAACGAGGCGCACTTTGATCTACCAAACCGATAAAACCGTAATGATAAAACGACAATATCGTGCCATTAAACTCCGCCCTCTAGCTGACAACATCACAAATTATCACCCTCGACCCTTAAAATATATGTTTTTGTTGTAGTAGAATTTAGATTGTGTTTGCATGGTTCTACAGGGTGTCTCAGAAGCAATGGTACAAATGGGTATTGGGTGCAGCTAAACTCATCTTAGGCAAAAGTTACTTGTTTTCATTTTACAGTGTCAAAGGATCTCACGTTTTTTGCTCTACTGTCTTGGAATTCCTCTTGGCGGAATTTTCTAACTTCAAAAAACTCCCCTAAAGGAAGAAATCTAATGGCCTTAAGTCGGGAAATCGTGGGGGCCATAGGTATTCGCCAAAAAGTGCCGTCTTGCATAAACCAAACAGATCATCTTAAGACTTGTAAACTTGTTTTATTTACACACGTGTTTATTACTATAATGATACGTGCACTATTTGTCTAAATCTATAAATACATCTTCTTCACTTGGACTTGACAATTAAGACGTATGCCCGAGCACAGCACTAAACACTATATCGGCGGCCGCGCCCTAATTATATAAGTTAATTATAGTCGATAATTTACATTTTTCCTTAGGTCATGTCTGCGAACGGGTTGTGCTGGCAAAACATATTTGATTTTAAACGTACTTCTTGAAAATCTTTTGCATGATGAATGTTTAAAACGATGGAAATATTCTGTTTTAAAATAATATTCTGTATAAAAAAATCCCGGTGTAGATGGAGCAAAAATCAAAGCTGGGTAAACGGAATTTATGCCAGAGCGTATATAGAGCCTGAAGAGAGAGAGTTAATAAAGGCGGTGACTGTGACGACCGCTGATATTATAAAATGTATAGGGATGAGTAAGTATACCACCGTTCGTCAGTTGTTTAACTCAATTATTGATCAAATATGGCGCATTTCCCACCCCACGGCTCCGTTAACCCTTTTGCGTTGAAGGGATTAATAATTATGTACCAACCCCCATATTAGGTCCTCAACATAACAACCCTATTATATTTATGCTCTGCGAAAATATCACTTTTATTGTTATGTTCCTTTTAAAGGAATCTATTTGATTTTTAGCTCTATATAATCGATTCCTTTTCAATTTCGCCCTTTTCACGTCAAGAACTCGAATTTTCGAGAGTCATTCTTAGTAATTTCATTGTTCTTTAATTGCCCCCGGATTTATTTTTCTTTGTCGCCTTTTTTGACTTTTCAAACCAACTTCTCGTATCATCTGGTGTCAGTTTTGCTTCTAAGCACTATTCAATCATAAAGCCTTGGCATGAAACCGCTTCAAAAAGACACACAAAATTCTCAGCTCCGTTATTTTTGATGCAACTTAGTGTGTGCCACTTTTAACTTTTATTAACATTTTACCATCAAGAAAAATTAGCAAAAATAGACTTCTTGCTCCTTTTCTCAGGTGGTGCCTTCGGTTTGTTGCCTTCATTTTTCCTCTTGCTTGTGGCGGCTTCCTTGTTACGGCTCAATCGTCACCGTCTTTCTTATTTTGCCTCGATTTATTGACCTCCTTCTATTGCTGTTGGGAAAACAGCTTAATTTCTTTTATTTAAAAAGTTCTTCAAACGACCTAAATAACAGTGAGCGTTCAGGGTTATTGTTTTGAGTCTCACTGAAACTGCGCAAAACCGCCATAAAGAGCGTCCGCAAGTCCGGGAAAAAATTGATTGAAAAACTGTTAAGGTAAATCAAATATAGGCATTTTTAGTAATTGAAGCTCATAAAGAACCGGCATATGGCGACTAAAAGGGATTTATTAGACACGAACTGGTATAAAAAGAGGGGAGTCTGACATTTTAACGAGGGATGGACTTGGACAAGGTCCCATACCCCGTTAACGGAACCGTATAACAATGATCTTGTTTTCAGGGCGATTTTTCACTGTTAATTGCTGTACTCAATCCAGGATCGGTTTTTCCGGAGATTCGGCTCCTTCATCGGAACTTTTGATCGATAATTCTGGTTGAAGATTTAAAAATAAAAACCAGGGATGCGCTTACAGAAGCCAGATGTTTGACATAATCTTAAAGTGTTCCGAAACCGCTTCTGGCCTTTTAAATTTGAGTGATAATAGTAGTGAAGTCAATCAGCTCGTGGTATTTTCCTTCAAAGTCAACGTTCTGGTTGAAATTTACAAAGTATATCACGAGGTGTATATTTATTACGTAGGGGCGTATAAATGACATAAAGCTGTAATCGAAACTAAAACCATCACACCCACTATTAAAACGCGGGTCGTACAGATGTCACTAAAACAATTCGACGTGTCGAGTGCATGCATTAAGCCCATACAAAAATACACACTCGTTCCGTGTGATATTAAGCATTTTCGACAAGTTTGCTTACCTTACGATCACCCTGTTATTTGTCTGATCTTGAGAGTTACCCAATCGTTCAGCTTCACTCATGAGATTGTCTTGAGGCAGTTTGATTTTTCTTAGAATTCGACTTATTCTCCCAACTGCGACTATCTCCCTCTGAGTCCAGCAAATGGCGAGGTTTGGTGGCTCTCCGAAATTTGAGGCTCTGCACTGTATAAAGTTGAAAGAAGAGCTACATGTTATGAATAAATGCATATGTAAATGGGCCGGGGAGGCACATACTTAACGTCTCAGACTATCTAGGCAGAATAGATTTTACCAGTCCTGATAATGTAAAAAGGATGATGCGGCATGTAAGCTTATCGACGTTGCACTACCGTAAAAACAAATAGACGCTTTCAGCCTAATTAAATTGGTTTCGCTGTAGTTGATTTTACTTCACGATGCTGAACACAAATTGAGGATTCTTTCAGTCTTTCCTACATTAGGCATCGATACGGGAAAGTAGGGAATTTAAACCTAGCGTTGTGCCTTTTTTAAAGCCACTTTTTCTTTTATTTCAGTGGGCATCGGTGGCATCATGGTTCTTCAAGCCGGAAGTGCCCATTTTCGCCAAAATGCCAGCCGACCCTCACAGTAACAGCCATCCTTCCCCTCCCCATCGCAACGGTACTACACAGATTTTAAGACTCCCATCCACGGCTTGTGCCAACAAGAATTTTGACAGGAAAGCCTATCAACCCCCGAAGCTTTGCACGGTAAGTCAGAAGGTCTTTAACTTAAAATCAATAAACCGGCGTCATGCATTCGTACGTGATTCTCCGATACCATAATTTATCCATCAATTACTCAGAGGAGAAAAAAATTAAAACTCCCTTGCAGATGGTATTATATGACACCGTCAGGTTACTTTGAAGCGAAGTTTCGCGTGAGTCTTCGACGATGTCCTACCGTGCAGAAGTAGACCGTACACAACTGCTTAATAGACTTCATGTTGAGAGCCATCTCCTGCATGAATACCAGTAAGATTCGAGACATGGCGAGTCTTCTTTGTCGCCTGTAGAAGTACGAAGTCACGATAAATTTCCCTTGCCGTCGGTAAATCAATAATTGCAGTACGAAAGTAAAAGAAAAAAGGCTATTCTAAGTTTCATATATGGGTGGATACGCTATCAGGTAAAGCTCAAGGCAGCTATTGCATCTCATGTAACGAGTGAATGGTGAAAAGATCCCAATTAGTAAGTAACCGAGGCAACCGGAGCTTCGGCAGAGTAATCTGAAGGGAAACGGGACGTAGGTACCTATATTACGTGTGCCAGATCCGCATATGATTTAATGGTTAAAAAGCAAGCTGAAAATATTAATTTTGCAGATTTTCAATAGTTTTTATAATGGCGTAGCAAAAATCCTGCTGATTTTAACTGAGATGGCAGGCCACTTAAATAACCATCACAAACTAGGATTTAATATGGCATTAATGGTATTTTCAATTCTGCAAAAAGCCGCTATTTACATACATTTATTTCCGAAACAGACCAACTTACAGGTCATTGAGTGAAATTGAGTGGCGATGTTCTAACTTTTAAAAGTTTTTGCTGGCACTGCAAAAACGTAACTTGCGCGAATTGGTCGGTAATATGTTGCGCACTAAAAAGATACTGTACTTAGCCCTTAAAGGCTCCACTCCTGCATCCATCCAATACTTAATACTTGATTAATCTTTAGGAAACGCTTAGCATGATCCTTATCGCAGTTTTTGGTACTTTTTGAGGAACTATCGATTGTGATTTTTTTCGGGTTCATTACGATGATCGTTCGTCCCGACCGGTCATGAACTTCTTCTGAACGTGCGTTCAGCTTAATAACGAAAATTGGTGTAGGTTCAGCCTCTTACGTTAACCTGTACGCCGCACCATATTTTCCTTTTTGATTAGACAAAAGCCCATTTACCTGTCACGTAATATTCCTTGATATGGAGTTTCAGAAAGTGTTAATTACGAGAGAAACGTTAAAATGACAATTTTAAGTAAAGTAAATAAAAATAAAAAGGCTTCTTGTGATTGAGTCCATTTAAACGAAGGCTATAACAGGTTGAGCAAGCAACGGCAAAACTGTCACAGTAGAAACTTTGTTTTGTCCATTATTTGGATAATTAAATAGACGAAACATTTCAGCCACGGCGGACATTTCATTTATTTATCTAACGTTTTAGTTCCCAGTTGATACAACCAACAAAAAAATCGTTTTTTAATAATAGAGCGTTTGATTTAAAACACGGCCCTTTTTAAGTCACACCATCAAATCCCATTCTAAGTCGTATAGACCTTATAGACCATCAAAATGTTTTGCATTATCATCAAAGAACCAGAGGCAACTAAATCTGTCCCAATCAAGAAGATGACTATGCTGAATTCTTTTCATGAAATCACATTGTCACTCTTTCAATAGCGATGTCAAACTGCTGTGCTGCCTAACGGTTTATATCAGTTCATTTTAGTTAAGCATTTATTCCTAGAACCATTATCTATAAAATGATTGCTCTTGACCAGTGTTCACTCTGTCACGTCTATCCGTGCAATTTTCACTCCAAAGTAAAAAATCTTTGTTTATACAGGGTACCCCAGGATCAATAGCACAAATGAGTGTTGGGTTCTAGATGGTTAAAAAAAATAAAGCGATTCAGCTGAACTTACAAACGAATTCTATTACGGTAAGAATTTATATAATAACTTCAAAAAGCCCCAAAGAACGAAATCTGGTGGGTTTAAGTCCGGACTTCGTGGTGGCCACTGGTGTGCAAAATTCATATTCAAGGCCTCCGTTATATGTAATTCGCAGGAACGCCATCTCACGTAAACCAAAAACATTGGTTTAAGATTAGAGCAACATCCTCCATTCAAATTTTGAACTTATTATGTGACAGCTTTCTATCCAAATTTTTAACAATTAGAGCCGAACTAAATAAGAAACGGTTTTTTCTCCAATTCCCGAATGTCAAAAGATGTAATTGATACTAATAAAATTGTGAATATTTTCATGCCATTTTGGCAAATTTTAACTTGGATCTGTTCCGGTTGTTGCATGTGTGAAAAAATATTTACACCTTGGCGGAAATTAATGAAGACAATTACGATTGGTATGATGACACGATAAATGTTTTGACACATATTGGTTGTTTATACGTGTTGGCAATAAAGTTTTTTACAGATAGTAAATTATTGTAAATTTTTCGTCTTGGCTCAGGCTTGTTAAAATATTTATAGAAAATCCTCACCAACTAGTCGCAAATATTGACGCCTATTGTAGGTGTTCCCAAGCTGTGTGCGAAAAATAATGAATTATTAGAATAATATTTACAGTAAACTAATATTATTTCATTATAATTTACTGTCACAGAATAACTTATTTTTGTCCGCTATAAATTAACATTTACAGATCCCATTTATTTATCGTCGAGCCGTTCGTGTTTGTTTAGATAGGAAGGTATGTTGTGTGCGGTTTGGCTTACCTGATAGCTTACAAATTACACCTTACAAGCTTGCGACACACACACACATTGCTACGTCTAATTTAAATAACATCTTCACCAACCAAATTAGTATATTTAAAGAAGTTACATGGCTTTTACGTCTTCTTCAAACATTTTTCTTCAGTCTCATTCTTAACGTCGCCGTATTTCATTCAAATCCTTCATATATTGTGCAGCAAGTGCTGCGTTGGTAATTGGCACATTTTTAAACGTGACTCCAGGAAATTTTCCTAATTTGTCTCCAACTGAGGCCCCATCACGATGACAGGCGTATAGCAACACAAAAAGACTTCGATATAGTGCCATATTAAAAAAAAATCACCTGAATAGCGTAAAGCTAGTGGTTTAATATCACAGTTAATTACCCACCTTTTCATTATTATCAAAAGCTGCACCTGAAGGCCTCCAGAAATTCCCATGATATGAGCGATATCTCACCACCTCATCAAAAATGTGAACATTATTAACATTTGACTAGATATGAAGGGTTAGATCAAATAATTCATTTTCTTCGAACGACCCCATAGTTTAGTAATTTAAGGCTTTTAATGGTGGCAATAAATTATTCCTATAAATACCATGTTCTGGCCTCGGGCGCAAGATCAAGGGGTCCGTGAAATTTCGATTTCCACATGAGTTCTTTACCTAGATCACAATACATTCTTTTTGCCTGCGCTCTTATGTATACGTTCGAACATAAATATTTTGTTCTTGTTATCACTTATATGTCAAAGTGTCGAAATACTTATTTTATCCTAATTTAGAACAGTTCTGCGCTAAACTTGCTTAGATCCTTGTTCCTATCAGTATCATTTTCAATATTATTCAAGATTAGTAAAACCAATGATCTAGAAGAACTGGATGTTGCGAGCAATTGCTGGCATTCCACTGAAAGTGAGGCAATTTTCTGACCGGAAGACCGCCAGGCATTAGTGTCCCCATGAAGTCATTTCATCGTCAGAAATGCGTCTTGCGTCGACGCACTGTTAATGGTGATGTCACGCCCTCCTATTGTGTCTCATCTGCCAAAAAGGGCCCGCCATATTGCAAAACATCTTGCCACATCCAGTTCTTCTATATCATCGAGTAGAGCTAAAGAATAAACTTGATATAATGCGTTGTATGGAACTTTTACTTTAGTATTGTGCCTTCGCAATCGACAAATTTTAACTTTAAATTTCGGCCCGTATCTCAATACCGGGGATAAGGAAAAACATCTGGTATTAATCCTCCGAGTGGAACAGTTATCTGTTTGGAACAGTCATCTCACTGCTCACGTTTTCAGTTCTGCGAATATTATTATTTTAAAATATTGAATCGTTTGTCTTAGAGCAGAACTGGCATAGGTTCCTGTTTTTGGTTGCCCCGGGGGCAATAAATTTGCTTTGCCTGAACTCTTCGGAAATTTAAGTGAGGGCTTCCTAGAGGTTCATGGCTTAGCGATCAGAGGTGTGAAAGAATCAGATTTTCATTGCTGGTCTAGAGAGTCTAGATCGATACTTTTTTCTTGGATCAACAATCAGTTTCACACCAAGAAGTTCTAAAAAGGTCCTCTCGTTTAGGTGTAGGGTATTCTGTTCTAAACAGTACCCTTAACGTCCCTTCTCACTTTTCCAGCACGCCCACAAAGCGCAATTTCCAGAAATTGATTCTTCGTTCTATGATGTAAATCCAAACATTTTTGCATCCAATTGTTTTAACAGAATTTTAATTTATTTTTACCTTTACCTTTAGCAGCGTTTTGTATTTGAAAATACCTATGAAATTGTTAGAATCCAAAAAAGCCAGTGCGAATATTTGGAATGCATTTGGTAAAGTTTATTAAATATTGCATTACTCTTGTTTGGACTGCTGGCTAATCGAAGTTTACAATAGATTTCGGAGTTCGAACTATCGCTCCATTTCGTTCAGAGGTTCCGAATATTTTGAGGAACTATTAATTCGATAGTTGTATGCACCCTGTTCAATATTCGAGTCACGAATAACTGCAGAACTATTTACGTTATGAGGAATTTCTTAGATGACCGAATGCGTGAACATCGAACAGCAATGGACAAACCAGAATAAATAGTCAGCCATTTATCCACATAAAGACGATGAACATCCTGCGACATAATCAATCTTGCGGAAATAGATCAATCACAGTCTCAGTCCCGTTGTCTGATTTGCATACCGGCTTCGGCATGGAAGAGGATGCTTATAAATGTAGAGAAGGCAGCCCAAAATGGAGGGTGAGGGACAAAAAGAGAAGAAGGTCTCACAAATAATATAAAGTTCTTCCTGACAAATCAATAAGTTTCAGATTATGAGGGACCCAAGGAATAAAGCGAATTCGATGAGTCAGACTTGGGAGAAATAACTTTTAAGTATGGAATAATTTGACACGACAAGACAGGAAATTGCGACCATGTTCCGGATTCTTGGCCAAAGGCCGGGGAAACGGTCCTTTTTCAAGATGGCGATTCACTAATCAGGAAGAATGGGCCACACCTGTGTGGGATTGAGACTTACTGCCCGTTGTCACGACATAGACCAAATTACCCAATCTATGAATAAACAAACAACATATTGAATGACCTCTACGGTCCTATTGCGGTGTCGTAGAAAAAAGGCGGTGATAATTTTGACAAGGTTACGGTCATGGATTATAAGTTATCATAAAGTAAATATAGCTGCATTTTTGCTCGCAAGCATCTGACCTATAGCCTTGGAAAAAGCACTGCATTATAAACAGATACGTTAATGGGATAATTTAGATGTAGTTGTGCAAATTCTTAAGCAGAATTATCGACCACTTAACTCTCAATCAAAAAGTCTTCAGAAATGAACGGAAAATAAAAGGCTGCTCGCGTCAGAACTATAAAGATGTCAACTTCAGAGATACAGTACCGGCTGTCGCCATTCATAATAGAAGGGCAAAATAAATAAGCCGTATGAATCCACACAACATCCCCGGATAGGAAGAAATAATATTGCGGCGGGCGCGACAAACCATAAATTTGAGCATGTTTCGCACCATTACTCCATATTCACGATATCTCCTTGTTCCCGTACATTACAACGTTGGATCTGCCTCGTCTTGCCCAAGTTTTAAATTGCGAAGGCATATTGCAATTTTCGTATGAACACCAGCCAGGCACTAAGAAGGTTACAATACTTATTATATATCCCCACTGTTACGTCACTTTGCGTGAATTAGGGGTTTGTTATTGAACTGGAAGGAATAAGCAGATTTAAATTTTTGATGTGGATTCATTGGGAAACTAAATAAATGCTTTTTTTGAGCTTTAGAAGCATAATTGGACCAGAAAATCGTCGCAAAGTAGACAAATCGTAATGAAAACAAGATCGCTCAACGGGAGATATGAAGGTAACAGGGGGCGTGCGAATTAGCCGTACCAGTCACAAGCTTCGCACCTGCGCCGTTGAAATTTTATGCCGTGTTACAATTATTATCGATCACTGCTTCAGGAAAATATCGAGTAGTAACAATAAGCTTTAAAGAGGCGTAAATTGAATAAGAAAGATTTTAAGTTAGAATTCCACATTCAAGGATATTTTACTCTTTCCTCAAGACGACGCTGTTCTGGGCAGAGTTCTTACACTCTAAACCTCAATAAATCGAACCTCTTTATATTCTGAAGAAAGAAATAATCGATACTGTCGCCCCAAGGTTTATAATATAAAGACATGTCCAGCGTAGATCGTAGAATAGAAATGCAACGGTAGCGTCTTATTACTTTTAGTTATCGCCTATAAATCATGCTCCCCTCGGCTGTGCCCCGATAGTAACTGTATGCCAAAAATTTACGCTTCTTAAAATCCATGTTAAAAATATTCAAATTGTTGCTTTTTAGTGTTCCCCAAGGCCCCATTGAGGTTGACGTCAATTTTGCTGACGCGAAACTCTCTTCGGGGACCCTTTTACTCTTTCTAGACGCTAAAAGGATGGAATTAATTTTTTGGAACCTATTAGAGTTCAGCCGTTCCTTTATTAAGTTCTGTTTTAATAACTTTTTCTTGAGAAAATTAGGATTTACGTATTACGGCTTTGAGTAACGGATTAACTGTGTTTGCGCATTTTTTAAAATAATAACGGAATAGTTTTTACTCTTGGAAACTGACCAGTACGAGATAGTAACTGTGCAGCATAAAATGCTAAGAAGCAGGAAAAATGTATGGGCACATTGAAGGGAGTTTGACAAGATAATTAATCATGAATTTCGTTGATTGAAAATGTACAGTGAGTTTAGTGGGCCTCTAGGTCAGTCAGTAATAGCTTGATGAGTTGGGTAAAGGTTGGTCGATAAACCGTTTGTTGGAAATAACATCAGCTAATGCAAATCAGTTAACCACAATGATTAAAACATTAAAAGTGCAGTGCATTGTAGTGCAAAAAGTAAAATTATTATTGTATTATATTTGATCCTGCGAAGCACTTTGCACCTATGAAGTCCTTAAATGTAACCTTGAAAGTGATTTATACATGCCAACATTTAACCCAAATCCAATGACGAACACAAAATGTTCAGTTGCAACTCCAGATATCAATTTCCCCCCACGTCAGAGGGTCTTTGAGACACAATTTTTTTCGGCGCAAAATGAGATATCGTCAGCTCGATAAGTGGATCAACAAAAGGAGATCTTCACCTCAAAACGTAATCGATCATCAGTCTTCCTGCTCCAATAAGAAGGCGAGCACTTTAGGAAAATTGTAGGTAAAAAGGTGGGGCTGAGATTTCCTAATAGGAGTGTAACCCGCCTATATGTGGATTCGATTTTGGACTGATGGCGTGTACCCCATCGCATCGTTAGTCTGATCAGAATTAATGGATTAATGCAGTATTGAACTGTCATCGCTTATCTTGCCACCGCTCGATAATGACAGTTCGTATTCCGCGTATGACCGCGAGATTATTTTCAGTTCATAACATTGCCTATTTGCATGGTCTTTACATAATTATCGCTCCGACTTCTGATTACATCAAATCGACTGAATATGCATTGATAATAAGAGAGCAAGTGCAATAAGTGCATGAGAAATTGGACACTGTAATATCAGATCCTGTAAATCCATATTAAATGATTTAGGATTCGCGCTTTTACGCCTAAGGCGCATGCCTTCTATTCGCAGTAGGCACGGCTCCGTGCCTGCACAGCTACAAATGTTTTCAACTCGCAACGCACGAAATTACATAACATCAAATCACAGAAGAGACATAATTAAATCGGGGCTACAACAAGCAATTAGCTTTATTAGGAAGCAGGCCTGCTCCAAGATTGCTTTTAAACGTTGCCCTTGTAAGATGTGGGCAACTTTTTAAAGGGGGCGTACATTAGTAATCGCAAATCAAAGATGCAGTCAGTGGCTTTTCATAACCGAATCTTGAGATATCCGACAGAGCCGTATTTTAGCTTCATTCTGGTCTAATCAAAGAACTGGTATGGGATTTTAGGAATTGTGCTGGGCGCGACTGGTGCGGCTCTGTGCTTGACCAGTGTGTGTCGAATATTCTTTAGGACACTGTTTTCATTCTAGGTGTCTCTGAAATATTGTTTACTGCATCCCGAGTATTTATTACCTGTTGTTCAAGTGCGGTTCCGAACAAAGGATATTCTTTAGCAGAAAGCTTGTTAACGTATGCCCATACGAACGATATTTCATTTTAAATAACAATGTTTATATATCATTACATGTGACGAGGTATATTTAGATGTTTGGGTAATAACAAATCCTTTAATGATTGCCTCAAATCTTTTTAGTTTTATTGCTGGTGCAGATTAGGCGCCGGATTTTCCACACACATACGTTCCTGTTTCATAATAACTTGTCTTTTCATGCTTGAAACCTTTTGCTAATTAATTGTCTGATTTATAACCACTTTCTGAAATGTAGTAGTAGAATAATGTGTTAATTCCTATTCCAAATGTGGCATTTATTATTGCCTAGACATATCGCTTATAATCATGTCCAATTGTTACTATTACCGTTAAAGTATTGCTCTGTGTCAGAACCCACTGAAGCTGCTACTCTCTACACCTCATTAAGTATTGTTATTGCAGTGTGAGTGGGGGAATTTGAATAGTAACAGCACATTAATAGCGTCTAATTCTAACCTAATTACCATCTTCGCAAGACGTTTGATGATCATCATCATCATCATTATGAAAATCATCTCCAGGAATTTGTTTCAATCTGCGAAATCGTGACATTTCTCTTCGAAGCAATCCATCTGCTCACACAAATTTTTCGGCATTATAAAAAATAAATGCATTAACTTATAAGTCGAAGTTTCCTAATCAGTGAGTAATATAGCACATCCATCATGAAGCTCCTAGTTACTCGCATCACCGATTAACCTCAGATCACCTGAATTAACTTAAATTAGCTTGATCTAAATTCGTACTTACAGAGAGTGACTTCAATTCTTGAAGCAAATTTAAGGCCCCAGATTTTCAATAATAACCAAGCTGAATTTCGGGGGTCTCTGTGATTTCCAAGTTGCTCTAGGGGTGTCTGCAGAGCTAACGAAGAAAAAATATCGATAACGTCCGCATCTGTCTTGCAGGCAGAGAACTGCCTAAATTGAGAACCCTTATGCAAAATAAAGGGCTCCAGAAGGAAAAACGGAATTGTACGGGCGCGTTGAGGAGAAAATTTGTCTTTTTATAGAAAACCACAGGTACGTTTACGAGGAGTCTCAATAGATTCATTGACTGTTTAGCATCTTTAAATCAGTCATGGGTGTGACGCTCTTGTCGCTGATCCAAGTTTTGGTCAAAAATCCTTTAAACTTTCTTAACTTTCTACCTTCACCTGGGTTTTTATAAGCCATGTTGCATGAACTGCATATGAGCAAGGTCAAACCAATCATAGAACCATAAAAAGCTTTAATTCGGAAGCAAATGAGCCGTGAACTGGTAAGGATATTCTAGAAGAAGGCAAATCTCCGATAATCTACTAGAACTTGGGGAATGATTAATTGAATGTTAGAGGGGATGCTTAGATTTAAAGAAAACTATCAACCCTCGTTGGCGTGGCGAGAATCTCAGGAAAGTTTTGGTTGCTCACGGGAGAGTACGAGAGGCGAGAGTGCGAGGGATTGTTGCCTACATTGTCGTGCTCTATGGATGTCATGTTGGTTTCTGATTCCCCTTAATTTGACCTATGTTCTTTTCCAGCAAGTGAAATGTACAGCCCACAATTGCAAGTGTGACAACTTCATCCCTGGAAGACTTCGCATGCGCTACTGCGAAAGCTGCAACCATAGTTGGATATCTCACGGTAAGTCAACACGTTTCCTATACGGAACATTCTAATTTTGTTCAATTTATTAATAGCTACCTACGCGGTACCATTGCAAATATCATTATAAATGTCAGTGTCTGAGATGGTCTAGAAATAATTTAAATCCGAAAAAATATGACCATCTCGATTGTACTTGGACTACCTTTTATGGTACCAGACGTCGGAAAGCAGTCTTATAGGGTGTGACTGGATTTAAATTGCAAAGTGTTGGGAAATAATTTGTTGTTAATTAGGCTTTTGTTTTCTCACGTATGAGGCTATTACCCAGTTGTGTCGTAAGACTTTGGGGATTTGACTTTTGAAGCCCAGATATCGCAAAAACTGGGCCCATTCCCCTGGGAACTCAGGGCTTTCATAACCCTTGAAATATCCCCGATCAATCAGAAAAAAATATTATATAATTCCCATTATCGGACACTGGGCATAAATTTGATATTCTGTAACCTAGTCACGTTGTGCCCATCTTTCCATTTAGTGTATGAGATGAATATTCGATTTTATAGTTCCGTTTTAAATTTTTCTTGGCTGGGCATAAATCTGCGTTTATACTTTACATATATCCTACAGGGCCTTCAGCACACAAGCCAAAATGGGCATATCAATCATCCGAGCCCTTTAACGATCAGCGAGCACGTCAAAACGTTAGTGTCACCCTATACACCTCATGAACCCCTTTAGGACAGCATAATTTCTAAACGTTGGCAGTGACACATTTGAAGAACGAGGGTGTGCGCGCAAAACAAATATTAATATGTTTAGGGTCTGAAATTGAGGCCCTTAATAGCTGTATAGTTGCATGTTGTAATTTAATAAGTGTTTCTCCTGCATCTCCCTGTATTATATTTTAATTTAATTAAATTGTCAGCTAGACAGTTTTAACGGTGTTTCCTACGTTCCGGGGTCACCCGCAGGGTGGACACGCATGTGACATTATGAACGGTTTTCATTTTAGACGCTAATTGCTTTTTTTTAATTTGGAGGGATATGAAGTTATACCGAGTAATTATATTGAATTCGGGGCTTATTTATCGTCTTGATGAACTGAAGAGAGATCCTAGATCTGGGGAGCATAATGGATGCTTGAGAAATTTAGAGCGAGGTTGGAACGAACGACTCCAAGTAATCAAGACGGTGTTAATGGATATTATAAGAAGAACTAATATTAATCCTGTAAAAGGAATAAAACAGACTTCGGAGCACACACCGAAATCGCTATGAGTCACTTAAACACAGTCGTCTTCGGTTTTAATTTCTTAGAGTACTTAATCATATAACGTATACGATCTAATATCCAGGGAATAAATTTTCCGAAATCTGGGAAAGTTATTAAGATCGTATCTTGACGAATGACGTCACTTATAGAGGCGACATCAGTTTGCTTCCCCCGGCATTATAAGGTTAGTGTCAAGAGTTATGGATTAGCCGACTCGGTCAAAGCAATATGTCATATGTGAAAAACTCTGGATAACTAATTCGGATGTCGGGGGTGAACTTACGAAGATTGTTTTCTACCCCCTCGGCAAATATCAATGAGCGCAAAATAGAAAATCTAAAGTAAGAAAGCGGTGTTTATAGGTTCAAGACATTCCTTAGTCAATTCCAAATAAACCTATTTTAGGACACATATCTGTTTACACGTTCGAATTGGATAGGTGAGAAATGTTTTTACTTTTGATTATTTTCATTGACACATAGTTTTTATAAATTGTTTGTGTTTTCACAGTTGACTCTAAGTCTTATTGCCACCCAAACACTATTAAAAGCGGCATTAAAACTGGTTTAAATTTATCTTTATTTCCACACCGTACGAAATAAGCAATATCCCCGATCGTTCCAAATTTTTAAGAAAGTAGGTAAACGCCGTGTTTGCTTATGCCCCAATCAAATTGCTATTATTAAAAGTACCAGTAGGTTTAAACTTGAAAATCGGTTTATAACCGAGCGTGCTTTTGCCAATTTTTAATTATTGACGAACAGACAAGCCAGATCGCGGCATTTGTAATGAAAATAATCCATTTTCAATCGTGGCGTGCCAAACTGACGAATCTCATCACTGATGTGGGGGATTACATTATCACGCAATACGCAAATAATTAAAAAGGGACTAAAACATCGACCCCCGTCGATGAATTGACGACCAAATTATCAGATTGTTAATTCTGCCTTTTTGGGGGCTTGTAATCCATCTTTAAAACCGGTTGAAAATTTAATACCATTGTTTGTTCAATCATTTTAAAATCTCTGCTTCCTGTATAAAGCATGTTTTGAAAGTTTCTCAAAAAGGTATTTACAAGTATAAACATTATCCGTAATGAAGGATTATCCGCTTTATAGTCTCCTTAAAAACGAGCGGACCTGCATGTAACCTGAATAAATGTTATCTCTGATGTACTGGAAACTGGCATGTTGTCCAATTAACAATATTTTCTCATTTCGTCTTGTTTATGTTATAAAGAGGCCCTACTGTTGATTAATTTTTTATTAAACTTTCAATTAGAAAAACCTGTTCGTACCGCGAGTGTGACTTTCACGTTTATACGCATCCTCACTATGCGTGACCAGAACATTTTTACAATTCACGCTATATTAGAATTCTAGTTAGACCTTAGGTTAAATGCCTGCACGAAATGTGTTACTGCTGCAGCGACTCTGCTGATCTCGCTTACCGTGATCCTTACAAGCATATTATCCTAAGTTTGGTTTAGCCGAATAAAATTGAACTAATCCCATACGTAGAGCAGAACTTTGATGGAAAAGGATTAAGCGCCAAGTTAAGTTTCCCAAAGTCAGCCTCCCACAAAACGTAAATCGGTAAAAAAAAGTAAATGTTGTAGTAGGATCAGTTCCGCATGCATACGAATCGAGCCTATTTATGCACGGATCGAGGCTCCTAATCTTCATTCGGGTATCGTGGAATGCCGGCTTTAGTGTGTAAACTTTATATTCCTAGAAAGTAGAGTTTTATTTATAAATGTAAGAAAAACGGCTTTGTACCGCAAGTACTGGAAGACAGTGTGATTATCCGCCGAGATTAGCTCGTGGGATGTCGACTTTAGCGAAAAGTAAAGTGAAGAAAGGGCCAGCGTCTCGTGCATAGAACCCGAGATTTTTTCAAGGTACTCAGCAAGACTTAATGGTCTTGCTGAGTACTTGAAAAACTTGAACGGAGTATAAAATCGTAAAATTGAATACGTTAAGTTTCAAACAGCTGTAAGTGCTCCTCGTCCTTCCATGCTTCGCTCCACAAAGAAACAACACACAAGCTTTATTAAAAATCATCTCACATCTGCATCTTCATTTTCGTCCATCGTCAACGTCGTTGTTTCACCTTTTAGCAGAATCAATAATAACAGAAAAATTCATTGGTGCAAACACAGGGAATCACCTTATACCATGAAGACCGAATAATGAGATTCTGGAGAAGCCTACACGTCTACAACTCCTCTGATCTCATTTGCAACAGTGATTGCCATTTAGTTAGGCTTATGAGCCTGAACGGGATAATAATTACAAAAATTGTTGTTAAATTCCTGAAGTACATTACCCAAGCATAAATACGCGTTGAAAAATTAACAAAGGAAATAGCTTTTCGCTAGGCGAATAATTGTCAGTGTCATTTACATAATAAGGTGCATACAAAAATGCATTTATATGCAGGTTTATGTCGATCCCAGGTACAGACTCATGCAAAGACACGATAACCATCAATCGTTTATAGGGTGGCACCGTGTAATTACCCCTTTATTTATTTCCACTCGTATTTCGTGTCTGCCGATTTTGGTCAAATTTGCAATTCCGAAAGCTTCAACTTCACTTAGGTTTAAGTGTGGCTAATATTTGGCCTCTGCCGACGTTACGTTATTTCCATACGTTTAATGTCCCTTAGATCACGTTTTCAGATAACTCGCTTAGATTTGATATGTGCAGTTTTAGTCACGATACGTGAAAACATGATATTTTTATTAGTCTGCAATTTGCTGCCATTCGGATTTTATTAGTGTTGTTTACATGCCCCCTACCTGTTTGTATTTACTTTGCGAAACTAGTAAAATTGCTTGATTTATGAACAAGGGATTTTAGTGTTAGCTGAAAGCCTCTGGCGTGTCAGCATACTTTTCACAATTTCAAAATAACCCAGCATTAAAAATAATACGGTTAGATGCCAATAAATCAATATGTGAGTAAATAAAAAATGGTCATCAGAATCTGAGGATTCCTGAGGTTCCATTAATAATAATTCGGTAAATAATCAATCTGTCGATGTCATTACCAAACGGATCTCCTTGTTTGTTGGTTAGGAAATGTGTAGGAGCGATACAACTTATCCAATAATGAACTGTCATAGTTGAATTATAGACGACACGTACTCGATGCGAATACAGCAATCCGCACCAATACCTGCTTGAAGGTCGTCCCTCATAAAAGCCACAATTGTCTATCCCTGTTCGCATCTTCTAGGGGACTTTTAATTCCTTTACGTGGACATTTTTACGGGAGATAATAAATTGGAGCCTCCTCAAGATTGGATTAAGCCGGTTGGTGCAGACGATATGATTTATGCACTGATAGGGGCTAAAGAATATAGCCAAAGCAAAATAGAAGACCTTTCTTGGCAGCGCTGACGCCTGCGAGCAATATATATGAATTTTCAATAGTTTCGAAAAACGGTTTAGTGGTCATCTATAGTCAAATGTGAGTCCGTCTGACCATTGTCTATGCATGGCCGAAGCGACGTCTCGGCAGAATTTCTCTCGGGGGAGCCTCTTGTGCTTTCGTATGTATGATATACTGCGTGCCATTTTCTCCTATAGAATTTTGGACACTTATGGATCTTTCCTTTATGGCCCTTCGCCGCATAATAAGCTTCTTGCCCTTAAATTGCATTTTTCTTTACGACGGTTAGCTTTATACTTTTTGCTGTTTGTAAATTTCTTATAGGGCTTGATTCTATGATCACGTAAGCACCTCCGAACCTCAGAAGAGTTTTATTTCATGGAACTTTTCACGTCGATCCATCAGCTGTGTGTTGTAATTGAAATTATGCCAAATAGTTAACATAGTCCATTAAAGTTTAGCATTAAAGTAAACAATTAAAGTTTGATTTTTTGGAAAGTTTTGGGAAAACGATTTCGAAAATCTTCACGGTGATATTTATTCCGCGCTCACATTCGTAACTCTATCGCACTTAATCATTTTCTCAGGGAGCATTCACCAGTCTTCCCTGGTTTTCAGACTGGTTTAAGATCAGGGATGATTACCTAGCTAATTATTCGATTTCTTTGCTATACGAAATCCAACAATAAATTTACACTTTGGCAGTGACCCTGTGCGATCATAATACTATATAGTATGTACTTGGCATTATAAACTCCACGTAATGCCATTCAACGTGCCACCTTAATCGCGCAACCCCCTTGCCAACCTTGACCTATCAATTCTTAAAAGCACAATTTGATTTTCAATTTGTAACACCAAATCTTCTCTCCCTCTTCCTATAAGTTTCCAAGTAATTTATACTCGGAGGCTCCAGTATATCTCGCTAAATATCAAAGATCGGTATCGGAAACGGATAAGCCAATAAGAAAGTGGAGCGGACGAGAAATAAATCAGGAAGAGGTACTTTACGTCCCTATGGACCACCGAATGCTAGATACGCAGTCAACTCCTTTTCCAATACGAGGGATTTGATTAAAAATAAATTACCTGAAATTCATATAACTTGGAGTATTTTTATATAGTTCCTCCTTTTTTTCTTTTAAGGCCGGTAAGAGTTTACGGAGATTTAAATGTTGAAGCACTGCCATGTGTTAGCGTTAAATTTTCCTGGTTTGTGTGATTCGTGTAATATAAAAAACCTTAAATGTGTATCTAACATTTAATAACCAGTCACGACTTTGCGTTTCTTGGGAACGTTCAGTTTGATGTATATTGCTCATATAAGGAAAATATCCTTCCGCCACACGTATCACTTTCTGTTCTAAATATTTACGCTCAGAGTGATGATTTCTAATAATTAGTAAGTCAAACTGCTTTATGCTTCAGTTGAATAATTGCGAACCTTACATAGCTTTACCCGATTGTTGAATAATCGACGGAATTATGTTGTGCACAATCACGGATTTTGTCACAAAACCCTTCACTTGCCGAGATTTTGACTCGAGGAAGTTGTGACATAACCGCGCTTCCTAAAAGGCATACGAATTAAATTGAATAATTCAGAGACCATCTATTACTTAATCCTTAGGTCTAATTACATCGTCGCAAGGGTAAATCTATAATAATGCGAGGGTTCTTCTCCGGCCGTTCCTCAAAATTTGCCAATTAAAATTGATGCCATAATTAGAAAGCTCGCTAAGAAGTTCTTTCCGTTCTTTACGGTTCAAATTACGTGCAAATTTAAACTTAATTGTACTCATTTCCCGTAAAAGTGACAGAGAAAGCCAAAATTGTGTCAACAACTTTTCAACCCATTAATCTTAAATTTATGTTGATTTATCACAAGAATTGCCTGATAAATACATTCTATCTTCGCAGTAGAATTTAAAATTTGATTGACAAGTGTTCGCCAATCAAAGCATGGCTCATTTTACATTTTAATGGTTTTTACACTTACCAAAGCAATAATAGCACTTAAATCGAAATCGCTAGAACCGCAGAGGACAAGAATCGAGTTCCCATTAATGCGCATTCGAATGTGCGAAAGAAGATAAATAAAACCGATTTTATATACCGGCGCGTATTTTCCACGGCGCACGATGACGCGCACGCTCCCGTTGTGTGTCTAATCCTTCTCCGCTCTATGCGCGCCTGTGGTGGCTCGGCTCTGCAAGCAAAGTTCGCTTCATATAAATCTCTTACTGTTAACAACATTGTTAATCCACACAACTAGTACAATTACTTCAGTTTTGAACAATATGAAATTTGTCATTACCTAGTAACACACGCAAACCCTTAAATAGGACCTCATTCCCCCGTGGAAGAAATTAATTTCCCATTAACCTTCATTTAAAGCAAAACAAAGAATTGCGCTAATTTAGTGCGCAATTGTCTAACGAAGTATACACTGAAATCAACGTCAACTAATAATGCCGAACAAGGTTGTTCATAAATGGATTTCGAGATGTAATAACAGCCTAAGGTAATAGAGCATTGCGAGGTAGTGTTGTCGCACTCGACTTGTGTGTCATGTTGCTCTAATACCAGTGTTGTAGTTGGGAGAGTATTACCTTGCAGGGTATTATTACTAAAAACACCATAATGCTATCGACACTAAAGTTTACCTGTGAGTTCTTTGCGATGATTTTTACGGGGTAATATTTACCTCAAAATTTAGAGCGATTTAGAAACAATGTTAAAAATGCCCCGAATCGGCGCCTCTGGTAGAGACGATCGTTTCGTGCACTGTCGGGGGGAAGAACACGAGGTAATGATACATCGGCCAGCAATCATATACGAACCTATTTAGCACTTAAAATTATATGGACAAAGAAATTCCGATTGCCTACCAGCATTTGATCATATTTCGCCAGGGCAAATTACTATACACACAACACAATTTTCAGTGATTTATTAGTTAGAAGATGGACATACTTGAGGAAATAACCTTAAATTCTCTAGTAATGGATTTTCTGCGATCCCAGTGTTTATAGAGGTGCACCCCACATTAATGAATTTTTCAATACAGTGTCCCCGGGAGTTCATATATTTGGGTCAACCGACGACCTGCATTTTTAATTTTATACAGTACTTAAACCGGAGCTGTTATTGTTGGGGCTGAAAAAGAACACCTAAAACAATAAAACTACCCCCAGCAGACTTAGAAGGGTTACAAGCGCGGCGTTTTAGCTAAAACAATGCGTATTGTGCACTATGCTTCAAAACAATTCTTGTCTATAAACACCGAGCAAAGCGTTAAAACAGCGAAATGGGAGAGCGGTGGTGCGCTTTTCTCTTTTCTTTTCATACAGAGGATCTTTGTTTCGTATTTCCTATACAACATCAGATATGTGTCCATACACATGCTTAATTAATTTTTAACACTCGCCTCGTGAAAATTCGGTTATTTGAGAAGCTTGTCAACATCACTCCGAAAGCTATCTGGAGGTTGTTTGGGGGGACTGTCGAGGATCAAAATCCTTCTTATCGATTCCATATGTTTGCATTCGGTTGAGCAGTTTCTTAGGTGGTAATTTGAGTCTGCGTCGGTCTCTAGGCGCTGGCGCAGCGATCTGCGCAAAGTGACTTGCGTTGAGTGACATTCATTCGCGCTTTTAGGCTTTTTTTTTCGACCATCGTTGTTGGAAAAAAGTTTTTAAGTAACGTTACGTTAACATTGATGATGTGCCGGCCGATCGCAGAACTTTAACTAGCTTTTCGACTAATTTTTAGTTGGCTAACGACAAATTGGTCGAAAAAACTATAACCGTCATCGATCATAATGGATATTTTAATCGTTTCTTTCGTTCATTAAGAAGCGACTGAAATGCTTGATTCAAGTTACACGACACAACGCATGGAATCACGATTTAAAAAAAAGTGAACATAGGCGATGTGCACTGATAAAGAATATTTTGCAATTATTATATAAAGCCGCTGTAATTAATTTGTTACGTTAGACCATTTATTAATTTTAATAGGAATAGAGAAATCCGTTGAAAGTATGATGGGTATTAATTATTGTATTCTAGTTAAAACATTATCTTATGTTGTGGAAATATTTTAAAATCTATCGTTTTTGGGGCACGAGTTTATTTGCCAACAAAAAAATTGATTTTATCTGACTGGATATCGCTGTCTTGCAGTGTATAGCACCTAATTAATCCTCTAATTGTCGCACCGTATAAAAGAACCGGCGTAGGGACAAACAGGCAATAATTATGATTAAAGATTCCTCACATACATTCGTAAGTCTTACGCAACTCTAATAATAATGTTAATTATTATAGTAAGACAAGTGATGCAATCAGCCATTATTTTTTATCTCTCTTCAACCGCTTGGCTTGCGGCTTTTTAAGACACACTAATTACAGTTGACCAGTTTGTAGAGATTTCTATTACCGGACAAAACGACAAATGATATATTTACTGGTTCGGTTCGTCCTTTTAGATTTATTTCTTAGAAGATCGTAATTTCCATTGTCCCGGGCATTGTCGATTGGATTTGGATTTGGGTAATTGCAAATTCGATGTGTGGTATTTATTATTCAGTACCTGCTTTCTGGTTGGAATCCCTCTTCGAGTCTTGAATGGAGCAAGGTAACGCCACACACAAAATCATCATTGAAACGTGATAACCCCACTGTTGATAGTGCGTAGATTGAGCTGCAGCGACCCTAGAGAGCCAAATCGATAACATGAAAGTAACAAATACACCAATAAAGAAGCCGGAATTTCATGATAATTATTAGTTGCTGACATGTAAACAATTTATGTATCGGTTTGAGCTTGATGAATATTACCGAAATTAATTCAGAGGCTTTTTTCTTCATCACTCGAGTGTCTCGCAGAAAATGTTTTTCCTTAAAATATTGACAGCTGGAACTGTTCCTTCATGAAGGAACAGGTATTGGCTCTTCCTATGACCCAATGGAACCCCTCTACGAATTCGCAGCCAATCGCAGCCTTCGGAGAGCGTTCCTACCAGTTCCGCGCAAACATTAGGTGCAAATATAAGTACAAAGAACAGTTACTTGTGCTCTAACTGTGTTGTGCACTAACTCTCCTTCCGTCTACTCCTAAAACGATGTCTTGGGGATATACAGGGTGTAACATATCGCCATGGAGGTATTTCGAGGAGTCATTGTACTCTGCAAAATGGTAAAAATATGCTAACCGACGACTTTAACATTTTCTTGTAGAGGTTCTTAGAGAAAATAGATGAACGAAATTTAAAAAATTGAGCTCAAGGCATACGTGAAAAAACGCAAAATATGCGAAACATTGTGAAACTTTGCCATCCTGTATATCGAAAATGGCCAGTTTTTGACCATGGGTCTGTTGACACTTGCTCGTTATTTTGCAGAGTACCATCGCCTTCTGAAATACCTCCATGATGATGTATTACGCCCTGTATATTGTTTCGTTGAATCACCTGCAAGCTCAAATGCTGCAACGATCAGATGCAATAATTATTCAATCTGTAGTTAAATATGCATAATAAGTTATAGTACAGTAAATTAGCTTGTAGTAGTGAGTCATTCTGCAGGTTCTATAGTCATTTATTCATAGTTTCATTAAGAACCCGCACATCCTTGGAGCAGATGTATGTCACGTCTCCGTCTCTCATCGACGTCAATAATAACCTAATAATATATCTTACCTTAGTAATTTTAAATACATCTATTGTTTATACAAAATTGTTTGACAATGGTAGATGTGTTTAAATTTATAACCGAGGATGACATAAAACATTGTGACTAGAAGAAAATGTATGAGGACCGCCCGCAGCGGGCTCCTATTGTAAATAACAATATTTTTATTTTAAATCGAGCATTTTTTCGATCGTAAAGAGATTAATATCGAGGAAGAACATTTTAAATGGCCGATAAGAATCAACACAATCACGTCCAGCTGTCGTAAGATTAGAGAAGCATAAAAAGACATGGAAAATGTCAAGCTTGTACCGAACGTGTGTCCCACCTTTTACGATATACAAAACGCTCGTGTCAAACCAGACTTCTGCTGTAAACTTTCCGTGTTTATTTAATTAACCGAGGCAGAACAATTTTATTTAGTTTTGTTTTTAACCGCAAGCCTGAAATTATAATTAGATCATATTGTCATATCTGCTTAGGAAGTACCGAGAGGTTCATAAATGGAAAATGTTACGAGTCAAGAAACAAATTACCAGTCCATAGAAAGGGCAGTCTAAACACCTAGCTGACGATTAAGGGAATGCTGGTCGCTACTAAAAGTAGATTATTCGAGGAGATTAGGCTCAGGACCGACAAAAGAACTAATATACCCATGTTAAAGATCCTATCAGCACAAAACACTTATATTCTTGTCAACGCTTTGTAAAGGCAATTTGTTTTGGTGGCTAAAAGTCATTCCTGAAAGTCATTAGTGTTTTAACACCAAACGTGCACATTTGGGAGGGGAGGGGAGGGGGGAGACGTGTCCCATTAAGCGCTTCTGCGCATCAGGCACGAGTCAAACGACAATCTACTTAATTCTCCCCTTTGAACCAATTGACTTAAACCAAGTCCCAGGAGGTTATATCTTTTTATCGTTCAATTATATGACATTGTTCCCGGCTGTTTTTGTTCTCTCTCCTTTTCGTATTTCACTTAAAGCTCAGGGAGTTTTTTTAGGGGAGAGTAAGTCTTTTACAAGCGACAAGGGTGTTTTTTATCTGGCCACTTTGTCGCGGTGACGTCGAGTTGACATCCACTTGTTGATTTTTACTATAGGCCGGGAAAAGAATAGCAGGTTTTGTGCTATTGAGGCAAATGACTGTCAGAAAATCTTTGGGGACCAATTTAATATTACTTTAAAGCGAGAAGAGAATAACAAGAGAATTGTTGCCGTGATTAGGTTGATACTGTCAAGCTGTCCCCATGACACAACACTTTTATTGTCAACCGCAAAACATGAATCGGGCGTCTTATAAGCTTAGCCTTAAAAATACAAAATTCTTAGAAACTCATTTGGATTTTTCATGCAATAGGACGCATCAATGTATTGAATATTTTGCCATGTGGTTTTATATTGTGCAGTCTAACTATCTGGGGCCTCACTCCCCCTCCGACTCCTACATAGACGCTTATTAATTCCACCACAGCTTACGTAATACTAATGCCTTGAAGCTGACGAGTCAAAGAGGTCAGTTTTTAATAGTGTAAACAAACCTTGTTCAATGGGTAATCATGATTCTCATACATGGTTCAATGCTTCTTCTCAGGTATTGACCCTTTTTAGTTTCAAACTTCATACTCTTTTTTACTATCTTTGATGAAATCATTTAAACCGGCTCTTCATTGAAACATCTCAAGAACGCTTTCATAAGCCGTCAATAATATTATTTACGTGGAAGACTAAAAATTTCGTATACTAAACGACAGTTTCAAGTCATGTTTCTCAGACTAATCCTAACCGAACGTTGCACTCTGAGTATCAATCAGTTATTGAACAGCAGTGACTGACATGGAACAGTTCTACCACCTGAGAACTTGTTTTTAATTAATCGTTATATTATAATTCGAAGTCTCAGATTCTTCTAATTGGTTAGTTAAATTGAAGATTGAAGAATTGTAACCAGTTACTGACCACAGCTGTGACTTAGACGGCCATGGGACTGTGATAAAGTTCGATATTTGAAGTACTGATCTGGAATTTCCAAAACTGATGATATGCGGTTTAAAAACGGACGTTTCGATTTTGAGCGCCCTCCTCAGAATGTTTAGGTAACTACAAAAATACGATAGATGTTTTGTTCGTTCACTACTCGTACCAAAGGTGAAATCGCAAAGAGCGTTTATAAAACCATATCTTCCCACCAACCAGTACCTCGGTAGAAAATTCTGCACTTCTTTAGCTTTAACTCGAAATTGACACTCTTGACATTCTTGAATATTCTCCGCATGGATGTAATGCCTTTTTAATATCAAATAATAGCAAGATTGTGATTGTTATTTGTTAAGTTGAACTTGACTCTAGCCGGTACCAAGGCCAAAAGCAGCTCTACGGAAAATGATCGAGAGCAAAATCGTTTTGGCGAAACTGCAAGGAACCAAGCTTGCTTTCAATCTTGCAGGTTTGGCGTGAAAAAAGGACTAAAAAAGACCATGATAGTGTAGATTTGGTATTGTTTTGCTCATTAGATCAGTTTTTGTGAGCATCGAGAAAGTTGTTGTGCAAATGGTTTAAAATATATGAAGAGTTGGTTCTGGTTAAACTATTGGAAGCTGTTGGCAACAACGTAAGTCGCACGGAACGTTTTTATGAGGATGAGTCGTTGTCACCGTCCACCTTGGACGTGGTGTTTACACGTTCTCGGCCCCTGTTTAAAACTGGAACCGTTGACAAAATGGGTAAATTGCTTTTTAAGATTATTTATACTACTTTACGTTTAAAGAAATTTAATAGGACGGAGGCGCCGGAAAAATATACTAAAATAAAAATGTTTACTGCCGATCGACTGTTTATTTATCTAGCTCGATTTTAGGCTTTACGATTTTCCTCGAGAATTGTGGCGAAATAACTGTTCTCCACTTGCACCTATAAGTTGACAATTAAATGGTTTTCGGTAAACAAATCGATCGGGTTACGATTAAACCAAACCTCCTAATGTCTACTTTATAGTCCTGTTGCTCACAAAGTAATAGGAAAACCAACTTTTGAAAAATGTTTACTTCTTAATCATAACAAACATTGATGTCAATCGCGATTACAAGTTCCGGTCACCGTTTCCTCAAGACCATTCCTTTTAAAAATACTGATAAATCTCAACAAACCGCCATCATTTATATACGTTAAGAGAAAATGACACACAATCAAGAAAATGATATAAGCTCTGATAAATGGGAATGTAGCAACTGTAATCTTAGGGATACAGATAGCAGTCGCAGGGGAATCAGGACCTGAGTGAAGCAGTCGAGGGTTGTGCATTATTTAGGATGTGGTACCCTCCTGTGTATGTCATTTTCGGCTATTGCTTATGTAGCCGTAATCAACCTAAACGAAATCGTTTTCAGAAAAAACTTTAATAGTCCCCACATAGTTGTCCCCATTTTACAACATGAGTGAAATTCATCCTTTAACTAGGAGCAGTTAGTTTTTCCAGCCCTTACAGTCCCTTAAATATCATTTTTTGTGATAGATTTAATGGTTTTTCTTAATAGAATTTATGTGGAAAATTTTCCCTGCAACGGCACCGACCTCGACCTGCCCTCGGATCAATCCTAGGGTGTCCAAGATCAAGCCTTTTTCAATTGATTCAGATCAGGCCAGATCTCCTGCCTGCACCGCCAAGCATTCTCCTTCATTATGAATCAACCTGAGTCTCATCATGTGCAGATTTGCATATCCTCGTTTAATATAATTTCCTTTTGAACTTTGACATGCCAAACTGCTTGCTCCGAGATGATAATTATCGCAAAAACGATTTTTGGCCAGACAAAAACTAAAACCAGAGGGTATAATGATGCGGGAAAATATGCACGAAGTTGTAAGTGTGCCTTCTAAAGCACCGCCTAATTTATTTATAATTACAACCTTGCCACCCTCCTTAAATACATAACTAGTGGTCTAAACGACACGAAAAACGGGCCCATCACGACTGAGAGTATTAAAATTGTAAATATTTGTGTTATTAAAATTGACACGGCTTTGCGGTCTCGATTACGGCCCGATCTTTTTAGCCCAAATTTGGCTAGATTTTATGTGCAGGGCCGTACGCGCCTTTTTCACCTCCTTGTAGTTTCACGGTTTCGCGATCCGCAAGACGGAATGTTGGATCATTGGTAAAGTCAATGTTGGGCGCGTCGTCACGTGCACGGGCTTTAAAGAACACCGAGGACTGCATATTTCATCACGGAGCAATAAGACAAAAACAAACTGGCCGTCAGATCCACCCCTGGCGATAACGAATAATTTGTCCGAGGCAATTAAAAATCCATTAGCAAGAAGTGTAATGTAAATTCAAATTTTTAATGTCTGACCTGAATACATTACTAAGAAAGCAATGAGCCTTCTTATTACAGTCGGTTTCACGACAATGCATGCGGGCCACCTGCATTCCTGGATTTGATCATTGAGCTATTTATCTATTTAATGCAATTTGACTAATTAACCGATCGATTTGCAAAATGTTGCTCGCAATTACCAATTATGATAAATAGCACATTAAGCGAGAACATCTAAAAACTTGTTTATGTTGCATTGCGTTAGTTTTATGTAATGAGTAGGTTCAATTATTTGAGTAGCACAGAAGGCAACTGCAAGTGTTCGCAAGAAAGACGCACCTCAGGGGTCTATCTATCGGATATGCGCTTGTATATTCAGAGAACTAGACACATTTATCGCGCATGCACAATTGCTTGTAGTTTCGATCGCCCTGTACAGCCAAAACCATGTTAGACAAAAAAAGTGTTTTCAGACTCAGATTGCAAGTCGAAACAGCATTTTCATCCCTATGAAATTCACGAATTATGAGCATTAAATCACATTATATGATCTCCAAATCGTCTGAGAACTTGGAGTTGAAGACAGATGAAAATATGAGCAACTCACATGGAAGCGCTCTATAGAGCTTGGGATGGAAAGGACCGTTCAGAGGACGCTTCTTTCATAGATATGTTTCTTCCACAGGGATTCTTCGAAGTAAATGAGACAGTTCTTATTGCAAATTCTGAGGTGTGATCTCTCCTCTGAGGATGTAGCTCATACGATTTGTAAACAAAGATACTTGCTGAGAGAAAAATTGGAACTTTGTTGAGTTTGTTAAAATATCTCTTTCCTCTCAGACTTGGCAACGGCGTCTTTCCGTTTGTGACCGTTTTGGCATCAGATTGTTTACAGCGTCGGGGCGCACATGTCGTTTTTTATAAACAAATCGCGACAGGCGTTATAACACGCGTTCCAATAACTGTGAGGTCCTCACAGACGACAATTCCACCTATTTATAGACCCAACACTAATATTTATTTTGGCAGTCGAGCGTCAATTTTTGCAGATTCAAAGAATTTATCAGTTTTTAATCTTGCCAGAGTGACATTTTGGTTATTTTAAGATAAAAGCACTGTCTCATCAATCAGCCTCTATCTATTATGAGTGTTTGACGGTAAATCAGTTAAGTCCTAAAAAAAATAACTTCATTATCATTTCCCCAGCATTCCTTTTTTGTTTTTAATATCACAGAATGAAAACCGACAATCCCTTGATGTTCGTTTCAGTCTCGGCTTTCCGAGCAAGATAACAATTTACTTAGTTAAAATACAGGTTAAAGAAATTTAAATACAAAGCATTAAAGCAAAACACAGGATAATATTGAAAACTTTTTTAAATGGAGCCGCATCCCCTGGGATACACCAACTTTACATGAAAGAGTTGTCAGCGGCAACGTTCGGGCCCAGATCGATAATGTTTCCCAAGATTAGATTTAGGAAATATTTAATTATGCATTTCGCGATGCCAATTATTCCGTAAAGTTTATTAAATAGCTTCCTAAAATACTTTCTATTCGATGTTGTTTCAGCTTTATTTAAAGTTTGTTACAGAACATCAACCGGTACTTCTCTTTGGATGTGCATAAAGGAAGCTTGATTGATTTAAGGAAATTGAACAGCCACAACTTGAAATTTTCTGTGATTTTGCTGATATCCCTGTTACGTCAACGAAGTGCGTACACGTCTTCGAAGAAGCACACTTTTCTCTCCCTTAGACCGTAAACGCTATAATGGATTTGCTAAACTAATTGCGGGACGTTAAAAATAATGATCGACATGAAGAGTGCCCACATCTCCCCAAGTAAAAGATGTTAACGTGATCAACATGACATAAAAGGGGCGGGGTGACTACTAGACCACAGTTTAACTCACAAATTATTAACAAACGGAGAAAACATCTATTTCGAATTCGAATTCTTCAACGTATGTTCAACTTCGAAGAATAACAAACTTGAGTACATGGAAGATCGGTTACAATAAATACGAATACAGAACACTGAGGAAAAACTAACTGACCTAAATGTATCACTTCATTCAGGCGAAAAGATATTTGATTAAAAAAATTACTTTCTACGACGAGCTAATCTGATTTACATAAGTTAATGTAATATATGATGAATCAGCAATGATTGACATGTGATGTAGATTAGCCGGTTGAGATTAGAAATCCCAGGTTTGTGAATAAATATCCAGCACACAACAGCATGCTCTGGTCCGCCCAAGTTCAAATGTCCCCGGCTGTTCTTACATTTAGAATAGTTTTTCCTCGGACTATAAGAGTATTGTATTGTTACCTGTTCAACACCGACGTCGCAGGACTCTCAATTTCCGCATACTTTCATTTCCTGCGGGTTGCGCGTGCAACCCATAGCTACTCCTATGACTTACTGCACTCGCCCGCGGCTCATGCGCAAAAGTCGTCTTCCCAACCAGTAGCCTTTGGTGCTCGTTGCACAATACACTTGTTCAGGTCTTCAAAAGCGTTTCTTCTTATGCATATTCGTCCTCGATGATTTTTGAACCGCAACACTTCTTGAATTCGAATTATAGATGAAAATCATAGTACAATAAATAGTTGGGCACTTTTGCAGGTATTAAATTGCGGTGCTCGTTGCGAAACAGCAAAGCAATGTAAATTTGCAAATAATATGGTTCCTTTTCCAAATTCTTCAAAGTAGTGTGACTAACTGCCCCTTTAAACAACAGTAATCGGCTTGGCTGCAAGCCAGTTAGTTAGCTTGTGTCGAACTTGAAAACGCTTAATTGCAGTTTTTGTTACGAGAAATTGAATACTTGTTTTCAGAAATGCCTTTCCACAGGAGGGTTGTTATTTTAAATGAGAAGTTCATATAAAGCGAGTGTTTTTAGGTCACCAACGTGATTGATTTGATTTCTAGCCAAGTAGCAAAGCTGTATGTGGCTAAACATGAGTGAACGCATGAAAATTGAAGTATAAGATAAAATTTGCATCATTTATTTTTCCTCGTTGGATATTAATGATTTTTTCGAAACTCTGTCCCATGCTGAGTCCTTATAGATTGATATATAGCATCGGCGGCAACCTTCTTAATTGGAATATTTTTTATTTCTAACTATAATGGTAATAAAAGAGGTGGCCCCCCTTTGAGAAAGAGAACAGCGAGATTTCTATATTGTATTTACTGTATAATTAAAGGCGGCATCTATAGTTTGTCATGGTTTGTTACCTACTCATTTCCACTAGTAAAATCACTGATGAATGGTTGCCCATTACTGCGCACCACCGCATTATTACAGCTTATGTAATTTCCCATTTAGTTATACGTTCAAGGAGTCCATAATTGCGGAATTAATCTGTAAATCCGGATAATATCAGATAATATTCCAACTTTCCCATTGTTTTTAATTCAAACAGTGATATCTCAGGCCCCATTTTGGCGGCTACTGCTTGAGAACACAAATTCAGCGAAATTAGACAATACGTAAGTGCATAAGCAACGAAAACTGTGTCGACAATCAGAACCTAAGACATAACGGCTCTACACATAATGCGGTACCAGAGATACAAGATATTAATTCCTAAAAGTCATCTTCCTGCAATCTCGATGCTTGTCGTATGTTGCGTCAAGTGAAAAAAGCACTAACAGTGATTTCTTTATGTGATGGTTGTGATGACCGAATAATGCAAGGTCTGTAGATGATTAAGTGAGGCAGCAGAGGTTTGTCACTTTGGTCAGAGATAACGGCACTATTTGGAAGCTTCGCAACTCAGTTCCGCAAAGGCAACATTTTAATTAAACTCACATATGATCGAAGAACCCTACCCGGAATTCGCTTCTTAACTTTAATAGAATATTACGACAATCAATGTGTAACCAAGCATTATTATCCCATTACGAGACAGTTAGTCGACTTAGAGAAGTTTGCTTAAGGCTTATAGAGGTCGTATAATGGCATCCAGCCTTTACATTTAGGGAAGGAATTATTACGCTTTCAGGGTCCCTCAAGTTTGCCAAATTGACATTACTGTTTGTTTATAAAAGTGATCGATTTTATGCTTCTAAATATGGGCATAATTAAATTGTTAAGAGCATTTCCCTGAATATTGGCTTGTCTCCGGGATTACGAGCCCCCGGTGTTTATCTTGCACAAGTTTTGTTAGTCTAAACAATGTCGCTTTAGCGCTGCTGCGAGGTCGTTCTGGATCGCTGTAAACCGTAAGAAGTGTCACAGTAAATTTTTTTTCCCACTTCCCATCTTAAATCTGAGAATATCGATTCGGGTAACTCTTGATTGAAATTCTCGTCTGCCGAAATATTTTGATAATTAAGGGAGCCGAAGCATAAAAAGCAACCCACATCGGTAAATGAATATCAAACAGAGCGGTGTTTGATTTGATTTAAGGGAATACATAAATATGTAAAGGACGCCGAGGCCGAACGGTCGACGGAAGAGGGGGACTCCCAGGAGAATTTCAAATCGCCGACCGCAGGCGTTCTCGGATCATAGATTGGAAAAGGGTCAAAAAGAAAGGCCAATTAACATAGAACACCCTTCAATAGCAGCATGGCCTAAGGTCTGTTTCTGCAAGGCAGGAGGGCAAAGGACAAGGTAGCATCACGGTTAAGCTAGAACTGTCTCTCCCAAGGGGTAACAAAACGCTATATCAGGAGCGTAAGCTAAAGGCAAGGGTTAAATACTAATACAATTTTAACCCTCTCTGAATAACAAAGCTCGCATCCGTTCACTCTGCTACCTACGACTCTCTTAGGAAAAAGCGCTCCTGCATATTTATCATAATTAACGACTTTTATGAACGTTCCTGAAAAAGAAGACGAGTGAAACGAACAAAAAGTGTGATTAAAATTGGCTCATCACCCTTCATTGTGCGCAAGGAATGTTCATTAAGCTTCCTGACTGCCTTTTAAACCTAGAGAATATGCGGTTTCACATCATTTTTATTTACTAGAATAATAAATAAAGATGGATTGCTTTAAAATCTAATGCATTCTTCCAAAATACCTATTACATACATGCGCACATCCCTAACACACATACAAAGAATACATAAAATACTTCTTTGGGTTTTAACCCGACGTCCGTTTATTCTGCATGATCTGGTTTTGCTTTTATGCTTCGACAACTGCGCCAAGTTCTTGAACAGTAAGGAAAAAAAATGAAAAAAAAAACCTCTTTTTACCACGTATTAATTGCAAATGAGCAATCAGTACTTTCCTCGTAGCATTTTATTAGCGATAAATTGCCAGCGATGCTTTCACACATCCAGTTCCTCGGCACTGCGCAAGCGGGACGAGAAGACACAAACACTTGTTGCTACATGCGCTTTGGGAATACCAATTTTTTATTATTTTCATTTAAAAACAAATTTGAAATGTTAAAGCGCTAAAATCGCATATTAAATGAAAACTAAAGAGATTGTCGTACATTACTTAAGTAATACGCGTTGTTGGACTGGGGGTGGGGGGAATTTTTGCTCTAAAAAAAATTATAAAAACCTCTTAAATGGGCAAAAAATCAAGCTTTATGTTGAAACAAGAAATAATTCGAAAATGCTGTCAAATGAGATTATATTATATGGAGTGGGTGTAGCTTTTGGGATATAAATTTGTTAAACAATACACTTTTGAGGTAACAATTCATCTGCGAGATCCTCGGGGCGCACAAAGAACAATATTTATATCCTTGAGTAACATGTGAAGTGAACCATGGAATATCCATATATTAATACACAAAGTTGCATTGTAGTATACGATGTATCCGTCGCGGCTGCTTTTGAACTTAAATTCGCAAGAACCTTCTTTATGTTCCCTTTGCCCAAAGGTTGCGGTAGTTTCTTTCCATATTATACGCATGATTTACTGTTCGTTGTGTGCCGTTTTCTCAAATATTACGAAATACATTCAGACAAGTGACTTCCTAAAGAATGAGATATTATTTTCCTTTAATTTCTATATGGTCTGAAGTATTTTATGTTTTTAATATGACGTGAAGATAAAGATTCCAAGCCTAGCTAAAGCTCTAACAAGAGTTACATACAAAGCAAAACAGCTCCGGAAGTTGGATATCAAAGATCTACATTTACTTTGATAATTGCCCTTCTCCCTTGGCTGTTGCATGTTACAATTATGCTGAAATTTAATCATTCGTGTAGCCGATTAGTTCACGGTCGGTGATCACAGACCACGTCGCTAGGAATGTCCAAACCAGAGTTAGCGCATTGGAAATTGTTGACGAATTTCATTAAAAAAATACCATCAAAGTAAATAGAGTTAATTGGTTCATATTGAGTTATCGATCATGTGTAACTAACACGAATTGGGAAGGGATGTTCTTTCCAAATTCCTTCACTGTGAAATGAAACGGCCGTTATTGGGAATTCGCCCACTGTTTTTAGGCATTGTCTCTGGGATTGAGTAATACTGAGCAATCTAAATGATTGACAAATTCGTAAAGTAGCTGCCAATTGGAGAATATTTAGTTTCCAGTTGGAGATTTAAGCGATCCTGGGATAATCGGAGATAAATTCATTTAGCGCGGAGCGAAATGAAATCTCAATCATATTAAGTCGTTACCATTATTTATGCTCCGGCCAAATTGGTATATACGGAATAAAACAAACAAGTTCCATAATATATACCCCGGTTTGCAATAAGACACCAAGCGAGCGAAAGCAAAAAAAATCCGCACAGTAAATCAAAACGCTTATGTTCTTAAACAAATTTTCTCGAGTCGATAAATAATAGAGTGTTAACTCGGTATAAATCCACTCGGACGTTTTACATTCAAAACACACAATAAATACGAGTTCGGCGTTTGTAAGTCACAAAAGGCCGACAATGGAAGCCATTTGTTTTGGGGAAAACACATTAAAATATAAATCGAAGCAGGTATAGTGCGACACAATACGTGGTCTCACAACCCACGAGCCTCTGCTCCCCCGTGGAGTCATCACAAAACCCCACGACACTTAACTATTTGTTACCTATTATATATATTATGAGAATCTATCAACTTATAATTAACCGCTTTTTCAAAGGGCCTCACCGTAATTTTCTTTCATTTAATATTAATTATTGTCCTCTTAATGATCGCGTATACTTTTAAAAATGGAGTATCATTTTCCGAAGCTCTAATGGTTATGGTTTTAAAAGGCAGATAGCGGGGTTGGACTACTACCCTTGAAGGCCGAATTATGTGCCCTGAGTTTAGGCCTAAATCTCGAGGCGATTAGAGCGCAGGAGGTAGCATTCGTTTCATTTATTTGGATTCATCACGGATCAACGGGATGGGTAAAGCGACCTACGTGCTAACGCAGCTATAGATTTTCATTTTCGTTACTCTTGAGGTTCCCACGAAGGTTATTTCGAATTCCCTTTTTAGGAGAGACGTTTCCTCTTTTAGAGACAACATCTGACAATAGGATTCTCTCCCTTGTTACGTTAAACTCGTGCATTTTTAAAGTTTTCATTATATTATTATAACCAAAAGATTCTTTTTGGATTCTCTAGAGAGAAGGGATTTTAAGAGCTCCGAAGGCCAGGAGGTTTTAAGGAGAAAACTTCATAAATCCGCAAACGCTTTAATACGGAGGTATGGAGCGGATTAAAAATTGCGAATAGCCTGGACAGCAGCAGGCCGCGTGGTGCCGTCCAGGCTCCTCGCTTTCGTGATTTTCTTTACTCGCGCCAATAACTCTAAACAGCAACCAGGTCGCAAAAAGGGCCTAAGACCTGCCTTTCATAGAGCTCGCCACGATATGCGGGGTCTTCCGGGGCGATATTTTAACGGATGATGGCCGAGGAGATTTGAAAAATATACCTTCACCCCCGGAATCGCTTCATTTCTGCGGTGCAGGCTGTTAAAGAGTGGACGGCGCCAAACAAGGTGTCCGTTTCTGGAGCTCGAGCGCGGAGATCTAACCATAAAAGATACGAGGTCGTTTAAATTGGGGCAAAGTTGCGCATTTTTTCGCTGATAATTTCGATTTTGTTAGAAAACTCCCGAGCCCTGGGAATTTTTCAAATTTTGCACGTTTTTGAGCTCCAAATCACGCGAATCTGCGCCGATGTAGACTAATTTATGTCTCTGATACATAAACATACTCGGAATTTAGCACAATACCGTCACTTATTTAAAGCATTTTTTGAAAACTCCCAGGCCGTTCGTGGTTCAATTAACACCTGCCAGCACCCCGAAAACCAAAGGCTAGGCCTCGGAACCTTTGTGCCTCGAAATTAAATAGGCAGCCATTGTTTAAAAACTATAAATAGGAAACTATTTTCTCGGCAGCTCAGGTAGGCGATTAATAGTGAACTGTCGATGCGATATCACAGTAGATGAAGAGAAATCTTGTAATTATGAGTGCGTCTTTATGATATCGGGGCCCCATTGTCAGCACGACAAAGGCTTTAAAATATGTCATTACCTGGTGTTTTATTTTTCGGCCTGCGGTCTTTCACTGAAGGCTCAATCCAATTATTTTTTGAACGGCCTACGTTCGTTTGAATAGTAAGTTGATCTGCAGAAGTTGCGTTGCTTCTCATGGCGGAGTGTGTGCAAGAGAATTCCTGTTCTTGGACAGTCAAGGCGACGTTGACTGATTGACTGTGACAACCAAAGATAATTCGAAGGAATTTTCTTTTAATGAAATTTTACGCGAAACGTAGGTATTACTCTCACAGCAAGACCAAACTTAAAATAAATGTCCTATTAAAGAGTTTAAAGGCAGTTCATTAAAAAAACATAAGTGGCATAAAATTGCCTCAGTCTGATAGACGATCCAAAGGCCTTTTTGTGACGAAATTGGTTACCGTTATTTAGTTTGCAAGCCAATTTACCAATACACTCTAAACCAGAAGCGTTAACTGGACATCAATTAATGACCAGTCATAAAACAAAGAGTCTTGTTTAATTGTTCATTTGATCATTTGCTCGTCTTCTCTGCTCCTTTCTTAAGCTCCATTCTTGTGTGTTCTAATATTGCGAAACGGCAACCTTAAATTGGATAATTGGATTTAATATTATAATCCACTTAACGATCTCTTATAGAAAATGGAAAAAATCTAGATGTCATTAGCGTAAAAACGCAATATACAATTTAGCTAAGACATAGTTTAAAATTGTCCTTGACTATATCCCATAATAGACATTGAATCAGAATAATTCTTTTTCAGGTAAGTTGACGTAGACATCTTTTGTCTTACAAGCAGCCTGGAAGGTCACGGTGAGTTCCACTTGTCATACGTTTGAATCATTACATCGCTTCGATTTTTTGCTTATGAAGTCGTGATCGGCATTGTATTCAAGGCAATAATAAAACCTCTTATTGTTAAAATAATTATTAATAGCTTAATAATTAGTGGTACAATAGCATTTCTCAAGATCAACAACACTGATTCTTAGTATATTTTAAATAATTAGTAATGACACTTTCAATGCGGAGGTTTTTTCAAAAGATGTTATAGCGTAGGTCATGTGGCTATATTAATTGGTAATACCATATATGCTTCTATTTACATATAGGCAATACATTTATATGACTCCCTAGACCTGGTGAGTAGACATTAATCACGTGAAGAACGAAGTTGATGGCGTGTGATGTTGTTACAATACAATTGTTTACTTTTTTTGGGGAGCGCAGTGAGAACATTCTGCAATTAGAAAGGAGCTCCACCACCACGGTGACGGTGATGCCCACATTTCCGTGACGCTCAGAAAGTCTATCGGTGGAGTGCGAGATGGAGGAATTGTCTACATCTATGCATTACCAAAAATACAGAGCTACCTGAACGCACCACAATTACAAGCTCTGAAAAGGCATTTAATAATGCTTTAACGATGCAGAAGAGATATTTTAGAGACAAAAATTCTCGACCCACTGGAGGCAAGCAAGAACCCAGCAAGAAAGATGTAGGTGAACCTAAAATTATGATTATCTACCGACCACGAGCAAGGTCTGAACTGTATACTGTAAGCTATGGGAGACTATTGGAACTATGAAAGACTGTTTGGGGTTGGGCAGAAAACTCTTTATATGATGAAATTCCACGAATTACCTTTCGGTGGATTGTCATTACCGAGAAGATTAAGTGACTAAACTGTGGGGTAACACAGAACGATAATCAAATCAACATTGAAACTCATGATCAAAATTGGAAAGAAGACTTTCGCGTAGTGCATGGTGTGTCTTCAAAATCCAAATATTAGCTTCAGCTGTTGGCCTCGAATTCAGCACCCTCTAGAAGACGTAGAGAGTGGTCCAACTCCTCGGTTATCCCATTTGTTTCCCTGATCTAAAAATTAAAATCTCTTCTTTCTTCAACTCGCTGTATTTTCACTCCAACACTCCTCCTACGCTTTCAAATGTTTTTTCTTCCGCAAAATTCATATCTAGACTAATTTTATTCTCCTCAATTCAGAAGTCAGATTTACTATACATTAAACTAGGTCTACTCTCCTCCTATCTATAAAGGAAAAACAATTTTTAGATGCTTCTCAGCTCGCTAAGCTCGATCGGCTCTTGCCATACCATCGAGGTCATCAAAGATCGTTCTAGTGGTGATGCCGACGTCTCTTCATACGAAACTTCCAAGTCTAGTAGTTCATTACTTGACTGGATTGTGAAATATCGCTCCAAGAGAAGTACATAGAATTGACGTAAATATTGATTCAAATCATAAGAAATCACGAGAGTATTGTGCCCCAAGTAGTTACGAACCTTTCTATCATTGTTTCTCTCTTTTGCAATCATCATTCAAAATACGAATCATGACAAAAATATTGAATTTAACTATTAATTGTTAAACGTTCTGTTGTGTTTCACTTGTAAACAAGTTAATACAACCTATAATTTCGATTACACAACGATAGGTAAAGATTAATGATTCTTTGATTTGAAAAAATCCAAAGTTAATAAAGATATTATGCATTTTTGCATTAATGGCTGACGCATTTGCTTTTTGTTTCGCAGTTGCTTCGTCGGATATTGCTTTAACCATGACAAAATTGTCCCTTCAGTTAAAAACCCCGCTATTTATAACTGAAATCCAGCAGAGTGAGGTTCATCTAAAAAAAGCTTTTAATTCATCTCGTGTGACTTTTGTTGAAACTAATAGCATTCTGACGGACCAGCGACGAGCATGACAGTCATGACACAGCTAATGTTCATTGCCGCCTTATTGGAAGCCGTAAAACAGGGCTGAGACCATTGTAAGTGATGATACGTCATATTACGAATGGATGTTGCGTCATCCTACTTATTGACCGTTCCATATAACAGAATAAATTTGACCGAACAACTATTACAATTAAGCATTTGGCTTTCAGGAAGCTTTTAATGATCGAGGAAAAGTTGGCTTAGACAAAAAGGTTTTTGCATAAAACTAAGTCATGTACATGTAGTGAAGAGGACTTGTTCCACTTCATTTACCTAATGGATGATGGCAATGCGTGATCGTTCCTTTTTCTTTCTTAAATCTGATTAAAGCCGCAGTGGGGATTAGTATTTACACATCATACCTCAGGACATAACCGAATGAAATTATGATGGGTGAAAAACGGCACTTTCCATAATGCAGTCAGTTGTCGAATTTAGGAATTCTGTAAAGCGAGAAGAGAGCGTCAAGCATCATAAAGCGATTGTGGCGGCCCGTTGCAAAAACATGTTAGCATACATTACATAGTGACAGGGCGGTTGGAGTCGAGCTTTGTTGTGAGACCTAGACAGGCTAATATCATCCCGAGGCACACTCGTTCAAGACAATCTCATTTGCTGTCAAATTGGAGCCCAAATCATTTTAAAACCGCGTATAACACACCGACTCTCCATCTTAGACAGTGGCGTAGCCGCTTACGTCCTCTACCCATTTTTGACGAGCCACTGTCGGTTTAGTCTGCTTGGTTAGAGAATAACGCTTCGAGAAAAGTGCGTGGAATTCACGTTAAAATTCGTTCGAATCGAAAGATTCGACCTACTCTTGCACTACCAAGCAGATCGTCAAAGATTCTTCGATTGATGGCATTGACACCTTTGAAGACAGTCTCATTTCCCATCGAATTGAAGCCTAAATCATTTTAGAACTGCGTATAACTCATCGCCTCTTCATCTGCGGCAGTGGCGTTCCCGCTTATACCCTCCATCCATTTCTGACGAGCCACTGACACCATATGTGGATTAATAATTCTCTCTTCTTATGTCCGCCTCTGTGTGCAACACGAAAAGACCATTTGACTGGTTGCAATGTTCTTTTGTCTCCTGTGCAGTGCCCGTCGCCCCCTACGAATCCTCCCGCCGGGCTTTAAATTGGGTTACTGTTCTGTGTTCCATTACAGGGGCCCCGTTTAGTACTAGGATTAACGTAGAAAATATGCCCTGTAAGGATTTGAGGCCATTAGGCAGAGAACCTTATGACGCTGAAATTACTGAAAGCTGGTGTACCGTGTCTTGAAAAGTACATGACCCCAAAATGATGACACAAATACCTATCGACCAAAGACTTCTTCTTGGTGTAGTAATCTCTAAGACTTATTCACATCTTCATGCACTCCATTGTTTTAGATTTACTTCTAATTCGATTTCGATTCGTTCCATTACTCCGAATCTTCAGGATTTCGTAGACTAATGAGATTTCTTGCAACACAGAAAATCTTCATTTAATGAGAAAACATCACTTTTAACATGAGTTTTCAATTAACGTGTGTTGTGGGATTTTGGAACCAGCTACACTTGCGGCAAAATTAAATGAAGAATGGTACTTAAGCTTCTTAAGAACCGACTTAGCTCTAGTTTTGGAGGATGTTGCTCTATCCCTTAGACAATAATATTGGTTTCTGCGATATGGCGGTCTCGGTCATTACCCTCTACATGCAAGGGAGTTTTTGAATGTGGATTTTCGACGTCGACTGATTGGTCGGGGGGACGAACATTTGTGGCCAGCACGAAGTCCCGATTTGAACCCCTTAGACACGTTTTCTCAGGGTTTTATGGGATACTATTCAAGAAGATGTAAATAATCAGGAACAATAACTATCAGAAATGCAAGTGCAAAAGTATCTGATTGCGCAGCGGCAGATGTTGGAGCGTGCCTGGCGTCAGTTCATGCGTGGTTGGATGCTGTTCTCAGTTGGTTTTGACAGAAGTTGGTGTGTAGCGTTACCGCTCCGGCAGGTAATTGTATCTCGTTCATTGTGGTTTTCTGGGAGTATTAAAATTGCTCTAAGGAAAAAATGTACTGAAATTTGGTTTTAAATTGCTAGTAAAGCGTAGACGAAAAATAGGGGGTTTTGGACTCAATGTTTTTATATGAGGCCAAAAATGTAAAAGAAAAGAATCTTTAAACCTACGTTTATCGTCGATTTAACCGTTATATCAGCTACAAAAGGGGAAGCTGGCATCCATATAGTAGATTCATGGGACACAGTCGACTCCGTGTCGGATCCTAGTCGGCTCCTTTCTTTGAAACTCTATCAAAATGTCAGTTGGGCGCGCGTATCGCATTTTCATGAATAATTCCCTACATATTTACAAGGCTGTCAAGTGGTCCTTTGTCATGTAAAGCGCTGTCGCGAGAACGTCAGTTTCACTTTATGCTACGCCCGGACCGGCAAAAATATGAACCGCACAGCCGCTTAACTTTGAACACAATCGGATGCAAATTTGACGTAATGCGACTACTTCCTTGCTTTAGATGAATTTTCATGATATTATTCTAATAGGCATGAAAATTCAATCATCCTTTTTCCACTATTGATCTGCAGAGAAGAGCCCGTATTGTGTTCCCCCGGTAACATTTTCAGTATCTTCCGTCGAATCTTAGATGATGATGAGAGTACTTACATCTTACACGCTTGCACCGCTAAACAGAATGCTTATGCAATGTTTATTCTTCGCAATGCAAAACCAGTGTTGCTCTGGAAGCGGGAGTTTTGGAAGTTATGTGATATAATTATCAGTGCTGTTCCAGGGGCAACATGTTTATTATACATACATCCATAAAATAAACCTGGGAGAAGTGCCTTCAGCTCTCAAGGCAAAGCCAACCGTATCGTGCTTTTCTAAAGTTCAAAACTTGTAATTAGTTTTTCAGAATCCGTATACACGTACAACTTTTTCTATAGCACTGCGATTTTTAATTAAGCTTTACCTCCGCTTTATATTCAGGAAGTGGTTTCAGCTGGAAAAATATTCAGGTTCAATTGATATTTGTCCGGCAACCCTTGGTTTGCTTTCTTGCCCATATATATCTGGATTTTTAATATCAGTCGACAATATTTGCCTCATGCATGGAGCCGAACTCGCACGTTTCATTGGCCGTTATTAAATCCTTACCCCTTAATTTGTACAGTTAATTATATTGAAAACAACTAATTGAACTTCTAACATAGAAGCATAGCGTTCAACTACTCAAAACGTGAAAATAGTAAATGTGCGATGATGACCCGGTGTGAGCCTCGGATAGAGCAGAAGAGTTGCAGCAAATGATGAAAAGCCTCGTATAGCGACAATTAGTGTGGATGCTGGGAATCAGTTGCTGGTTTAATGATGATGATGGAAACACGGTGTAAGTTATCGAGAGAGCATAAAAATATGTAGAATTAGAAGGCACTGTCGAGATGAACCTACCCAAGTGAGAGTACGCAGATGTGGGGATGTCATTTTGCAGAATGGAAGAAACTCTAACGTTTCTGGGATAATGTAAATGAGAATCCTCCTAAAAAAGAACTGTGCCGAAGTTCACTAAACTCCAACGGCCTAAATCACTTTTTTGACGAGATTGCTGATAAAATTGTAAATAAACTTCCTCCAACTAATATTCACTTTGAAACATTCCTAGAGCGCAAGGCTCCTTAAAATCTTCCAAAGTTCGCTTTTAGAAATGTATAGAAATTCGCTAAAGCATTATAAACTTGAAAATAATTCTACACACCAGCAGAGCAGTCTTCTTGAACATGAAAAGGACAAAGAAAGCCCATGGCATTTTGGGAATAATGACAAACCAGTTCCTTCGGAGGAGATACCACGGAACAACATACACATATAATTTATTCTAACTCCTTTTCGCATCAACCTTCCTTCCTGCGCAGGTCCGACTATTCATCTGCTCTTGATGACCCAGCTTCAGCTGCGGTCTTTTAAGAACTTGAGAATCGACACGGTGGACACCCTCCGTCAGATCTAATCACTGAAACTGAAAATTAAGCTCGGCTATTATTAAAAAATATATTTTATTATTAATTATGTTCTCGGGTACAGATGTCAGCGCTATAGAAAAGTGGGTGTGAATGTTGGGCCTAATTGTGAACTACTTAAGGGCCAATTTGAAATGTGAAAGCAGATGTTACCGGCAGATGCAATATATAGATATAAAATCGTTGTGTCCATCTCGAAATATTGCGACTCATGCAGCCGTCAACCGCGCTACGGGGCTGCCCAATATTTTATAGACTATCATTAAAAACGAGACCTATGTTTTTTAAACACCCACAAGGTCTCTTCGTTAATGGCCTTTAAGGCAAAATAAATTTATATTCCAGACCCTATTATACATGGTGGTATAATATCTTTGTGGGCCCGTGTGCGTCCACGTCGTCTGCCAAAGACATCAAGGAAGTCCTTTTTTGGTGCATACTACGTAATTTCAAAAATTATCGCCACATGTCTCCCTTCAATTCAAGAACTTTCCATCACTCCATAGATGGTGAAGTGGATTTGGAAGTTTTAGGCACCCAATCGCTCTTAGCTGTTCCTCTAGCTTGGCACCCGTCCGCAATGTTCAATATTTGTCATAAAAATACAAAAATTAATCCAGACACTAAATGTATAAAATCAAATGCAGGCCTTGACATGCCAAAATCGGTATCCCTCCGACGTTGGTATCGTTAACATACATTTGAAATATTAACGAAATGATAAAATTTTAATTCGGGAACAGCCACGCAAAAGGGAGAAAACTGAAGTGGACAACCCCAACATTTATGTAATCTGCCCTTTTCTCTGATTCATTATCAACTTGTGGGGTCGTTATTACGTTGCTGGTGAATGAACATTCGGTAATCTATTGATTTTAGTCGACACCGACCTCTGCAAGCCCGGTTTTGATCTTTTGGATTGTAAGGAGAATTTATTGCAACGGAAGTACTGTTTTCTATTGATTGTAAAAAAGTGATATTATGTGCTTGATGCAAATTTCAGGTTACTCAGTACGGAGTAGTTTGATTCGAGATATATCTGTTTCAATTTGGATATTTCGCGGTTGGTCATCCGCTCCTCTTATTAAATTTAGCAAATGCTAGCTTGAGTCTACCGACAAGTTTCTGCCTCTTCTTCACAACTTTCCCTCTCTAATTGCGCTGCTGCAAAACAAGAGGATTAAACAAACATCATTAGACCGCCTCATTAACTTACCTTCGTTCTTCACCCAGCTCGTTTCAACACTAAAGTACATGACCCATCTCTCCCCTTTTCAGACATTTTAATAATTAAACAACGCAAGGAATTTTAAAACTGTGATCAAATTTAGCTCTCTTCTATATTCTAATTTCTTCCAAACCTTTCTCTTCTCCTTCTTATCCTGTTTCTGGCTTTAACAAAAATGGTCTTCTTCTTTTTCGATATCGCAGCCAGTTTCCTTTCGTTCTTATCTCTTCTGCGTTGTTTCTTGAGCTGTCTTCTTTTGTCTGTTCTATAGTCATAGTTGGGCCAGAAGAAGAGCTTCAAGAGATGCTTTCGTCTTTTTGTCAAATTACTATCGAACTCATAACAGAATCAATGGGCCCTGGCAAATCCGCCTCTCTTTCAGCAACTGCTACTGCTAAGACTTCGATTTTCTTCTTGAGGTCCTTAAGCTCTTCAATGGAGATTTCCATGACTGTTGATTTGAAACGAAATAGGGATGTATGAAGAATTTGTTGATAAGTATTAGAGCTTGATTTATCGGGCGCTTTTGCTCAATTTTCCAAATAACTTTTTGCAATAGTTATTTGCAGTAGCAACTCACCTATGGCCCATATAAAAAGCCTCAAGTAGAAATACGTAAAGCTTTTGCTTTGCTTGGAAGCGTTTGCCCAAGGTGAACTTACTTTACTTTTCTAGTAGGGGTTGCAAGAATTTCCAAGCACTGAAACTCAAAAAAAACACTTACTTATTAATGGCAAGATTTATCTGGTAATTCGAAAACTTCCCGAGCTTCTTTCAGGATAAATGGTTCGAAATTTCTTCACGTTGCAGGCTACAGATTGTGGAACTCAAACTGTCGAACTTGCAGCCATTTTCTGCGAACTTCGTTAGAAAATTTCCAACAATATGATTGACAAAATTTCAAATCTCTATATCTTGAGTGTTTGCTTTAAGATACCGGGGTGAATCGAAAGGTACAGAACTGGAAGGAGACTTTGATGTGATAGCTCGAGATATTATACAGGGGGTTGTTAAAAAGTATTTTATGATCTTTTTTGTGTTTTATCGCTTTTTCAGCAGTTCTTCGTCATGGATAGTAACAACTTGCAAGTAGTATGTAGTCTGGAGCGAGGATCGTCAAGCTCCTAAACTGGTCGAAAAATGGTCATGGTTGATTGAAGCTGCGTGATGGTATCTTCCATTTTTATTTCAATCTCTAAAAACCTGCCCTTGAATATGATAAAAAAATGAAGCCAAAGCTCGTCTTTTTTGGCATTTCTCATCAATCCGCTTCCCCAACTGCTACCAAATCAAATTGTTAGACCGAAAATGAAAATTCCTAATAAACAAACTTAGGTGTTCTAAATTGGGACACTTAATTCACCTCGAGGCTGTATGCATATCCTGAAAATGAAAATTAAAATAAACACGGGATATTGCCTGTAATCCCCATGCAGTTTCGAAAACCGCCTATAGGTAGCAAACACTGACATTCCACATTGAATACAGATGACTTTCCTGTCAATCATTTGCGCTGGTGTTAACTCGGATCATAATAAAACAATGTAGGAAGCCGGGATGGTTTTAATCGGTATTGACAGAGACAGCTTGGCTGGCTCAAAATACACGTGTTTTAACCAATATTGCTCTACTACCGGAAGTCGCTTTTTAAATTTCATATACGTGTTTGCCAAACTTCTTTTCGTTAGTATCAACAAGAATTTTACTCGTAAGCAGTTGCAGTAGATCAATAATAGTTTGGAAACGGATCGATTACTGCCGGTATCTAATTTGCACTTGTGCTGCTGCGATTGTCCCGTGTTCTATTAGAAATTACTATTGGCTTATGGATTTTCCGCAAATTAGCAAAATTTGCTCAAAGCGACACACCAAATTTAGTTTAAATATATATATATATATATATATATATATCCTTAAACGAGCTTAACATTAAGAACGCAATAAAGTAATGATGTATTATTCGAAGAAGCCCTGATAATGAAGGAGACTCGTTATGATTGACATATTGGGCAGGCATAATGAAAACTGGGGGACGATAAGGGCCACAGTCTGCCTTAATTCGAAATATCCGCGCAGTTATTGACATAACCGGCTACCCTTTGCTGCAAGGGTTAATATGAACTCGTTCGAGTAATTATTTCGGTCGGGAGATCATAATCCCTTCTTGTAATGTCTAGTTCCTAACAAATCTGCCATTATGGATACCATTTTGAACGTTTTCATCGCTTCTCTGGTTCAGATTGGCCATTTCCCCGCGCTGTGCTTCGATAAAGTGTCCTCATTTTGTTCTGGAGACGACAATAGTGCGTCCTGTGAATATTTCACTGTAACACGAGATCGATGTACCCTTAAAGTTGCTGATTGGGGGCCAAAAAAAATGAAAAGTTAGAAGCTGTTGATTGTTCTATCGTCAACCGTTTCGAAGATCTCGGCCTTGAAAGCTGCCTTTGCTTTTAAGGCTCGGGTCCACCAAAAACTTACATATTTTTGGGCATATTTTCCCCTTGTTTTGGAAGCCTCAAAGCAAACCTCTCAGAGACACTCAATGTGTGATTGATGCCGGAGACGCTTGGGTTGGCGTTTTTCCTTTATTTTGCATTTGACTGAATCTCGTGAATCCATGATGATCTCAGAATAAAGTGGAATTGATCCGTAGCGAGGATTAGACAACGGAAACAACCGACGAAACCTTTGGGGGAAACAGTCAAATAAGTTCCCTACAACTAAACTTCAGAGTAGTTCCTTCGGTTGTTCTCTTTTTCAACGGCGCTAGGTTATTGTGTGCCGCCGTCTGATGAGAGCCAATAAGTCAGAAACCGGTAACGAACGTACTACGCCCGCTGCAAGGCAGAATGTTTCGCAGCATGGGAGTGTAATCTCCTGTAATAATGATTAAATCGACATTATTCAGTACTCTGTGAATTGAAGTCTCCATAAAACCACTCAAGGAAGATGAGAAAAATCTTGGTGTCTATTGAGCTTTTCAATGAATCATTGGCCACATGGTTGAGACACCTTTTGTGTTTTTGAAATCACAATCACACAAAACATAACAATCATCTTCACACGGAACATAATTGAATCAGTGCGTGAATAGGTTTAAATGCTAGAACTCGATTAATTAAATTGTCAGATTCCCAGAACGTTGACAATCTAAAAAGATTCGTGTAAATACAATCACCAACTACAATTACTGTTTTTTAATTTTCTGCATTGTTCTTTCTGTGCGATGAAGTTGAGAACGAGTTAGACTTAGTGACGTTTTGCGATCGTGAGAAAACTAAAATTTTCAAACAATTCTTTAATACGTTTTAATGAATCATAAAACTAAGGATCCATTAGACATGAGGACGTAGATCTCAATTAGAGACTTTATCAAGTGCTTCGGGGCTTGTTTGTTTTGAGCCCTGCAACTGAGGAAACATATGTTCGGCCTCTTTTCGACCTCTCTAAATTAGAAATTAGACAAGGTGAATATGTCACAGGCAGGACTCGGAATAGGTTGTCGCCCCAATCATTTAGAAACTGACTAGTCATTTCCTGGAAAAGAAGGTGCTAGATTTGTACCTGCCAATCGCCTAGCCCAGAGATGGCAAAAAGGAGATATCTTTGACCGGAGCAGAGAATTTGATTGAAGCGACTTTAACGGCTTTAAAATCCACGAAAGATAAATGACGTGAAAACAGGAAACCCTTTCAGGTGCAAGACAATCAGCAAAACCGTCGCCAGTAACGGTTAAAAATCACAAATATAACCGTGCAAAAGCATTCTTCCCATTTTCACACAACTCCTTAAAATGCACATGAATTTGTGATTAAATTAGGCATTAGTGTGTCTTAAAGTTGACTAATCTTCATATCTGATTCGCTTCGTGGTTATCTTAATGACAATAGCATACTTATCTTTGTGAAAATCTCTGAATGTATTAAACTAACAGCGGGGACTGGTGATACTATGCCGGAATGTATCTACTTTTCGTACGCGTATGATCTGGTGTCTCGCTTGCTCTCGAACAAGTGGAATATGCTTCACTGAAGTGAAGATTTAAATTAGCTGTAAATTACGAAGGCCGCCTTTAATTATTGTAAAGTAAAAGGAAGACAGTCGCACACCATAACTAATGTATTCTTTATAAGTCTTAGGCAGAAATGCAAGTAATATGGGGCCCCATTGTTAATAAAATTTGTTATATGCAAAATTCCTCATGACACGCTTGAACAAACACAAATCAATAAACAATAAAATTTTTACACCGTTTTGTAATTTATCGCATTTATTGCCGCTGTCTTCTTAATATATTCTTAATGTATTCTTAATATTCGCGTTAATAAGAAAAACTCCGTGCTGTGTCCGCCAAAGGAACCAAACGTTCGAGTAGAATTGTATGAAGGTTGTTGTATAGCTGAGAGGCACGTGCTTCTACTTGTTGGCCTCATCAGGCATGGGTGTGTGCAAAGTAGGTACGCACACATCATGGTGTGCATGTCCGAAGATATATGCACGTCTGAATGAAATCTGGAAAGAATGGAAGGAAGCAGGGGAGGCCGCAATTAGATATCATCTCAGCTTTTTGAGAACGCAGCATTTCACAAAAATCACATTTCAAAGCTCCATGGGGTGTAAGTCTTCGGGCATGAGTAGCATTAGATGTGTACTTAGCTACTTTGCCACATTTATGCCTGATGAAACCAGTAAGCAGAAACGCATATCGCCAACGTCCGCTTTCCATATCGGCTTGAACGTTCGATTCTTTTTGCGAGGATACACAGAACTTGCTTACATTTACATATGTTCGTTCATCCGCACCAAACTTTTAATGTATTTACATTAATTTCATTAAATTAGAGAGTAAACAAAAATTTAATCAATTGCACATTTACAACTGAGCGGTAGATCAACAAATTCGTTAACAAATTAATTTGATCTACGGAAAAGTTTAATCAAACACAAAAATATTCTGCACACAAATTATGGTGGAAAATTATAGATTTTAATTTAACAAAATTTTGTCGCAATCAAAAAATCGTATATTCAAATTCGCAGATAAGGGTCAGTCTAGCTTTTTCGTTAATTACATTTTAGCAATTATTAAAAATATCTTAAAACCAACCTTTATTCTTCTTAAAAAAAATTATTTAAGTAGATACAGTGATAATTGAAGGACATAAACTTGCAGTTGACAAATTCCAAAACTGTCCTTTTTCTCGCGGCAGCAGAAACTTTCGAATTTAATGAGACACTCCCAGAACCGCGGAACACATACAAATCCCATCAATTGTTAAAGTGCAAAACCTCCTATTTTTTTATTCCATTTCTGATGTTTTTAAAATGTTCCTCAGTATATCGGAGTTTTCATTGTATTCGCCCCTAAATGGAAATCATGTTTTATGTACTCAATCCGATTAATTCTAATGACAGAAGATTACCATTTTTCACATTAAAAGTGTATGGATTTTTTCGAAATTTTAAAAATTTATCGGATTACGAGGTTTTCCATTTTAACTATCGCTCTGTTCATATTGGCTCCTACATACCTGCAGCCAACCGAATCACTCCATTGGAAGTCAATTTTGAGCTTTCTAATATTAAAACTGGATTCGAAGCATCAAAGAGGAACTTTTGAAATATTTCTATCTCCAGGAGTAACAGAAAGTTGGCTTTCTTGACTTTTAGAGAAATTTTGGCAACTCTAAATAACCCGGTCTGAAAGCATGTTTCTGGGATTCGTAAATAATAAAAGAAGACGGGACATTTTTTGGATTTATGAGCGACCGGGAGGAACCTTAAACCCGATTTTTGGGACATTCCCGGATTTCTGACTAAGTGGAAGAGGACCGAACATTTTTAGGATTTATGAGAAACCCGGAGTGTAAAAGGTCTAAGAATAATCTGGCGGGCTGGTAAAGAGGGTCCTGATAAATCTGCAAATGAATGAAAGCGCGGAGCTTCGAATCATAATGCTGTTGCTCCTATGCACAGGAATAGACCTATTATGGCAGTTTTATTCCTTGAACTTAATGCAGCAGCTAACGCAATGCGGAACCTGTGCAAGGCCCCTATCTCGGACATGCGCACATTCTCATCTGAGACCTATGGACGTTGCCCTTACGAGGATTATTTTTCACCATTTGAACACTGAAGATTGAGCGATTACCAGTGGTACGTTGACCAAATACGTCGATAGGTTTGTGTCTACTCGCATTGGCAGTTAATTCGCGCCATTTATTTAATGACAATGCATTGGCTGCATTTCGTTTGAACTAAACTGCTTCAACATAACATATTATTTATTTTAATAGAAGAACCATTATGCAATTCAGTTAATAACAGGAGATTTTAAAAAGACGTCTTCGGAAAGGGGCCATGACAATCGATTTATTTAATGGACACCGCTGTGACTATTAAAAAATAATGTAATTTTCATATTTTATGAGATGGGCGGAATATAATAAGTTAAAAAAGGTCAACGTCGGTAAAAACCTATCCCCATGTGTCAGATGAAAATAGATTAAGGCGTATTAATATAGTGTCCAATATTTGGCCGGGCAATATCAGCAACTTTATCTACGCATTTTTGAAACAATGCAGAACATTATAGCGGATAATTGCAGGTTGTCAAGGTGTCGATTTGTAGTCTCGCAGATGTTATCAAAAATAAATATTAAGCGTTGAAACGGCACAATTGTTTCTGTCCCTTGGGTAGCCTTCCTTTAAGGACTAATATTGCGGCGAGTCGTGATAAATTTGATTGAGAGCGCCCAGTTCCGATTGCATGACTTCGTGAAGGAAGCGGAAAACTATTGCAGATAACATTGTTTTCTAGACATTCTACACATGCACACTCAGGAAACAAAGTTCCAATTAAGTGTCAAATAACAAAACCACTAAAAAGATAACGAATTATGCAAGTGTCCTCAGAAGGCCCTAAAGTTCACAATTCATCAAATTGGTGGACGTGTTTCGGCGTTTCCTACAAAGTTATTACCTGAAATTTAATCGAATCTGTGTAAGACATTGTGGACCGACTTATAAATGCCATTATGTCCATAAAAGTCGAGCAAGCGTCACAAATTAAAAATATGATCTCACATCAGGTCGGCACCCAACAAAAGGAATACAGAATAGTTAGCTGACTTTAACAAAGGTGGCGCGCACCCCCGTCGTGAAAGGACCTGTGACAAGCGACATTTTAATGTCATACCCGTCACAAGGCACACCAGAAAACAAAACCCCATATATTTAATTAATATGCCTTAATGGTTGCCATGGTCGATGTGTTAAACAAGTTTTTGTTTGATGGGTACCGCTCACCGCGCAATATTGCAACCCGGGGAGGTTTAAGGGTGGTTCATCCCCTTGAAAAATCTTCGAATCAATTTATATTAAAAGGTGAAAAGCCTCAAAAGGTCTAATAAACGTTTTCGTGCATGCATCGTTAACTATAGCATGTGTCGCGTCTCTTAATTCCCCATTCCGGTATTTATACCCCGCCAATTTAATACGAGGTACCTCATTTAATAATTTTATGAATATACAAGCATTTTCCACGGTGATCTTTAAGGGTCAGGTAGATCGTTTTTGTGCGCCATGTGCACAGGAAGCACCCGATCAGCTATGAGATTTTTAATAGTGAAAGAGAAATGAATGGTTATGAATTAAAAACCTGCAGCAGTGGCGTCACTCAGAACTTGATCTTGTACCCAAAGATCTGCCTGTTTACCATGGAATTTGAGCCTAACATAGGCAAAGCACCAGTATAAAAAATCTAAGCAGTGCAGCTATGACATAAAGACGTCCACAATTAAAAGAACTACTGTTTCCTATCACGCATGCTGAATTTCTTCAACATCACTTTAGCGTTATGTGAGTTCAAAAATTTTTTTTTGCCTAGTGATATAAATTTCGTATTACACATCGAACGGCTTCCGTTCCGTAATGCGCGCATGCCTGCTACATGCTTCACACTCTTATTTACGATACGGGAACGCTCCTAAGAATGGCCTGAACGTTAATGATAATGAAATGCAGTGAATCTGACGCTACTACAGGTGAACTTTTGTGAGAAATATATTCAAGATTAAGATTGTCACAGTTAGTGGTTAGATCTACATACAATGCAGTGACATGTCGTAATGGGAAAAGTTGCCGGTTCCGGACAACGATCCGCATGCTTCTTGAACACAAGTTTCTATTAATCACTGTTACATCCCGTTAATTAAAGAGTATCTGCATATCTAGCGCTGATCTCTCAATAGATCCGTACCGCATTTTTGCTTTTTGCATAACTGACAAACAGGTTTCGTACATTGAGTGTCTTTCAAATTTACCGAATTACTTCTTTGAGTTGTTTAATTTCTTAAAGGAGGATTCAAAACTTGTAGAATCCGCATCACAAATGTCTACGACCTCAGGCGTCATGCAGATAATTTATTCAGATGAAATTAGTTTATGTGAATCAATTGAAATATGCGTGAAATCAGATTAGTAAAATCCGCATAGAGCCAGCCCCATCAAGTTAGCAAAACCTATGTGACATCAGTGTTCAATTTACCTTTAAAATTTGCGCAGAGCCGGTGCGCGAAGTTTTTCTTGGATCATTTGTTGATTTTATATGAACCTATTCTGGAGACTTGTGTGAAATCGTGTTAAATCACATTTAGATTTTCTGCAATTCCTACATGTTTAAATCGCGTGAAATCGGCTTAGAAAATGCTTGTCGGGTGGTCTAAATTCTGCTGTGAAATCAGATTGGTAAGTTTTGTGAGTAATCCGAATGAACCTAAATTGACCTGTGTGTGATTCAAATTAGTGCAACCTGCGTTAAATCGAGATACTAGATGTGTCAAATCACGTTAATTCGACTAAAATATGAGTGAAATCAACGGGTGAAATTTATATCGAAATTCGGCCAAACTCTCGGGACGTTTGTGTGAAATACAGTTGGTCTACGAATATGACTTTACATTAGACATATTAGGCGTTGCAGGCGGAAGGCGAAGACACTAGTGTGTTATGTACTGCTTGGAAGGCTAATGGTCAAGAACCCGAAAGCATGTTAAAAATCCATCGTAAGGAAAAAAAATAAATTAAAAGGCTTATTGTTGCGATTTGAGATAATACATAACAGAGTAGCAATAACCAGAATTCGCGTGACACATGCAAGAGAAATAGGACCGGCATTCGAAGCAAAGCCGAGCTCAGCGAGAGATAAAGCAGTCATCCAAACATAAATAATACAGACATGATGAAAAACTTGCATTGTATATGTATAGTTAAAAAGGGTTGCTTATTAATCCTAACAAAAGGGGTCCACCCTTTAGAAAGACGGAAAAAATAAACGAAAATATTACTCCTCGCATTTGATAACAGGGTCGCGGCACTCAGCTTCTTCCTGGATTTTGTTCTCTATGCCCAATAGGTCTATTGATTCGGGATGACTATGTGAATATTATATTTAAGAGGAGCACTGAAGTGCCCCTACTACTTGCAAATATACAATTTAGGGTCAATAAATTGCTTCTGCTCTTGATTTATGCGTTCGGCAGTTGATTGAGACCTCGTTTGCTTTCGAGCACAATTAGACAACGATGCAACGAGAATTTATTGTATTCCTCACCTGCACCCGCATGTGCAGGTCGCAAACGCGTAATTTTGCACCTGGCTCCAGCAAATTTTTTCACCCAACAATTTTCTCAGATTTGCTTTTAAAAAATAACCCACAATTTAAAACCGAATCGTTACTAAAAAGGGACATTAATTCGAACACCCATGTGACATCGAGCTATTAATTCTTTTCGTTAAAAGAGCAAGGATTCGGTTAAAAATTGCCCGTTTCAAATATGGTGTAATTTGATAATATTTTTCGATTATATAAGGGTCGTTAATATGTTGTTTCGCATTTTTCATGACTGCAGGTAGACGTTCCAGATGAAGGTCGTCTCTTTAAGCACCGTACACCCATTCTCTCCGTTTTGATATGGTTTTCAAACACAGTTAACAGCCCCGCTAAAAAGCTGCTTGAAAAGGATCGAAGGGAACAATCAAATTATCATTCCAGCAGCGGTTAGAACAACAATACCAAAAATACCAATCTTTTCTCCCAAAATTTGGGCATATTTACTTATCAGTCGGAGAGGTCAGAGGGTTGGTCGTCTTTAACACAAAACGCCCCTATTTTCAGCTATAAAGGGTGGAAATCGATATACGTTCTGAAGAGTTCGTTTTATGTCCATTAAAACATTTTCTTCATTTCAGTGACTTGAAAGCTTTCTATACACCCTTCCTGGTTTTAATGTCCTCTCACTGCTTTGACAGTCGTGATAAATCTTTTTCTTATGGCCCTGCAGTTACGAGAGTCTGGAAATACTATAAATTCTTTAGTAATTTGGCTAGTCACTTACTACTTAAGCAACGGATAGGGGAAAATATCTTAAGCTCAAACTAATTATTGAATTTTCACTATTCACATTAATTAGAAACACTAAATCGTGAATAACTGCCACCATTAGGAGATCTCCAGTCTCCTACAGCACATCGCTCGTCTTTCACCGAGTTAAAACAATTTGGTCCATGCGATATATGTGCGAATTGCTTTGTTTCCGGTTGGCCAAAATAGGTGTGAAATCGTGACGGTTCGATTAAGTTGAGACGAAATCAGGTCGCTGACAACACGCATTTGGTGAAATTCATTGTGTGAAATCACTTAATTTCATAACGATGCGCTGATTTAGACGTGAGCCATCTCTACGCGGGCTGCGCAGGGTAATAGGTGCGAGTAGCCTGGATAGCACCACTCTTAAAATTGATGAGCCGATGCCATACTGTCCGCTCGCACTTAATTAATCTTTCTAATATCTCGGAAATGGCGAGAAATTTGGGGAAATAAAAAAGGTGCCTTAACACAGAAAAAATCATTTCATAATAAAACGTGGGATATGGGCAAAATTTCAGCTTAATGTGTGCACGTATGCGAACCTGCAGACGTGATGCTGTTTTGCTGCTGCTGCTGCGGTGAGCTGTTGCCTTCGATACTGGAAAGAATCTGATAAATAAATTGGAATTTCCAAATGTCGTCAATAAAATCCATTATGTATTGTACCGACAACAAAGCTAACAGTAGGATAGCGTTTTGGTGCCATTTGTCTGGTCTCTCCATCACCGCCGTGGGGCAAGCCCTTCACTCCCCACATACTAACGGAATACGTCTAGAACACCTCGAAATTCAACACTTTTCCGATATTTCATTACAAGTTCATTAAAAGGGACACACACACATTACTTATTATTAATAATAGTCAAGTGGTACCAAGAAAAAAACGAACTCTCGGCTACGCTATACGGTTCGCAAAACGTCCATCGAAGTTAATATACAGTATACGTGTATAGGTAGGCCGGGAAGGAATCTCAATTAGAATTTCAAGACGAGATCTTGTCTAAGTAAAAGGTTTCGTCGTGGATGAGTTGGACTTATATCAGGGGCGGTGAGGGTCCTCAGAGGTAAAGGTCGGGCGGTGGCAAGTGACAGGCACGCAGGACCATCGTTCCGCCTTCCCTGCTGGTACGGAATTAGTTTGCGGCAACCGTAAAGCCGAGACGAGCTCTTTACCTGCCCGAACCAATATCTGTCCTATTATTACAGTCTGGGTACCGTTTGAATCTTCTCTAATATATGAATTTATGCCCACCTGTCACTTCACTCGTTAAGCATTTAATCATGTTATCTAACTTTGGTAGGCCAGAGTTAATTAGAATAAGGTGTCATTTTGGCAAGACCAAAAACCATCAAAGGTCTGCGCACCAGGCTACCTTATTTTAAAAGTAATACATTTACGAGCCCCTGGCCGAGAACATTATAATACACCGCAAAATTTCCTTTCTAATTTGTCTCAGGCGAGGCGGCCACAGTCCAATACTGGTCATTAACGATTCACCGAACGACGACGCTGAGATGCTTTATAACTTATAACGAGGACCTCTTGCAGAGTCAGACTAGAACGAAATTATCAGAACAACGAACAACTGGTACTTCCTACGTGTCAATCATTACTGTGTTTATTACCACTAATGAATAACGCTAGAGGAGTACCATATATGTAGGTGCTATGCGATTTAATTCTTTTGGTCCTTTTATGGAAGAATATCATCTTAAATGATTCTTCGTTTCTTAATGTTGTGCGCGGTTCTTAGTGTCATTCTTCCGAGCATGAGCGGCTGTCGTGCCTTTGCAGAATGCGCGCAGGGATTAAAATTCTTTTGCAGCGCACATGCGCTCGAGCCTTTTATAAATTAACATTTAACTCAATCGTTGATGCGAATTGACGTTTAAGCGATACGCTTTGCACTCAACAATGCACGTAACGTAACGTAACGCACATTTTCCTGTTTTCAAGCTCCCCCAGCATAAAATTACCGTAGAATAAAAACTCTAATGCTGGACAACAATTTTCCACAATCGACAATTAAATTAGCCGTTTTACTTTTATAACTTTACGCTCTGTGTCGTGATAAAAAAACTGTAATTGGTCATTAGATAGTGCGCTTTAATTACGGATGTAAAAACTAAGACCATTTTAGCGGTATTTTAAAGAATAAATACATTTCATTATGTATGGTCGAGTTCAGGCTACTAACTGAACCCCAATGTAATGGGTTTCATGATCTCGAGGTGGCGCGTATAAACATGGTGTATTGAAGACTATTTTGTTGGGTTAATTTTTGGAACGAATTGAATTAGAGAGTTGATTGCCTTTACACTCCAATCTACAAGCTAGATCTGTATTTAAACCGAGGGTGTGTCATCCTGAGCTGAACCGCCAACCCCCCCGAGTTAAACCGCCAACCCCCCGAGTTAAACCGCCAATCTCCTGAGTTAAACCGCCGGTTCTCTGATTTAAACCAGATCAAAACATGGATTTTCTCGTATCTTCCTTTGTCTCTTAAAATCTATTACCCCTTTCATAAACCTAGAAATACACAATTTAAACCGAAAGTGTCACGCAACAGGGATTCTTGGAAAAAGCTTTTGGCTTTAATGGTTTGTTTTATTATAGTCGTTATTACTTGGGTGACTTATTTTAGTGCCTTTTTTGAACAGCTAGCTATTGCTTTTCATTATTGGTTCAATTATATAGTTATATATTTGCAGTTAAGAGGTTTAGGGCACGAATGGTTTAGATGCCGAAATGAGCAGTATAATAATGATGCCGAAATCTCTTTAGGTGGTGGATGCATTTAACACTTTAAACCATCGAGTATCACATCTTGGCCTACACAACATGAACACGCTATTAGGCTCACCAACACCTAAGAGCTGCTATGTGGCTAAACAGATTAGTTGATAATCTGGAATTCTATCCTAGCTAAAACTTGTGGCTTGGTGCCGTCCATAATACTCAGCCTTATGTATTTCTTCGAATTTCTGAACATGGATAATCAGTGGCGTGCCACAGAAAAGATTCTTGTGAATGAAAACTCAAAAAGTTGTGTGAAATCAGATTTTATTTCAACACTCCTTCGCGACAGAATTCTTGCAACCTGCGCCAAATTACGCCGAAGGCTCTTTGATAAAGCCAATATGAATAAGAATAAGAAAGTGGTCAAGAGGCAATTTCAGAATTAATCAACGAGAGACTAACTGGTTCCAAGTGGAATTGTTAAGTGGGAAAATGAACAAAGGAGAAAGATAAGGTATTATGAAAAATCCAACGAAATAGCCCAAGGGACAAAATCCCATATCGGATTATGCTGATATACGGAGTGTTGTAGAACTACGCCATCAGTGGATGACAGCCCAGGCTATTTTTACTGGGACACAAGGCATAATAATGCATGTAGCCAGGACGACAGTACTTGGCTCGGTACTGTCGAGTCTACTCACACTATTCTATGCTATAACAGGAAGCTTAGGTTGCAAAATTGAACTTTTTTCTTCAGTGTCGCTCAAATTTTGCTTAAAAAACTGAAAGGGCTGTGACAAAATTTTAAATAGATCATTAAAAAGACGCAAACTTGTACCCAGTTATGCCCTGTATCTCCGAGCTGATGCATATGCTGAGAAGCGTATGAGTGAATGGAAATTTCCAACTGTCGTATATAAAGTTCCCGCTAACAAATCGCCAACCGAAGGATTCAACACCATATTAATAGACCAGTGTCGCCACTGGCTGATGATAAATTGCCAGATTATACCTTTACGATTGCTATTATTTGCTATAAGTTCAAAGGAAACATCAAAACATGGATATCTTAAACTTAATCCAGTCCACTAAATTTGCATAACAAAAATGTTCAAGACAAGTGAAAAGGTGGTACCTCAACACTGTGTGCACTTGCCGATGTGATAATAAAAAGGCCGCATTGGACAACTGAATTGAAGTAAAAGAACCGCAGAAATTTGCATAACAACAGTGATAATTTGAGGTGTTAAGAAGTATTACTTATGTACAGATTATTGACATACAAATGTACAAATAGCATGCTTTGGCAGTACCCTTTAGCTATACAAACGTACGCGGTCTGCCACCCTAAAGGAGGAAGCATTTATGCTGGAACTGCTGTTAGGTTATGTAAATATTATAATTTGAGTTTATTATGAAGGAAACTTAAAGCAACAGTTACGTGCTTTTGTGTGCGACAAAACCAGCGAAAACGCTTAAAAATCACAATATTATTAACATTTTAAACAAATTTGAAAGCAGTCCCTGCATCCCGAATAAAGGGTGTGTCTATTGTGCGCGACCCTTTTATGTCTTATGGGAACAGTCATATGACAGATGTTGTACCCTACTTGACGCAACTTCGTTGTTATTTCGGCCATATTCGAACGTACGCCCTTACATGCTTGATCTCATGTTCGGGCCACATTTTAGGTACATGCCACTTCAACCTCCATTATGCGTCTACAGAGAAGAATTCTATTGTTAATAACAGTCAAATCGAATTTAATTACCTTCTAAAAATTAAATGAATTTCAAGCTGAATGGAAAATACTGGCCATTGTTGAATTAGCCTCTCGGTTTATGGCTAAAACAATTTGTTCATGAATACATAGTTCTCGCTATTTACAAACCGAAAAAGAGGTGAATACTTTTTTCGAATATCTAAATCCGTAAATAAAACGGGTCCAAGAGTGTATGAAGCTACGTCAAAAGTAGTCAGCAGTCAAAAATAGTCAGCGGTCAAAAGTAGTGAAAAGTCAGAAGCAGTCAGAGGTCAGAAGTAATGCCGTGCAGCTTAAACATGGACGGTGAAATCGACGAATAATCGATAGGAAAAAGTGTATTTTTTGTGCAGAAATTGACTTTCTCAAATCAAGAAAATGTATTATCTTGCGGATAGATAAATCTAAGAATGCTCAACATGACACATAAATACTTAATTCAAGAATACGTTTTTCCTCTTTTTGTAGACAATGACATTTATTAGAGCTCGATTTATGTTGGAATACTTTAATAGGAGGGTGCCATTGCGATGGTGACATTTGCGTGACGGAAATAACAAAGCTCATGAACAACTGCAAGGACGAGCTTGTTATTGGTGGCTACCGGATTACGTGACAATGGCGACCAATGAGGGGACAGAACAAATCTCGACAATAGGTGGAGTACAAATAAATCTACCTCGGGGGCTGGAAGCCTGTTAAAGACAAATATTTGGTTTTGGATTTTGCTACCGGTCTTTGGGTTGTGTCCTTGAACAGCATTTTGGCAAATTTAACGATGACTGACAGTATAAAAGGTTAATTTAATATTTTCTGTTGAAAAATGCCATTTGCTTTTCGATGATATTAGGTTCCGTCCCTAAATTTTTCATACAAGCGGACAAGGGTCTTAATCTGTATCTATAGCCCTTATGTTTAATCCGAGAACAAAGAATTATGAATACTCTTTTATCTAGCAGAGCGTATGACGTGCTGCTAATATTGTATCGAGTTACTGAACAAATAGCAAACCCTGTGCACTCACTCATATTTTTCAATATAATTAACCGCTTCGGGTAGTTTGGAGCTCTTTTTATTTACATCGAATATGCGTTTCCTATGCAAGGCTCATTTGAGAGGACAACACCCACTCCTCTTCAAAGAAAACATTTTTTCACAAATGCGAGGATCAAGCACTCTATAATATAAAAGATAATTAATTTGAAATATTTCCTTAATCGATGGACACCTTAGCGATCCGGGGATCCAATCTTCCTAAATACCCAACATTTGGAAATGAAAAGGTAATTTAAAGCGACCTTGCCCATAAAACCACCAACTGAGCGCATATTGCTAAATTCTGGCGTTGAAAATAAAATGGTTATTAAACCTAATAGTCACCCTTATAAATGATAAATGATTTTTTTCGTATAATTTTGCGTCAAGAAGGACGTTTAGGCAGAAGATGCTATAACCGGTAAGTACCGGTAACAACTTTCTCAGGATGTATGAAGGACATGGCAATAAGTGAAACGATCTTCGATATAATCACCAAATTGCTTTATAATCACGTAATAAGTAATTAGAAGAAATCTCAGGAATAAAATAAATACGTTTCCGCCAATAGAAGAATGCGGCAAAGACTAGATACCCTTTAACACTTTAAATCAAATAACACGCATTGGAAGGTCATGTGGTATATTGAAAATCCAAGAACCCGATGAGAGGAGATGAAGTCGAGTTTCCAGAAGTTCTGAAAGATAATGAACACTTTCTTCTAACCTCATTGGGGAAAGAGGCTTTATATTCGGTTTAATAACCGTTCTTCATTTCGCGAGAGAGCACCATAATAAAATCGAAGGAAACAGGTTACAAAGGATTTTTCTAAGGAAAAGAACATTAAAAATTTTCTAAAATTTCTTAAATAAAGCTAATTAGTCTGGAGTAGTTTTCTTCCGCTTTATAAAAAAATTATCAAATCGAACAAAAATAAAATAAATTAAGCAATTATATGTATAAGACTTAAGTGAAATCTTAACCAACCAGTTTTTTCTGTACCTAAGTTACACATACGAAGTGTAACATATTATCATGAAGATATTTCGGGGAGCGATAGTACTCTGCAAAATAATTTCAAAAATGCTAATAAGCCCATGGTCAAAAACGCAAAAAAATGTAAAAAGCTAGAAAAAATGTGAAACTTTTCCACTCTGTACACCGAAAGTGGTGACCACAGGTCTATTAGTATTTTTTTACTATTTTGCACAGCACCTATTATCGCTCCTTGAAATATCTCCACGATGACATATTACACCCTATACATATGCCATTTGCTACCTGGGATGCCTCAAGCAATGCGAAAAATACTTAAGAACTAAGGCATGGTATATAAGCATGGTATTAAAATCCTCAGTATAAAAATTCTATTGGTTGCAATGTTGCTTAACAATAATGACCGCTGATAAATCAAAAACGACGCACTAAGGACTGCCCGTATAAGAAATAGGGCACTCATACATCATACATCAGCTGTGCTTACGTTAAGAAATGAAAAATTACTATGGTATTTATAGACATGGTATTGGTGGCCGAAATTTAATATGTTGCTAAACAGCAACACATACACATTACAATATTTAATTTCTATAAACGAGCGCATAACTGGTAACTGACTTGATGGGTGGTCTTCAGAATCCGACAAAAGAAACACAGGGAGATCTGCAAACAAAATAGAGCCCATGAATACGTTTGTTTTTGAACGTAATAAGTTTCTGCGGCAAATCATTCGGATAATGTAAGCCCTTTGTTGAGAAGGTTAGCGCCGGCTTAAGCCAGGTAGCCAAAGTTAGTCAAAGTTTGTCAAAAGATGTGTCGTTGGGTATTAGTAACAGTAGGGCTCTTCCCTAATTCAATTTGTCAAGCAAAAGGACAGCACGTAGGGTGGTTTTTCGGAAACATGAAATTATTGGCACCGACAGGTGAGTTCTCTGCTCAGAGCTGTGTTTGCTCTACAACCAAACCGACGTTTAAACAACAGTTAAGAGATCATGAATATATAAACAGAGAATTCAAGCGTAAAATTGTGGTTTAATTAAGATGCATTTAAAGGGAACTTTTTCTCCTCTCCTAATTCTCGTTGCGGTTAAGTTCCATCACTAGAGCATTATCATTTTATGCCTTATTAACCTCGACTACTTGTCTCAACTGTAACTATACATTGTTTGAAATCGGCGCATCCCAAGTAGGTAGAAAAACTCGATACACTTTTATTAGCTGCTTGCAGATGGCCAAACTGTGAAGAGGTACCTGAAATTCAAACGCCGGTAAAATTATTACTGTTGTTGGGGACTTCAATCGCGGACAATCCCAATAGGATGTACTAACTTAAGAAGCGATCAGATAGCTCCAGCCCGATCCTTAAGTCATCAGTTCTTTTAGTTGTCCCCAATACTGCCTAGTCATTATTTATTGAAACTCTATGCGAGAAAGAACAAGGCGCCTGTGAAAGCCTCAAGTAATGGAACAGATTTTGGCATCCCCTTATATGGGATGATGATTTAAGTCTCCCGTCATATTGATAATTTTTTATTGATACTAATAACGTTGTCATTGAGATCAGATATGCTCTCTTTTCCTTCTATGGATTATTTGTCCTTGGGGCGTTTCTGTGACTTATCAAGAAGAATATGACTTTGGGTTTGCAGTAACCCTGCACATCTGGGCATAATTGCCTCTTCAAATCAATGACATTGCTCGCATTTGTAAATAGGAATTGATTGGATGGGTTGGGTTATATTTAGTGAATGCAATTTTGCCTGACGAGAGATTTATGCCTGAAACATTCAACAATTTGATGGTTAACCTGATTCGTACGAATTTACTCTGACGAGGACGACTGTTAACATACCGTAGCGGTGTTTGACCAGCGGCAGTGCCTACATGTAGAAATATAACACACTTGCAATTTTAAACAATCATTTTTCTTGACTTGAAGAATGGTTATTGAGGAGGCGATCCCGAGGAAGTTCGTTTTTGAAGAAACGTCTGAAAATTGCTTCTCACTACTGCATATAATTATACTTTCCTTCTCGATCAAATCTAGATAAAACTAATTTGTGAAGCGATATCCTTCAAATTCTTAAAGCGCCGAAATCGATGTGGGTATCGCCTTCACGGACGCTGACCTATTTTCTGCTTTCCCTTCCGATCATTCATATATTTCTTCTATATATAAACAGGGCATTCGGAAAGTAAACTCATCGTAATCAAATTCTCTACATCATAAAATAGAATCAGTTTGCTATACTCTAAAAGATACTTCGCAACTGAGACACGGGGTGTTTCATTTATTATTCATAACAATTACCCGTGGGTAACAAAATTTTTGAAACACAACTTATACTAGTTATTTTTAAGCACCCTGTATAATTTCATTCGAAACTTCCTTAATCCAAACCCTGCAATTACACAATCACATTAGTTTCTAAAATTACATCACCAGGAGGCAAGGGTTACACACTATAGATGTCTTGAAGATCGTGCCTAGATATTCACTTCCATATTCAATCGTTGCACACTTAATTACCTGAAAACCTGCTCAATTGAAGATCGTGCATTAAGATACTAAGTTTTCTATCGTCTGAACCGGGCCAATCTTAAGACGTCAAGACAATACCAGCCATGTACCTGGGGCGCCAGACCGGCGAGGTAATCTTATTTTGATCAATTTAATCAGGTGACATAACTATTAAAAAAAAATTAAATCATTTTGTGATACAAAAAAAATCAGGTTTGTATCACAAAGGATTGTTTTCTCATGGTGAATAAGTGGTTTTTAATATATCCAAAATAGATGGGCAAGGACTTAGTTCCAAAATCTAAAAAAAATTATTAAGGCTCTGTGCGCCTTCTTAGATACTGCATTTATCTTAAAACGTCACATTTTTTAAATTTTGGTCCCTAAAGTTCTTTCGCATCTCATTAATATTGGTAGGTACAGATTTATTATTAAGATCTTGCATAGTGTCTCATAAATGATGGTCGAATGGGGAAAAGTCTGCTAAACGTGCAGGCCAACGTATGTCTCCACTGTTTGAAATGTTTCTAGCGAAAAATATTTCAGATTTGGACGGTTTATTATTTTCGAAGGGGTTTAAGCATTTGCACTCGAAACAATCACTTTGTGAACTGTTCTATACTAATTTTGGAATTTTAGGTCAAGTTAAGAGAAATTTCGTAAAACTCAAAAATTTCTTCATCAAAATGGCGCATACAAGAGAACACAAAGCTGGTAATGGCTGTCCAAAAATCGAAATGTCGGATTTCAAATGTGACATCCCCACGATTATGTATCAATCACTGTGGATTCTCTCGCCATATAAGCTGAGGAAAAACTAAAAACGTTTTTCCAAAATTTCAGTTTTTAGAGAATACTTCCGAAATAAATTCTTCAGTATGTACTGTAGCAACGGCAGGAAGGGTCTCTAATGCGTGCGTTCCCAAACCGATACTATTAAATATGCATGTTGATGTTGACATGATTATTGTGATAGGATTACTGTAGTGGATCGCCATCTTTATTAAGCCCAACTTTTCCCGTTAGGTTACACCCCAGAGAATTATATTGATAGGTGGTAGTTAATTGCCTTTTATATTTGAATTTATTGTATTTTGATGAAGTCCGACGACTACAAAAATACCATTTCGTGAAAAATGATGTTTCGCCGATAAATTCCCTCTGACGGGGTGGAGTTGATGGTCAGAATTTGCTACATGGTCAGCAATAGTAATTAACGAAGTAATTTATTTGTAGCTATTGTTCTATTTATAATATGAAATGCCAGACGTGCAGAGCGCAAGGCGAATGAACTAATTCGAACCAGGGAATAACATCGCCGCTCTATGCATGTCTGTAGCATCGGCAAAATCACACAGAGGGGGTGCAGAGTGTCCCTGCGAAGGGGTATCGTCACCTATACTTCGCGTCCACCTTTGTCAACCCCCCCTCGCAGCTAGCCCCGCCCTCCTCAGTGCGCACGCTGTGAATTACCCCCACCTTTGTTACAGCATTGGACAAGTTGGGCCTGCGACATCTCTTCAATACCAGTGCTCCTGAGCCGGTGCATGTGAACGTAACGTTCGACGTAGCTAGTTTAATTTTATACGGATGTCAAGCGTTACCGATTCGTCTCAAAATTCTTCTGGATCGATTGTTTTCTGTGCTTCAAAAGGACGAAGTGATTCAAGTGCTGCATGGATTTGGTTGGACAACTGGCGATTACGCTAGAGGATATATTTTGCAGGTTAGTTATTTTTGCATTTTTTTGACCTCTGGGAAAAAGTCCTGTCGGCTTGACCTGGTACGCGACGAGGATCTACTAGTGACATCTGTTACTTAGGACAAATAGCGCAAGGCGGTAATTTGCCTCCCTACGCGTTCAATCGAGATCTTCAAGGAGGCGTTTGTAGCCTCCAATTCTCTGGTCCCGTTTCTCCAATGGTACCACCACTTGAGCATAAAATTTAAACCGAGTTGATCTCCGCTTAGATACCTACCCCTCACAGTTCTGTGCTAGCTGTGCTAAGTACGGGCGCTCTCGAGGACATGCGACTTAAATATTTTCGAGCACGTTATGTCCGGCACCAGCGGACTAGGATATTCATAGAGATGACATGAGTCGTTATGTGCATATTTACGTTTTGGTATCAATACAAGTCATGATAGCTGGAGGAGGAGATGAATGTTCCTCCCCGTTAAAACTGATAACCACGATAGTACTATTAGTCGACCACAACAGCAATAAATCAGTCAATTGGGTATAAATCTACGTCTATTTGCGAAATTTTCATCTTTGATTTCCTCTTATCTGTTATGTATTTTTCTGTCTGATCTAGCCCAAACATTTAAGTGCAAACAAAACTATTTAATAAAAAACATTACTTTTCAAAGTTAAGGTCATTGTTCAGAAGAAAAAGCTCGAAAAACAGGTTATAAAATACAATAAAGTTTTGTATATGCCCATAAAATCTTTGTGTACTTACATAATGGACAGAATAATTGTGTCAGGTTTTGCTGTTAGGTAATAGCGATGAAACAGCATTTATTCTAGCCATCTTTACAGAGCTAATTCGTTACACATTATATCGGCCGTTGCCAACAACGAACCGTCTTACAATTTAGCAATATGCAAAGTGTTAACAATAGTCGCATCCACAAACATGCGAAAATATAACATACTTACCGCTTAAGGCGTTGCCGCAGCCAACGGCAAGATGAAGCGCTTGCCGTCGGATCGGCCGCAGCTTCCTTTTGCACTTAAGCGCACTTCTTTCTTGTCTCAGCAATCCCGAACAGTCACATGATTTTTAATATTTCCTAGGATTAAGTCACTTTAGTTTTTTTTTCCGCGGCTCCTCCGCTCATTACACCGTGAGGACTCTGGCGCGTAAACATTCTTTCTTAAAATATTTTGAAATTTGAAACCAACTTCTTAAGGTGACTTCCTTGGGTATAAACAGTAAACAGGAAGGTATGTAAAACGGTAAAGCACGCTCCACTCTTAGAAAGAATAAATGTAATAAAAATAAACCACGAGTTAAACCGAGTTAACAGACCATGTCGGTTTTAAGGTCCAACTGACCACAAAAATTAATGTGAACCCATTTAATGGGTTCTGATTAATCCGAGGAAACTGTGTTTAGAAAAACAAGTTTAATTTATTGTACACAAAATATAAATAGGAACGAATGCTTTTCTATTATAAAACCTGTTAATCCCTGTAGTCAAACATTGTCATGAGAGGAGGTTTATTTCTTGTTTGGATTAAATTTCAAGTGAGCACCCACCTAGATTCTAGCAACACTTTTCTAGCAAATTTATAGCTAAAAACAGGTGACGTATACTGGGGAGTGTGCGAGATTCATTAGTTAAAATATTTATGATTAACATATTTTATGTATGCTAAAGTGATAAGAGATTTTAATCTGAAAAACGACGTGATTATGTTTTTTGTTATTTATGTTGCAAAGAAATAAATGGGATGATCTAGAAACAATGGACAAAAAGATACTTAGGCGCCACATAATACGCAAATAAAAATCTAGGTATTAATAGACGGTTATGATAATTGAGGCAACACATAAACATGAAAAAATGCTGTTTTCGCTATAGAGGGCTTCAAAATAATTTCAGTTGATAATAGCAAAACGCCTTGTACCTAGTATTTTGTTCCCATTGAGTATACATATGTACTTATCTCTCTTCAAGGCTACACAGCAAAAAGTACATTCTTGAATTAAATATTAATGTCACATTGAGTATTCTTAGGTCTATACGTCCGCAAAATGATGTTTTCTTGAATCGAGATAGTCAATTTCGTTCTTGTAGTTTTATCTGCATTTCTAATTGCAGTTTGTCTACATTAAAGAAATGTGATGTTTCAATAATGATTCAACTTGCATCATGTGATTCTTTTATTGACTTAAGACTGCCGAATACTCAGGTTTAGTGAATATCATATATTACATCTTTTGTTTCACATAAACGTTCCATTACTTTCGATACGTCCTTTATTCTCAATTTAAACGCATTTACTTGATGTTATCTGAGAAAAGTGCTTGCGGATTTAGATATTCAAAACAAGTACTCACTTTTTTTCTGTGTATTATAACAGTATTTCTTCACATTAACCCAAAACGACTACCATCGAACGAACATGATATAACTCCTAACCATGTCTGTTGACACAAAATGATATGTACTTACCCGGTGAACCATTGACCTATGTACTTCTTTATCCTTCAAGGATCAAATTAAGTCATTTTAACGGCAAGTTTGAATTTGAAAGCGAGGAAATTGAACTAAATCTGTATATCAAGGGGGTGATTTTGTTTAAAATAAATCTGAATTGTGTCAATGCTACCTCAAAAACAAAAAAATGAAATTATAATTTATAAATTTAATTTAATTCTATTAAATACTTAATATATGATTAACATCTAAAATTGACCTAAAACCGATTCGAAATTTATACTATAGAATTTTTACTGACGTTTTAACATACCCCGTAAACGTAAAATACGTCTGCAGGGTGGGAAATGTGAGAGTCATGTCTTGGATAGATTCATCTGTTATGTATCGTCAACGTCAAATATTCGATAGTATATAGCAAATGGCTTAATATCCGTCCTACGTTAACGGTTCATCGCCTCCTACTAGATATTTTAATGATCACCCGTTATTAATATTGAATTGTAATATCTAAATAAAATAGATCAAAACAAGATAATCAGATCACTCTGCAAGCCCAACCTCCTTATTATTTTATTTATTCGAAGTTCAGACTATTTACATTTAGGAATGATTTATTTGTGTTTAATAACAATTTAACAGTCTTGATAAGCGGTGAAATACCTACGCGGAAAGAAACCGAACAAGAAAATATGGGAATAGTAAAATATTTTTACAGTCATTTTGTTCGTTTTTCTAAAATCTGAAAAATAAAATTTTATTTGTCAATTCCGCTGCTAAAATTCGTTGGTTCCCGAAATCACGATATGTTTTGATGGGTTTCATCCTCATTTTAACAAAACAGAACTATGTTCCTGTTTGTTTTCTTAACGTAAGGATGTCCCGCAGAATAGCTCATCATTTTTATTCTCGGTAATTCAATTCCCGGCATAGGGACCTTCAATTAGCTTCACAGTATGAAGAATTTCCTTGGCGATTCTCAAAAGTGTAACGTTATTTGTTAACTATAAAGAAACGCAAAGCTTACTACCAAATTATTTTAAAAACTGTTGAACATGGGACAGGAACATGCGTCACGGGATTTGTGGGGAATCAGGATTAGACCACAGGAATGTAATCATGTTGGGAGTTGAAACATCTTTGTACCCCTCCCATAATTTGGAAACATACAGAGCACTTTTTTCCACAGCTATCATAATTAACATTTTGCTGTAATCCTAAAAATGATATCAACGAATTACAGCCTGTTAAGAAATCCTGAATATTCACTTATGCTGTACCCGATTCCTTTAGATTCGTGAGATGAATTCTAATATTGATTAATTCGTAGGATGAACAAGCTTCAAGCCGAAGACTTTCATATATAAATAGGATAGTTTAGTTGTGGTCCTATAATAGAAGCTAGTTGTTTGTTTGATATAGATTAAGTCTGAGAGGGGCAGGTGACTATCACCCCGTTTATTTATGGACGTGCGGGAGACATTCTGCAGACTTCGTTTCTAAACAAGAACGTTAGCGCTATCGATTCGAAAGTATATTTTTATACAACGCGTTTGTAAAATATACAGTCGGCGTCGACCTTCTCTTTTGAATCGCCAGATAAATTTTCAGGTTCGATAAACCAAATTAAAAGATCAAATTTATACGGTCGCAAACTCTACATGGATTTTGTTTTGTGTTTCAGGAGCCACACTCCAGCATTCTGGACCGATGGAGCATCTGTAACCCAGAGGAGGAGCCGCTGGTCCTCCAACAGTTTCTGCGATTTCAAGAGACAAGAGCCATAACGCAGCAATTGATTTTAGCGCAACAGACCCTTCAGGACCGCACCCTGGAGCGTCTGGAGCGGCATCACAATTCACACCATCGGGCGATGTCGCCTAGCCGTCGCCTCTCTCCACCGAACGTTCCTGCATCTGTCTTCCACTCACAACCACACGCGATGTCTCCCAACCAGAAGCACCCCTTAGGTTTCATAAAAATGCCTTCGATTAGTAGTAGCCAGATTCCTTCAACAACGCCCAGTAGTATAACCAGTAGTCCGCTCAATAGACTTCAAAATATGACTTTCGATTATCGCAAACTTAATCCGGCAAGTCTTCCGACTTTCCCTAGCCGTGTTAGTCCAGAGATCAGCAGGCGCTTAGCCCCCGAAAACGAGTCTCTAGGGTTGAATTTAAGCATATCAACTTCAATGTCTAGCTGCCTACCACCTCCTCCGACTTTAAGCCATCCGTCTGCCGCAATGGTTTCAGCAAATGCATTGGCTGCAGCAAACCTGGTGGCCTCCTCCTTTCCTAGCTTAATATCAGGAAGACTGTCAAGCGGAAGTAAATCGCCATCTAGTGCCGATCATTTTCCTGGAAATAATAACAGTGAGGAAGATGATGATGCCGATGAAAATTCTTATAGTGCTCTGAACTTAAGTCGTGACAGGGACTCTTTAAAAACTCTTAAACAACAAACGCACCCACAACCGAGAATGTTACCAGGTCGAAAGCCTTCCACTCCAACAAAGCGACAGTGGGGTTCTCCGGGTTTACCTCTTAACTTGGGAACCCAGTTCATTAATCCGGCAACTGGAAAGAAAAGAGTGCAGTGCAATGTTTGTCTCAAGACTTTCTGCGATAAAGGTGCTTTAAAGATACATTTTTCGGCAGTGCATTTGCGGGAAATGCACAAATGTACAGTTGAGGGATGTAATATGATGTTTAGTTCACGCCGGTCTCGCAACAGACACAGCGCAAATCCAAACCCTAAATTACATTCGCCTCACTTGCGACGAAAAATATCACCTCATGATGGACGAAGTTCTCAATCACACCCCTTGCTTATTCCTCCTCAAACGGGCTTACCCCTTCCAGCTGCAGCTTTAAATCCTTTAAATCCATTCGGAGCTTTTCCTTTATTAACTCCACCTCCAGAGATGAAGTACCACTCATTGGCTACCTTAGATTTTAAACCGACCCTGGACTTAAGTGTGCAAAGAAACATCGAAGATAGGAGTGCAGAAAAAAGCGCAAGGGACTTCAGCGCCTTAGCTTTGAGTTCCTCTAGTCAAATACATTCTGAAGAAGACGATGATGAAGAAGGCATTGTGGTGGTTGGAGGTGATGAATATGACGACGTAGCACATGACAGACCATGTTCAGTGGAAATTGAAAGTAAACATGATCAATCGAGGCCAGAGACATTACACTCAGAACATGTTCCAAAGCCACTCAGTCCCGAGGCTCTCCCGAATGAACCGCTGGATATTACAACAAAATCAGTAGAAAATAAGCACAAAGAAACAATATTGCGGCCACCTTCACCTTCTGACCAACCAGAAGACTTCAGCATGCCCTCCAAAAGGCAGAAACTATCAGTTTCAGACGCTGATGAAGAAGTGTTAAGTAATAACGAAAGCAATGAAGATTCGCAGAGTGTGGTCGAAAACCACACTGTTCGAGATGAGGCCAGTAACCCGCAGACCAGTAAGAGAAAGCGAAAAAGTCAAAATCCTACAAGATGCACCGTTCCTGCTATTATAGAAGATACTGTCAGCGACGGAGACTCTTCTAATGATGTTTTCATTGATCCCAGACTCAGGCCAGAGGCAGAGAGTGCAGAATGTAAAAAGGAGATTAAAATGGAGGAAGATTGTGAATCGCCTTTGGATCTTGGCAAAAGAAGTCCGGATGTGAACGCTAATGAACCGGAAAAACTCATAGCAACCGAAATTAAGACCTCATTGGCGCCCCTTTTTTTAATCGACAAGTTAAAAAAAGAAAAAATGAATCACGAGTATGATGCTGCAGAAGATAATGAAGATCGGCCGGCAAGCTCGGTGGAAAGCAATAAAAGCGACGAATCGTTTGATTCCTCGAATGCCCTGCGCCGTCTGGAAAGTCTTTCTCATGGTAATTTTAGTGAGTGGATGTCAAAAGGGTTTCATTTGGAAGTCACGCCACCCGGAAGCCAATTTCCTCCTATAGGATTCATGATGGGCGGTGGCCCTCCTAGTCCAGCACGCTCCCAAGCTTCATCGGCTGGAAGCAGTGTCGAAGGAGAATCACCAGATGAAAACAGCCAAAACCAGCTGTATGGTCATTTTGATAATGGTCAGTTTATTAGTACTATGGATGTGCCTATTGATAAAGATAATCCAAGGAGGTGCACTGCCTGTGGTAAAATTTTCCAGAATCACTTTGGAGTTAAAACTCACTATCAGAACGTTCACTTGAAGCTTATGCACAAGTGTAACGTCGACGGATGTAACGCAGCTTTTCCGTCGAAAAGAAGCAGAGACCGGCACAGTGCAAATCTAAATTTACACCGGAAGCTTTTATCTACCTCATCAGATAAGGGCAGTCCTGGTTTGTCGCCATTTTCAAATTTTGCCGCTAATCCCGCTTTACACGGAGACTTTCTGGCCAGACTCTATGCGGACGAAGTATTCAAAAACCATCCAATACCTCCAAACATGGATCAACTGCTGCTCAACGGGGATAGAATTGCCCCTCCGCAACTTCTCTTGCCTCCACCCTTAGGCGTCCTACCGTTTCCTTTAGGGAACTTCAGTCACTTCGGCCACTTTAAAAGTTCCTCCTTAAGCAAAGAGAGATCTTCCACGTCAAGTTCACCAGTTTCTTCCCCGCCTCCTCCGTCAACTGCATCTAGCGCTAGTCCTGTTAAGTACACCCACTGTGTAGAAGAAGACGGCCCTACTCCTGATAAGGAGGGAAATCTACCATGTAGGTTTTGCAGAACATCTTTCAGCACTCCAGGGCAGCTTAAGGAACATTGCGAGAAGGAACATATCTCGGAAATGTTCAAATGCACGATTATTGGGTGTCCGAAAGTGTTCATGTCGCGAACGCGCAGGAATATTCATTCGGAAAATGAGTCTCTGCACGCGAAGAAAGAGGCGGATGTATCGTGACGTCAGAGCAATAGGTTAGCCTCAAGATACGTACCTCCTTGGTGGTGATTGACCTGTTAAAGTACTTATTAAATTTTAAATAAGTTGAACATGTGATTTCTAGATTAATTGTATTATTTTGTTTAAATGTTTATCTGCGAAATACTTACATTAGGCCAACACTCGTTAGATTGCTCGTCAGAATCTGGAGTTTTATTTTCATTTCGACTTGGAAAACTTCGGGCTGGAGGGTCCAGAACCAAGGAGTTCAGAGTTGGTTTTATATGGTCAGTTTAGGTTCGGGTTGTGACGTGAAGCTTCATTTGAGCCCCAAATTAAGGCTAAACCTCAGGTTAATTTGATTATTAATTAAACGTTTACGCTTATAATCTAAAAATGAATACGTTGGTTATGTAATGTATTTAGTGGTTAAATCTCGATTCTTAAGCCAGTTGCTTTCCTTAACTTATTATATGTGTACAAAAGTTACTTCTATGTAAATTTATAAGCCAGTCAAGAAAAATACTCATCCGTTTTGGTAAATATGTGTAGTAGTTAGTGATCTCTATAGTAATATTGTGATGTATCAGATACTGTTCGTCTGAATTCAGAATGAAAATTTGCTCATTTTTTGTAATAAAAATGAACCTCTATTAACGACTCTATGTTAGGCCTATATCACAAAATGGTTCAACTAGGAAATTGCGCTGCTATACGGAAATATCGCTTTCAATGTGTTCATATTTGGAATTACAGCCAAGAACTATAATAATATGGCATTTGTGATGAAGGTCCTAAACAATAACTTATATAATATTCATGTCCGCTTGTAGACATATATGTTACCTATTTATTACCCCTGTAGAATGTGTCCTGGGAAGTTCTTCAGTTTAAAAAGAATACTTATTTCCTTTCTTCGTTTCCTCCGATCTGAGATTTTTAGTTTCAAACTTTCGTTTTTAGTAAAGTAGGAATTTCTCAAGTCACAGTGTAAATAATTATTTAAAGTGTATATTTAAAATGTGCAATAACATTGTGTATATCTCTCTACCTTGCCACTTTATGTATAGATGTAAATAATATATCGAAAAGGCTAGACGATGTTCTTTAAGGTATACGAACTGTAAGCAATTTTATTTTTCCTAAGATATTATTTATTTGTTATTTTTGTAAACGGTACAACTTACTGGGCCTGCTCAAAAAGTATCTCTTCGGGACCGCGATAACATTGGTTTTTTCGAAATTTAATTATCTTGAACACATTAGAACAATTGTGGGAGAAAATTATTGGATCCTGAGAAGTATCGTTTAAGCAGGACCAGTGTAATGATTTTTTGTTATTGCACTCATCATGTACAGAAAATGTATCGCCTTTGGCTACAATAAAATATAGCTCTCTTAAAACAGCAAAGACTTTAATTTTCCAGGAAAATACATATCATATGTAGACGACTCAGATACCGCATTTTCGATCACAAAACATTCACTTTTCACAAATGAACATTCAAAAATTTTATGAGCTGGAAGAATCGTGATGGTTTTCAAACTTGAGTCTTATAATGCTGCATCAGCAAAGCGATGCTTGGTTTCAATTTCACCACTGAGTTGGACAATAGTTCTTCAACATTCTCTTATGAGTGTGACGAATCTATCACTAAGATCTTCATCTTTATCAAGTTCTTGACTCTCGATATCTACTCCAAGACAAGTAGGCGCCTCGCAGTTGCTTTTAAAATCTGTTTGTCAGCGAAAAGCCATCTTGATGGTTTATTTATCTTGTGCATCATCATTTTCTGTATCCATCGCCTCTTGTGCCATTACTTCTCAATCGTATCATATTCATGAACTGCGATGCTTCTCGGTGCGTCTATGTTCTGCGGCTAAGCTGTGGTTTCTGGATCTAATGTGTTATCACTTTTTATTTGTCTTTACATCACGAGAAATGACGACGACTCGTAATGCATATTTTTTAACTGGTTAGAGGATCGTCATCCTCTTATTAATTATACTTATCAATCATAATGATGCAATGACCGTAAGTCATTCCGCTCCTTAAAACTCTAGATCAACCTAGTTCGTCTTAAGCGCCACCAGGTATGTCACAACGATTGTTCCGTTTTTTATTAAATTTATCTCAACTCTTGTAAATTTGTTGTCAATCGGTATTCAAATATTTATCAACTGCAATAAAGCGAGCATCTCTCCGCGTGGGGTCACCATATTCTCCTTTGAACTTTGGTTGTGAAAAGTAATGTTATCAGTATTCAATTATTTGCCAATTTCAATGACTTAAATGACTGAAGATAAAGCTTAACCAACAGTTAAAGGAAGGACAGCTACTTGCAAAAGCTCTGCAATCGGCAGCGACGCTCTGACTGCTGGGCACCCATTGATGGTTCCAGTTTTGATTGTCTTGACGTCATCGATTTTTCCCAAAAAAATTCTGCTTTTGACCACGAGATTAAAATTTATGGCACATCAAAGATTTGTTTTATAAAATCTACTGTGCCGAACTTACGCACTGAATGGACTCAATTCTCACGAGTTTAATCGTGACATTAAAATTTCGACTGTTGAACACCCAAACACCAAAAAGACATGGCAACCTGCGAATGTGGAGCCTGACCAAGGGCAGCTATAGCTTTGCAAAATGTGTTTGCCTCATCTGCTATAAAGGCGATTCAATAAAGGCTCACCATGCGCCGAAAGCTCTTCGTTTCCTCCACAAGGCATATGGTGGCAAACTCGTTGTTTTACAGGCAGTAGCAGAAGCGTTGCATAATTGAAATTACTATTGGTTGTTACTAAAAGCAAAAACTGAAGACAAAGAAATATCACTTGAAGATAAACGTTTGAGACTCCTGAGAAGAGCAGACATGATTTCCATTACAAATTCAGTAGGAACTGGTAATTTGGCCTGGCACTATAAAATTTTAGATATTCATTCAGCAGCATGTAAATGCCCTGTCGTGTAAAATTACAAATAATTTGCAAATTTTACGCATGCACCATTCGTTTGGCCAGTAATTATATTGGAAACCCTGTAAATAGTCTATCATTATTTTGAAAATCACTATCTCGACTCGCACTCACGGACAAAAATTCGCGTGGTTCCCATATAATTAGAGATTAAACAAAAAGACTTTATTTAATTCACTCAGTTACAAACGTTTTGCTTCTGCGAATGATACATAATTTTTAGTTTTTGATAAACGATATGGGATTCCTCTTGATATCCGATTAGGCTCAATAAATTATACAGAACCAGATCTAATTAGCATTTTAGTGGCTTGTAATTTTATTTGAGGCTTTAAGGACATAATGCGGGCCTCTCATCATGAAACCGTAAGAGCTGTTTTTCTTTTATTGGTTGACCAAAACACTTGGATGTCCAACGAAAAGAGCTTTTGACCTCAACATACATCAATTCATAAAGTACAGTTCCATATTTCATGGGAGGCGATATCGAGTTATTGATGAAAAAGTATATCTATACGTATCACGAACTTTGTTCGGGCTTTTCCTTCCGTATTCCTTTCATTGTTTCGCACCCTCTTTGTCGCAAATCCTCCAGAGGATTCGCGCTATTGTCCAAGCAGAGCAAAGTTTGGAAAGAATACTAAATTTGACGAATCACCTTTTCACTCAATAAGATTCAGTTTAAATTCATCCATCATATATTTCGAATTTGACGCAACTACAAGGTGTAAGGCTCTATGCGACTGAGATTAAGTGATTAAAAAATTCGTCTAACACTGACTAATTGCGAATTGAATCCTATTAATGCACCTCAGGCCCATCACCCAATTTCGCAGCTTAAGTCTGCAGATATATCAAATGGCAGACCTAATGTCTAGCTATCCCGAGGGCAAGTCCCCTGAGATGACTATTTATGGTTAAATCACAATTAATTTTCAAAGACATGTCGAAAATTATATGTAATTTAACAAATTCTTAATTGCTATATTCCCAGAACCGCACCGTTGACCCTTGTCAAAATCTGGCCGCTGGTCACACCATGTTATTAGCGCGTCACACAAGTTTCACCTTTTCAAAGAACTATCTGAGGCTCGACAAAATTAAAAAATGAGAACATCTTTTTAGGGACAAAGGCATGAAGTTGACCAAATCAGATTTTACTACATCTTTAATTGATTAGTCCTCACAAATTTTCGTTTTAAGTATGTGGTAGTTTAGGTATCGAATGAGCTCACTGGCACTTTCATTGAAATAAATATAAATATACAGTAAGCCATAAAAAAGCATTTTGCGCCATCGGCGATTTTATCAATGGGCTTCCCTGTACATTACATCAAATAGATTCGTTGAAAGAATCTGACTTCAAAAACCCAGCACCTTAATGCCCGAAATGCACGACATTTCCTAGAATTCACCTTTCGTGAAAACTGAACCAGACAGTTGCATCTCCAGTACCATTCATGAGGTGCTGGATGACAAAACCTCGCAATGAACCTGAACCTAAACCAGCGTATCCCACTGCTGAGGAAACGCGAACCTCCAGAAAGGGAGCGAACTGAGATTGCAGGAGCAATGGAATAACTTTCCCAGTATGGCACACTCCAAGAAATTCTTGACGAGACCATTGCAGGAGAGAACCCCACTCGTTATACATTTAAGCAGCCTTATACGGTAAAGGTTTTTTGTAATTTCAACAAACAACGGACGCCACTGGCTTTACTAAATTTGGAAATGTCAAGGATTCTTAAAGTAAATTCAATGGCGTCTCAAACGGTATTTTAAACATCAAACACTTAAGAAAATTACACAAACAAGGTCCCCTTCCAGTCCCTACAAAAACTGCGTGGAATGTGCATTGTTGGACGGAGTTGAGCAATTCAGTAAATCCTTTTTTTGCTAAATGTAGATTTAGAAAAATCACTACGGCTTAAATCTGCTGAATGAGCAGGTTTCATGACTTTTATTGATGTCTTGTGGAGTGTTTAGGGTTACACCGACCTGTGGGGATTAAGTCTAGATAATTTATGCAGATTTAGACCATAAAAAAACGATTGTATAATTTTCAATTCAGAAAAAAATACGTCGACCTCAGTAGCATTATTTGTAACGTAGGATTTGTAATTAAAGTTTCTCCACTGCAATTCAGAACACCTTGTGTCGATTAAATAAGAAATAAAAATTCGGACCATTTTCACAAACGGTTTCAGGCTCCAAAGTCGAAAACATGTGTGCGTACCTTAGGTAGAACCTGCATGAATACTGACTATACATAATCAATTGAAACAAATCCAATCGGAGATAATGTTTTGATGTGTGTTCTATTCAAATGAAGCGATCCATTTCGTGACCTTGAGGGCTATGCGGCTAGGCCTGTCTTGGCAAAGGGGCCCGCAGCCCTGTAAATAATGAGCCTGTGTGACTTACAACGCGGGGGGGGCATGCAAGTCCCTGCCCCAGGGGGCCGTATTCATTTCCAATCACCACTGGATACTGACCGAATCCGTTTTAATTTTCTATAAAGAATTATTGTTTTATAACACTTTGTTAGCTAATCGGCAAAATAATTGTTTGGCTTGACCAGTAATTAATAACTGGCCTTAATTGTTTCGTTTTGCCTTGCCATCGACTCCGACAAGGGCCTGGTCATATCTTCTACCTTAAGATTACTCGCTAATGATGTTGCAGTATATGAAAACCTCTTTGTTGGTTCAGACCAGGAGGAAACAGTGACGTACCTTCAATCTTGTCTTCTTTCTACATACATTCCTTTCGTATTCCAATTAAACCCCTCACCAACCCCTTAAAAAAACATATAAAATTATTAGGTACTCAGAATCAAAAGTAATTAAAAATATATCACGTAAGTCACGGTATTACTTAATGGCTGACGGGCTGAAGTCGCGATGTTATCTATTCAGAATTTATTGGGTTCTCCATGATTATTTTAATAGAACAAACGACCGAGCACCCTGCGTGATCCTATGCCCCTGCTAAACGCTTCGACACTAATTGTCTGTCCAAAGATGGATGTTTGAAATGTTTAAATCCCCGCTCATTTACACGTAAATGAGTCAACACATAGGTAGGTATGCGCTCCTCATCCTGCCATGAGCGCCAGCTTCGCCTGGCGCACGGCAGCGTTACTGCGCAAAGCTACAGTGGAGAGGTCATTTTAAGTGCGTCAATTGCTATTTTTAATCGCGCTAATCGCTACTTTCTCTCACGTTCACATTTCACCGTACAACGATAATCACCAAATGTGATGTCACATTGGCGATGTCACTAGATGTGACGTGCATCTAGCACTAGCTCACGCAAAAGTTGCGTATTTTTTAACGTCGCTTGGCTACCTGGGACCCAGTTTATCCACCAAACTAATTCGCTTAAACCGGTTCCGCAGTGGTCATATTTGTAGTTATAGGTAACTGTGCCCCAAATTTAACATCAATAAATGTAATAAAAAAACAATAAACAGTGGTGAGACGTTATCTGTGAAATCGGACAAATTATGTTTAACATGCACACACGCTGTGTAGGGGTTAATTTAGGGATTGAACGTGCCACTACCCCAAGTCACTTCCGGAGCACCTGGTTTATCCGTAGGCCGATCATTAACACAATGTCGCATATTTATCACACTGTCTAGTTAATATAAGTGCCATGAAATAGGGCGTTAAACGCGAATGAATATGATGTGCGAAGTGTGAAATGACGCCATAAATATGTATGTATACGACTCTGATCGTCAGGTTGTAATAAAATTTTTAATGAAGTAATGATCAGCCTTGCATTAATGTATTATGGTTTACATTCCTAAACAGTTACTATTTATTTCATTGCAATGGGTTTAAATTCACCTCGAGTAAATGGGTAAAAAAGTGAAGCTTCACTGGTTCAAGTTCGCTTCCAATTACCTTTGGTTGGGTCACGAAAAAGCATTGGTAGTCGCCAAATCAGCACCGCTAATGTAAAACGTGACAGTATAAGTTAAAATTACCCGAGATTTGTACGATAGACCAATTATTTTATTCATATGTTGCCGGGTATGTAATTAAGCTGATCTCGCTGATCTCCGAGAACTTAAATCTAACTTTTCACTTGCCTGGATGAATTGCAGGCATTCGACACCTCTAACGCTTCGCTCTTGTTCGACTAGAGAGACCAACGAGACCAGAATGAATGGAACACCCTCTGGAGAACAACGCGGATGATACGTTAAACTTCCGACGATTTTCTCTATTCGGCGAAGAGGTCTGCAGGTACTGGAGGGCGGCCACTGATGGGGAGAGCTTAAGAGGTAGCGGTAGATTAGAGCGACTAGACCGCTCGCAGAAACAGCGCAGATAGTGATTTCCTGAGATTAAATACCGAATCTCTAATGTTCCCCTTTTATTTTGTGAAGTGGTCGGTAGGTGTCCGAGAGCGGTCACTCCTGGCGAAAGTCCAAGAGGGAGGGATTCGTAGGACCTTCACAGGGAATAACGAAGACGCTGATATTTCCTTGGACGAAACGTTAAATCCGGACTGCTCGGTCGGGGACTAACGGAAGATCGGAGCGGTACGAGGACGAAAAAGCCAATTACCGAAGTTGGTGTTTTATTTGGTATCTACGTAATACGTGTGAGCGTGAATTATCTGTAAATAGGTCCCCTTCAGCGTTCTCTCCATTAGGTTATATTATCTGAGACACCACATCTGCGGGTGATAGCTAAATGAGGCTCTGAAGCGTATTAGCAGTAATTATCAGCAATGACGTCCAATCAAGTTGCGATGATTGCAAATGGCCGAACTCATCAACCGCTACCAAAAAATTTTCATTGTAGCACTGTAATATTTCAAATTCCACCTAAAACACCTAAAAAGAGCAAAAAGAACTTAATTGCTATTTTCTAGTGGACGTCACCTAACAGCCTTTACTAATAACAATAATCACCTCCTATTTGTTGTTAACACTATAATTGCCTTGCATGTTCCTCCTACCGACAGTAATGAGCGTTTTTGATTGGCTTTTGTCTAAACCCGAAAGCGCTTCTCATCAATTGTATGCGGAGAGAAAATAAAATAAATTCCTTTGTCAAACATTCTACCTTAGCTTGACGTTGATTAAGCGATGCCTGGTCATTCTTGAAGCGTCTTGACGATTATATACAGCGTGTAAGAAAAATTCACTCTTCAGCTGTTGTTTCTGGACGCCCGGACTTGAATAGTATCTACCTATTACAATCGGAGTTTGTTTTTATGTGCCCTCCAAAGAATCTTTCAAATGTACCGGCTGCAAGACCTTAGCAAATTTTTCGCCTGATTTTGCAGGGGGAGCACCAGCACGATACTAAACCAAATACCCTTGCCCATTTTAGATAACGTGTATTATCTATATAAATTATAAGTAAGACTTTATGGTCAGTAAATAACCACTTGTCGTCTTGCTAAAACCGAGTGCTTTGCTACGGAAGTGCCAGATATCATCTCTGCTAAACTCTAATGTCTCTGTTTGATATACGGCCCCATATATCACCCCGTCTGACGACATTGGCTTCAGCCTTTATACGCTCTTATCGCTCCTTCAATAATATAGGAAATTTATGTAAAAATTGTAGGTATTTCAAGAACCGATTCAGAGTGGATAAAAAAGTGAAATAGAAGTCTCTTTTATTGAAATAACGATAAAGGCCTGGAAGGTAGCCGCGAACCAAACATAATTAGGCACATAGCTGTAGCAGACTTGTAAGTCATGTGTTGTTTTTCATTAATTTCTTTAGTTCTGACACTATTTACAACGCAAGTATGCATGGATGCACAGTATGTCCCCAGATGGGATTGTCAAGGGAGAAAATTTCTTATTTTTAATTTTGCGAGGAAAATGTATTCTTCGTGGAAGTTTTTGCTTGGTCCAAAACGAAACGGTTGAATCAGCTCTCGCCGGATCAGTTTTCCTTTTCGTTACAGAGAAATATCGAAAAATAAGTCCTCTTAGTTGAACATTTTTGTGAGCCCCAAAAATGAATTCCCATTTTCATCGCGACTTTAATCAAAACCTTTGCTTAATCAATGTTTATTACAATAATTCCACAAAAAAAGAGGAAACTACAAATAAACGTTTCACTCGATCCACTCATCACCTTCTTAAACATACAGCACAAGGCTTCTCCGCAGTTTACTATAACTTCTTCGGACCGTGTGGTAAAGACTCCACACCATCTCTGATCCTTCCTTTTCAAATGTTTTGCGTTCGGAGGAAGATCATTTGCGTAAACTATTTGTTTTAAACGGCCCCAAAGGTAAAAATTTGCCATAGTGAAATCGGGCTCCTCGACGGCCAGAACACAGGACCAGTTCGTAAATTTTTGAAGAAAATTAGCTAAAGAATGATTTTCCTTACAACTCTTAGATCTTGGTATATAAATCCAAGTTTAAGTTCTTGCAAAGGTAAACGTATATTTTATATACTCATCAGTTAGTCCTCTTTAACTTGTTTTCGATGATGTAGGGTATTACATACTCTATATTACAGTTTTCGAAAAAATTAATTTAAAATTATTTCTAAACGCCCTTGAATGTTTTGAAGGTCACGTCCCCTTAACGAAAATAAATAATAATGGCGCTTCCAAGAATCTCACCTACTGACGTAAATTCCAAACATTCCAATGTCAAGTGATTTAGCGCCAATTAAAGGGGATATTCTACTTAATACAGAGATAGCCCAGAACGAAAGTAGGGCTGTCGGTTACCGCAGATAAGACAGAGAACGAAAACGTCGGAACGAACGCTAGATAAGGACGTCAATATATGTAATACGGGAATAATCCTTGAAGCCGAATCAATCACATCATCTATCTATCCTTGTCTCGGCTTCCCGGGTCGTACGAATCAGAGAGAGATAGACTTTTCCCCAGATGTTTCTTTCGTTTGTTTCATCATAATCTCAAAAATGTTTGTTTTGATTTTTGCAAGACGTTATAACTTTATTTATAAGGGAATGTAATTAAAATAATTGGAAACTATGCTTCGGGATAATAACCATCAGCAAAGTTGACAGTTATTGCCCATACACCCCATTCTTTAATTCTCTTTTTTAAAGGTCTGAAGATTTGGAAACCTTAATTATTGTTTTATTCTTTCCAGGCCCAGCCCATACTTTCGTAATTATTAATGATTAAAAACGTGAAAATCCCCGTTAAAATGCAGTTGGGACATTCACTTTAAGCACAGTAGATTTTATGGACGGTCTTCCACAAAATTCCATGACAAAACTACAGGGCTTGTAGAGAAGACCAAAACCCTTATATGGTGTCTCTTTGATGAAGGGCCGTCTCAGTGAAATCCCGATTTTCAAGGCTGTCACTTTAAATTTCTTATTTCCCTTTTGTTAGCGTGGATGACGAATCGGTAAACTGCTCCCCAAGGAAAACTAAAATGTGGATGGTAAAGCCCGCAGGAAATACTTACTGACCTTTTATTTTCGATTACGTATGCTTTCCCGGAAATTGCAGAATGTATTTTCAATCCTTTAAAAGCTACTGTCCGAGCCATTAAATGTCAACACAAGTTAGGTTTACGTAGTATGAATATTCAGGGAGCCTGAAAATGTTGAATGACGACCATTTTTGTCAGGCAAAATTTCAGCCCGCCCTAGAAAAGAAAAATCTCGAATATGCGAATTAATTAGTATCTCTTTCTTTTTGGGAAAACCAATAATTAGGTATATGCTGAACTTGAGTGAATGTTTTAATTGCACTTGAGAGTCCGGCCTCAAGAGTTAACAGAAAATGTATATGAGAACTGGGGGAGAGCCAGTAAATAAACCTTTTTCTGACCAGAAGATAGATGGTTTTTGAATAACGTGGAGTCATTGTGATACTTCCGAATATTGGTTTTCCACTGAAATAGATAAGGGTTGAAATGTAACAACAATCCGTTCCCCTTTTATTGTCTCGGTCTTTTTATTTATTTGCATTTGAATGCGGTCTTAACATTAGCATTTTCCGTAAATTTTCCGCGCCGAACGTATGGCTACCCTACGTTTTAGGTAAATTGAACACAACTCGTTTGTTTAAGGATTACAAGTGTTAAACTCCCATTCTGCGGTTAAGCTAAGAGCAGAGAGCATTAGGTTAACTACTCCTGCATTTTTCCTTTATATTTACACTTTGCTGGCTGGTCTAAATGGCCCTGTGAAAATAAACATAGTTAAACATATTCTTTAACTAAAAACACATAATTGGAAATAACAAGTTTAATTTCATATCGCGTCATATCCTATACAAGTGAAGTCTTAGTACACGTTAATTACACTTATCTACAGATGGCAAATGTGCATGCGAAAGCCTCTAATAACCCTATAATCACGCTATTTCTATTCCTAAGCTGAAATAAATTTCAGACGTAATAGGATCTATAAGTACCTGCGCCCTAGTTCTAAACAAATTTCATGTACACATTTATACTTGATTGCTACCTACAAGATGATTTAGCGTCAATTGCATGTGCCACGCACCTGACCTTGGTATCTACGATTTTGACTGATAACCCGCTAACCGAAAAACTCACCAGGCATGCGCCATGAACGTGTCCAGCTAGAATGGAGTAAATGCGCGAATCCATTGTGGACATTCAACTGGCAGGTAAACCAGTTTTACATCGCTACAACTCTTTCTTGCCTTTACTGAGAAGGTAATTTTAGTAAAAAATGATGATGAGTGGTTTGTTAAAATAATAACAAAGTAAATATGCAAGTGAAGTTGGGGCTATATGCAAAATAGCCTGAATATTGAGAGGGTCACGGATGGGTTAGGTAGGTATAAACCTATTATATTGGGGGTTACCATCATCAATATGTCTCAGGCATTATGAACCTATAATTTTCAAAATTTCAACTAAATCGCGTGTTCCCATTTGGCCACGGGCATCTGCGCTGTCTTAGTTATTAACCGGCTGTTCGTAATCTGGGCGAGCATTACTTTAATTCCTTAGCGTGTAAAGTGTTTGTAACGGACAATCCCTTGTTACATGTAGACACTCATCATTTATTTATTAATGTTGCTAAATATTAGTTGATTAAGTGTTCAGGCAGGCAAGCAGGTTAAGCCGCAGCAAATTTCCGAGACACCAGAGTTTCGAATCAAATCTGTGTTACAATGGATATTCAGTAGGAATCTATAGATCATTAGATAACTTTGAGCTACTGATACGATATACAAAGGCCATATATCAAGATATTGTGACATGAAAAACTCGGTGGTTCTATTAGTGCCGCTTTGATATTTATAAATGACGCGTTAGGAATTTGAAGTCACCACCAAACGCGGCATTCCACTGGACCGACTTCTAATGAATAATTTATTCTCATGGGGACAGAATAGAGCATCAGAGGGATTGAATTTTATTCACCTGACAGGAACCCCTTTTTGTAACACATCGGCAGTGAATATGTTTAGATACTACTTGCATGCCTGTATGCGGCTTCCCTTCGGACCCCAATACTTACTTTGTAAATAATATCGCGTATCAACTACTACTTTAAAAAAGAAAGCTATCGTCATTTATGTATATACGCACTAAAGACTTTAATATCTGTCATCTAGAAGAACAGCGTTTATGATATAATAATGGTGCACGGGATTTAGGCCCATTCAGAATCGTGAGACCACAAAAAAAGGATCTAAATGTGAAATATGATGCCTCTGACACTGAGAAATAGCCCGAAGGTATTGCTTCTTTTATGAAATTTATTTGTCATTTCTTATAATGATAGAGGTAGGTACATGAACTTCAGAGAGAGGCCAACAAATTTATTAATTATTATTGCTTAGTGCAGAAAGAACCGAGGCCTGGCAAATTATATTTTCAGGTAAGGGCATACGGGTGTCAACATTAAACCTAAGTTATCGGGCATAGACAAGGTGATAATGTATCATTCATCTTTCTCCCATCTCCACCCAATCATCCACACCTCCAAGGTGCATGATAAGCTCTTCTGTACTGTGGAAAACAAGTTATAACCCAGTTAGCGACCTCACGTTTATATCACGTCATTTGTTAGTAATTTCATGGCAATTTGACTCGAATTTAGACAAATTTTAGGAAGCTGTGACCAATATTTTAAAGAGCTCTACTTTGCCCCTTAATAAACTTTATTACCACGAATGTGATAACACCCTTAAAGTAGATTTTCAATTTTTACAACCCCACTTGCAGAATCCTTCGTATGCTAAGTCTTTCGTCTCTTACCACTTCGATGATACGCTTATTCAACATGAACAGAAATATATTAGAGTAATTAAATTGTTTGATCATATAATTTTTGTCATCTAATTGAACAGTAATCATTATATTCAAAAATAATGAATGAGACTCATTATTTCTGGCCATAATGGTGAATATATTTTTGCTGGTTACAACGCATAAGATCCGATTGTTATTGGCACAGGTCGAAAATTCGGTTTAAAGACGATTCTCGCCATTAGTAATTAGGTCGAATAAAAATAGTTTTCAGGTTTAAACAAACTTTTGTTCTCCTTGGACCACTTGCCCAAGCACAAATCAGTGTATTCAGTAAAAGTTACCTGCGTTTTTGTAAATTGGTGTTTAATTATGATTTTTTTTAATCAAACATAAATTCTAATGTCAAGATTTCTTTTCACCTTGTTTACTAATAACGCCTCATACAAAATTAGGGGTTGTTGGCGTAGTGGGATTGTAGATTATCTTCAGTTAAAACAAACTGAGAATTATAACTCACTTAAAATAAACTTTATTTAAAGAATAGGATATGACATTTCATGTTCTTAATCAAATATACTAGGCACCCTTAGTTTTAATTAATTCAGCGATCTGTAAATAAATATTAATTTACATCACAAAAAAAATCTTTGGGGAATAAGAACATAGGTACCCATTTCCTTGTCAAATTCTCTTTTACACTTTTGAAATAATCAATTTAACTACCATACTGATGGCTTTCAATATGAAGTTTTAACACACAGTATAAAATGTACTGGAAATTATAACGAACAATCCTTTGCAAATCTCAAATTATACTTTAAGGTTTCAAAACCAAAAACACATTTAAAAATACTTCTTTTTCAATTTTGAAAAATTTGGTAAGAACTTGTTTGAATATTTCAAAGCTTGCGTGTTGAATATTTCAATAATAAAACAATAATTTGATGTAATGCCTACTTCATTAAATCACAGTTTCATTTGTTATCATCAATGTGTTCCTTTACATATACTCTCGCTCTAACAGTTTAAAATTAATGCTTTGAGCAAGAGTTTATGCATTATAACAACCTCACAAGAGGCTCAATCGGAGACATACATACATACATAAATTAGTAAAGCAGAAAGTTAAGTTTTTGCTAGAGAAGAGGTCGCTGACACAGAAAATCACTAATATAAAACTTTTTACACTACTTACGAACTTCAGTGGTAAAACAATTAAAACTGTACTAAACATACTTTGTTTTGCCTCTAGCAGACATATATTCAAAATACCACTTAGCCCTAATTTGCTTATTTGCTTTGTGTCGGTGACCTCGTCTAAAGTACCATTCTGCCTCCTGTTCTTTCTTCCGTAGCTGTTCTCTGGAATTCCCATAGAGGCGAAAGTACCATTCACCATTCAACATTGTGTCTTGATTTTTAATTATAGTTAAGTGTTGATTTTCAGGAAGTGTAGTGATGTTTATTATTTCAATTGTATCTGTTAAAGGATTGTACTTAATATACCATTCCTCATTTGGATCATCTTTTCTATGATATTGTCGTTTTAATTTCTGTTTGTCCCAAAGAGATTTGACTTTCTCTTTAATGTCCTTTAATTGATTTTTTTGTTTTGGTTTTTTCTTCATTTTATCAACAGGTTTGTTTTTTTCTGAGTATGGTCCTTTTTTAATAACCTCCATTTTGCTTTCAAATCTTTCCTTTTTTTTATTTTTAAGATTATGCTTGCTCTCAAAAATTTTAGTGCCCTTAGGAGTCTCTTCTCGCCTCCATCTAGAATGTCTAGTCTTTTCATAACTGCCTCTATAATCATCATCAATTGGGCTGGCATCCACATCAACAACTTCCTTTGAATCTTTCAAATTGTCATAGCGTTCTTTAATTTGCAAATAAGCCTGCTGTTTTTTTACCATCTTGTCCTTTTTCAACTTTCTCAACCTATGGTTGACACACTTTTGAACAGCCTGTTCAGAGAAGTCACCTGTAGATTTCTGCTTGTACACACAGAGTTCTATAACAGCGTTATTAAGTTGGTCATCACTGGGAGTACCCATGTAAGTCGCGTCACTAGGGCTCTGAGAAGTATTTTTCTCATATGAATAATGTCGTAGTAGCTCAGAGCTTAGAATAGTAATGAGAAAGCCCACTGCCAATATGCTGAAACTTTTGTCTTTATTGGCATCCTTTTCTCTGCCATCTGATAATTCCAGTTGGGAATGAGAGATTAATTCTTGAGATGTGTCTTCATGTTGCAGAAATTGAAGATCTGAGAAACTGCCATCAAGGTCCTGAAACATAAAATTTTAATGTGGCAGAGAGAACAGCTTAAAAATGTCTTGTTATTTTAAGTTGGGAATCTGCCACCAGTAGATAGAATTCCAAATGGTATATTTCATAAATTGAGGTCAATTTAAGGTCTATTGTTAATAGCTTTTAGGACAGTAAGTGGAAAATGGCATAGGTAAATGAACCATTTGACTTACAAAATGTGATTGAAGCATTTCATATTAATATCTAAAATATTAAATTTTCTATTTAATTGAGGTAAATCATTCGTTTTCATTTTAATAGAGAAGGTTATGAAAATATATCTATTAATTTTAGTAACATATCTAATTAAATAAAATGCCTATTAGTATTTCACTTTCTATAAATCACACTAAGTACTTCAAGCACTGAAGTATTTTTCAGTTAATTTTGTTGTTGCTAGGAAATACTCTTTATAAACTTACACTGTTTTCATGATTTAAAGCAGATTCCTCATCAACAACTTCAGCATGACTACCTAACTCAGCCTCAGCAATGTGTTCATAAGATCTCTTAAACTGAATTTCACTTTCGGATGCAGTGTGGACTAATTCTTGTTTCTTATGCACCAGAATTTCATCTTCAGAATAACTATCTGTAGGATATTCGCTAATTATACTGATGCTACCATCAGATTCCTGGTCAGAATCCAAGACGACAGAGTTCAAGGAATTTAATGAAATTGCTTCTTCAGCACAATCAATTTCATTAACAAAAACCCAGTTTGCAGAATTGATGTCTTCATCCATAGTGGAACATGAAAGCTATAAATATAAGAGGACCTTGATCATTTTTTTAGTGTCATGGAAGAGTGCATGAAGCAAATTTAGAAAATTGTTAACTTACTTTCAAAAGTCAAGGGCAAAGATGAAAGCTTGGGAGTCAAGGGAAGGGAAAAGCAAAAATTGTGCTCCGAGCTTATTTCGCAAGTTTACATATTTGCGCCTTATAGTGATATCGATATTGTAATTAAGAAACATTTCATAACTCTGGGTATGTTAAAACAATGAATAAATTAGAAAAGTTTAATTTGAGGGTGTTGAACAGCTTCTATTAATGTTGTAACAAAGAAATTAGCTATTTAACAATATATTTCGCCAACAATAAATAAACAAATATTTTTAAATACGCAATTTACTTAAAATAACACTCACCTATAACGTACAATAACAAAGGGGTTAATAAACAAAAATAATACAGAGAAATCGAGAGTCGTACTGAGTCAGCTGATCTCTCTGTATGACTGTGTCAACAAATGTCCATCTTGTCAACTGTCACTTATGCGTGTCTACTACACGGTCTCTGCTTATGTTAGGAGTATATGAGTCTTGTGTACTCATAAAGAACACTGAAGACCAAGTTGAAAAAAAGAGTAATAAGAGTAGATAGACCCCGAAAACACACATTGATATCCAACCATTAACAAACCAACCTCAAAATAATAATTGTTGGTTGTTGCTTTTATTGCTTTCTGGCAAGGTTTCGAATTTTCCCACAAAATTGCAAGATTCTAAGAGATATTATGGAAAACCTGCAGTTAAAGGATTGCAAAATAATTAACGAACCACCTCCAGTAATCAAAGATCTTCAACGTATTTGCCTTGATGACAAACTTTGCTGTTTCCTTACTGACGCCAGAGAGCTGAAGATTTTAAATTTTGATGGTTCCCAGCAATCTCTGCAGATTCCCTATGAACTGAACACCGAAATAGTTAAAGTAAGGTACCTAAAGATATGGAAAGCTGTGTTTATAGCTACAAATGTTGAGCTGGTGGTTGTCAATCTTGTTCAAAAGAACTTTTGCATTCACCATCTTGAACAGAGTTCGAAAATCGTGGAGGCCTCTTGGAACCCTACACAGACCTTTTTGGTTATTGTTGATTCCGATGGAGCTCTTGCAGGATTTAACTTTAGGTGCACTGATAGAGAAGCACAGAAGTATGAATTTGATTTGTTTGGTACAGGTTATAGCGGACAGCCTACCCCTAATTCGGTGTATGTTGGATGGGGTGCTCAAAATACTCAGTTTAAGGGGATGAAGAAGCAGGAGGAAGTTATTGAAGGTATGAATTCCATATTTTAATAAAAACATTAAGATAAATCATATGCATTATATTTTTTCAAATTAAATGTTAACTGGAAGAACTTAAACATATTGATTGTGTTCAAATTCTCAAAAACTAGAGGGATTATTAAAAAACTAATACATAATTCCTCTCATAGAAATACCACAGCATTATTCTGCTCCTAAAATTTCTTGGAGAGACAATGGGGAAATGTTTGTCTTAAATTATTGGGAAGATAACCGAAGATTCTTGAAAGTATTTGATGGAAAGTTGCAGCCACTATTTGGAAGTGAACCTTATAACAATCTTTTGGAAGTAGTATCATATAAAAATAAAGGGAATTCTATTGCTTGTGCTGCCACAGATGGGCAAAAAAATAGAATAGTCATTTATGAGAAAAATTGCCTTATAAGTTCATATTTTGAGGTCCCAGAAAACATTGTAAGTTACATATGCCTGTTTTATTTAAGAAAAAGATGAATTTAAACTTTTTGTAGGGGATAATAAGAGGAATTAAGTACCATCCTGAACTTAACATTCTAGCTGTTTATAGCTATTTTTCATCCCAAAGTCGTCTTAATATTTATTTATATGCTAATGATACATGGTATTTAAAGCAACAGTTCCTTTTCCCTTTAAATGAAAGAGAAGATTTATTAAAATTTCATTGGAGCACAGACTTACAAATGACAACTTGCCAACTCAACATTTTAACTTCACATTCTGTCCATATATATGAATTTAATGTGGAAACTTATGGGGTGTTTCATGATTTGGTTGCCGTTATAAACGGGACTAAAGTGTTATTTACCGAGTTTTCTAAGGAAATTGTCCCTCCACCTTTGGGGAGCAAAACCTTAGAATTTGTGAAGCCCGTGAATAATATACATTTTTATGCATCAGAGGATATATATGGTTTCACAATGTCTGACAACAAGACACTTTTTTATAAATATGATAATGGCAACTTTATTCCTAGTGATCAACATAAACCATTAGGTATTGACCCCACGAACAACACTATTTCTTCATTTGAAAAAGTACTGAATGGCGTTCCCTATCAGATAGTCTTAAATGAACAAAAGGAATTAGTGATTAATGACAGAATTCTTCTAAACAATGTTTTATCAGTTCACTTACATGGTATCTATTTACTGTTTACGCATATAAGATCTGACACCTATCGATTGTATACAGTACGATTCGTCCAATCGCAAATTTTAAATAGGTTTACTCCCGAAAGCTGTTTCTCCAGAGAAATCGAGCAGGGAGCTAAAATTATTTGTGTTACAGAGAAAGATGAGGTAATTCTAGCCTTGCCTCGCGGTAATTTGGAGACCATAACCTGCCGGTTTATGGCAATAGACCAAATAGATTCTCTTTTATCAAAAAACGATTGGCATAATGCTGTAAACCTCATAAGAAAATTGAGGCTTAATTGGAACCTGCTAATTGATCTAAGTCCTCAGAGATTCATAACTCATATTAAAGAGTTTATTGAAGCTGTACAAACTGGCTCTTTATTGAATACCATAGTAACTGAGTTTAGTACTGAAAACTGCCTTAACACTATGTATCAGTCTTGGTCAAGGACATTTACTGAGGATACCTGTGATGAGCCTCAGAAACTGACCATTTTGACCTCAATTTTGCAAACCCTCATCAAGCTAAATCCAATTAAGAACCTCATTAGCATTGTTACTGTTCAAATCCAACATTATTCCATAAAAGCCGCCTTGAGGTCGGTGTTATATGTTTACAAATTGAAGAATATGGATACATGCAAGAAAGCAATAGCTCAGATTCTTCGCTATAAGCATGTCATGGATGTCCTTACTGCAGGCTACGCCTTGTATGATCTCGGTTTCTTGACTTTTCTTTACACTGAGTGTTCAATGGATCCGAAAATGTTTTTGCCCGAAATAGCAGAATTGCAAAAGCTGAGTCCTATTGAGTTACGATACATATCAAACGTTCTTGCAAAAGATTTTCCTAAGGCTACAAAGTATCTTGTTACTATGAAAGACAAAAGTGAAACAGCCCTCTCAGAGTTTATTAAAAAGTATTCCACTCAGGATGTAGCTTACAGTACCCTGAATCCTGGAAATCACCACTTTAAGACAGTTACAATACTGTATGCAGATTATTTAGGGCATAGGGCCAGGCATTCAGAAGCGGGGTTAATACTTGAAAGAGCAGGTCTTCTGGAGGAAGCTTTGGTTCGATATAAAATTGCCCGACATTGGAGGAAAGTTGTGAGTCTCTTGAATATACTAAAGGTTGAAAGTGAGCAAAAGAAAGATACCTTGAGAGCATTGGCTTTGGATTTGGCGAGTCATCAAAGAGCAGAGGAGGGAGCTTTAATTTTAGAGCACTATTGCGGGGATTACATAGGTGCTGCTGAGGTGATGGTACAAAATAAGCAGTTCGAGAATGCGCTCTGTTTGGCTGACCAATACGGAGATAAGGAGTTGATTGGTAAGTTTTGGGACATAAAATGAGTTGAGGAGAGGTATTGCCTGAAACTCACCATTTTTTTTATCTGCTTACTTTTAGGCAACTTCATAAAACCATCTTTAAAGACCTACACTGAAGATCTATACGAAAAAGTGACGGAATTAAATACTAAATTCAAGAATTATTTTATTCGATTAATGCAAGTGAGGAAGAACAAATACAAAAAAATGATGTTTAAAATATCTGGAATAGATGATATTGATTTAGCCCATGAAGGAGTTGATATAGGAAATGATACCAGTTCTGAATATGGTAGTATTATCTCTGGAAGCACAATGAGCACCGCGGGTTCTGGGAGTTCTAGGAGGTGATAAATAAAACTTACCGCAAACAACAAACAAATTTATCGCTTTACAGTTCTTCAATGTCCTCTCGAAATCGTCGAAAACTTGAAAGAAAGAAGACAGATTTGAGAGAAGGAGGCACATTTGAGGACATCGCGCTCATCAGGCAGCTTTATTTATTAATTGAGGATGTTTTTGACGTCGGCGAAGACGTTATAGAAGTGTGCCACAGTTTAATTGACGAAGACCAGTTTCAGTCATCTTTCAAGTTGCAAAGCCGCCTCACTGCAATACAGAGCGAGACCAAGTCACACATTCCACTCATTTGGACTCAAACGTTTTGCCACGCAGAGGTTTCAAGCGATCCAAAGGTTTTATCTGTGATTGAAAATCGGCATGAACTGGGTAAGTTTGCACGTTTTGGATTATACTTTATTAGTTGCTGTAATTATGCGGGTACTTAATTTTATATTTGTGACTTGGTTTACTGGACTACGAATATAGTGCACGCAGTTATAAAGGACTCCGTGTATACACATATTTTTCACATTTAAGCATATGTAAAAACTAATATAAAGATTTAGGATGCGATTTCACACCCCGTATAGAAACCCTCATGTTGTTGCAGATGAAAAATTCAGGACACCTCCATCTACAGGGAAGTCAGTTGACGAATATTTAAATTTAGTCCAATAACACATATTTTTCTTGTTTATTTTAAATAAAAGTTTAAATAAAGTTTGTTAATAAAGCAACGAGTGACGTTCATTAAAACAAAAACGGTGAAATCAAGATTGCACACCTCAAGACTTATCGATTGTAAAAATACACAATTTGTAAAAAAATATTGTACAGAAAAAGTCAATCAAACCCTAGACATGCCATTTGCTTATTATGCTTAGTGTTAAATTGTTAAATTATTAGAGGTGTTTGCGGGCCCCCCTTTCATTTATCACTATTTGGCTTGGCGGCCGGTAAAACACTTTTTCCGTTAAACGTTTCGGCACATTTCATTGTAACGTGCTCAAAACTATGAGGAATTTTGTGATTTTTCTATTTCTCTTTGCATTTCTTATATTGTCAGGTAAGTATATAAAAGCATTTCATTTAAATTGAACTTAATCAGTCACTATTTTTAGAGGCGCTGCAAGAAAATTGCACAGACTTCCAAGGTAAAATAATAGAACACGGAATATTGTATGTTCCGGGACCCTCTGTATGCTCCATGTGTGTTTGCTACCATAGCGAACCCAAATGGTGTAATGATATTTATTGCGATCCTCCCTATGTAAGTTTGATAATAAAAGCATCCAAAAATATTCATGTTATAGTCTAAAATACTTTGTAGTTTTGTAAGAAATTTAGGGTTAAAGAGCGCTGTTGTGAGTTCGAATGTTTGGATCCACCTGGAGATATTGCTGCTAAAATGCTCCAAGAGCATCGACGAAGATGGAAAAACTCTGCGAGCTCCAGAACTTTAAATCGTTATGTCTATATAGGATTTGTGGGAATGCTAATTATGTGCTATTAGAATTTTTATATTTGTGAGAAAGCCAATAAATCCATGTGAATAACATTTTAGAACATTAGACGACCCTTAAGAGCACTATATATTTCAGGAATGTTTTACAAATATTCAATTTAATTTTTTTGTATTTCTCTGGTTTAAGTTGCCTCAATAAACTTGATCTTCCGTTATTCTAGTTTTCAGATATGACGCAAAAGCATACTAGCGCAAATGCGCTATTGACGGACTAGTAGATGGGTGATAAAATAATGTTTCAGTTACGATTTCCTCATATTTAAATCTATGTTTCTTTATTTCATGGCTGAGTCTCGTACTGCGCTTACAAAAAAACAATAAAATAAATAACTCAATAAATATTCATTTACCCACAACTTTACAACACATTACCTCTATGACTAGATTAAAATATTTATCTACAAAGTCATGTTAAAAAAATAAAAAGCATCTTCTAATGTGTTCTAGGTATCGGACTTATCTATAATTAATTGGCCATCGTGATTTTTTACTCATAATTGAGCACCCATTGAGGACTTTCTTAGTCTATATATTTTGAGCACAAGAATTATCATGATTGGACAGCAAGTTCAATACTAATTTTCCATTAGTTTCCACTACTGCTTTTTGGAGCTGTCGTTGAAGTTTCTTTTTTGTAATTAGAGAAAAATGTTAATGCTTTCATCAGTTGATAACTTTTTGATATGGGAATGTTCGAGTCGTACAAATTTTTCGAATTTTTGCAATCTACATAGAACCACCAGTTGCATTTGAGAATCGTCTGATCATACAACGTTGACTCAGGACAGAGGAAGCTCTTCATTATGAGCCCGTCTTCAGTTAGGGCGCAGACGTGGAATACCATACATCCCAAATCTTCGTCAGCGTACAATCCAGGGAAGTGTTTTTGGTGCTCACAGTAAAAAGAGGTCTCAGGTAGCTCTACCCTTGCAGCAAAATTGTCGTCAAAGTTCTTGTCGTAGCCTACAGGGTAATATTCCTTTGGGGCATTCATAACTTTCCCAATACTGCTAGGTTTTCTTGAAGGTACCGGCCTTCTGGTGGTGGACTTTGAGGTGGTACTCTTGATTTTGAACTGATTGCTGATATCGTTCTTTTGAAGAAAAGCCAAATCTACCGCCTCTTTGGTTATATTGTTGAAGTTAACAGCTTGGGGGTCATTGTCATTTGAAGAGGTGCCTACTGATAATAATCTGTCAGAGAATCCTTGGGGGGCACCCAATTTGTTAACTTTATTCTTAGGAATTGCCACTACTGCCATTAATTTTGCTAGTGAGGGAGTTTCGCGGTTTGAGGGAGAGACACCTAAAAATCCAGAGAAGCAAGTAGTGAATTCTACAAGTAGTCTAAGTCAAAGAAGTAGGTACTACCTGCGAAAGCTGGCTTGGCAACTTGAGATCCACTAATGGAGGGTCTTTCAGCTGCAGGTGATATCGGTTTAAATGGGGGAATTTCTTCAACGGAGGAGAACTGATTTAATTGTCTAGTTTTGCCGGTAGCACTTGAAGATACTTTAGGTGATGCTCTCGCACTCACTTCCTCCGATCTGCTATTGGCGTTCTCCTCCTTGGAAATCTGGAATTGAATGTGTTTTATATTCAACAACTATTGTTAACTTACAGTTTCTGCAGATTTGCCATCCTCATCCACCAAATTAAGTTTCTTTTTCTCTTCCTGCTGTTTTTGAGCAGCCTGAATAAGTTGCGCTTGCATTTTAGATACTTGAGCGGATCTTCGCATGTTGACTTCAGTATTTGAGATAGATTCCTTAAAACCTAATTCATCGCCCAAGCTAAAACCTGAAAGTTTTTGGCAATTAACGATGCTGTATGGGCGAAAAGAAGAAGAGACATTGCTGATGATGTTAAATGATTAACCTTCACTTTACAAACAAATTTTTCAACTGAATTTGTAATACTGATATAGAAATGATGTTTTCTTGTGTGCCCAATTAAAGAAAAATTTCATCACATTAATTAATATAAGTGCGGTGAATTTGTACAAAGGATGATCAAATAATGCAGGCTGACCTTAAAGGTATTTATTGAAATTTCAGTCCCCTACATTCTAGATACAATAGATTGTTAGTTTGTGCTACATCTAACAGACTTATGTTGTTAATAATTTTTTTCTGAGGGTGATCTACAGGTTGGGGCATGAAGTAGAAACTGAGGTGTTAATAAATGCAATGAATGTTAAAACTGCGATGAAAAATATCAAAAACGGAGGAAGATTTACCCAGCCCAATGCTTGCTTTCACACCACCTAGATTTCTGACCCGAAAAAGTCCACTTTTCTTAAATGCACAGTTGAGTATAAATCCAAAATCTGATTCCAACACACAGGTGGAATGGCCATGCTGGATTAAGCCTGTAAAGTAAATGTTAATGTCGTTACTACAACACACGATCCCTCGCAATTCCTTGTATTTATTACAAAAAAAGAGAGAGAATAGTTGAATATGTTAATGTACAAGAAGGTATTAGAAAGGGATAGAAAGAAGGGTTGAGCATAGGGAGGGCATGGTATGAATTTACAACCCCACATTGGAACAAAATTATTGAGGCAAAAATTCAGCCAGATGTTTCCGCACTACTTAAGCAGATTACTAGAGAATTTCATTCGTTAGTGCTAATAGTATTTTAACAACCACGTTTATGACCTTCACCTTAGCCTGGCTACGTGTGGTAACTCATTTTCATGAGTTGCTTTAAGAGGTTCTTTTCTTGAATCCCTTCACAAATCGGTTCGTAAAAACTTGCGGTTGATTTTGCGGTATCATTGCATTCATATTTGGCTGCTGCGAACCATATTGTGTGGGCAACTTGAAAAAACTCAATATATTGTCACAATTTTTGTAATATAAATAATTAAGGTGCCCTGCCCATTTGAGTTTTTTGGAGGTTGGTGCAAAACTGTTAGGATCTTTGCAGACTATACATTCATATTTAGGCCTTCGGGTCTTAAGAAATGGAGGGAGTTATTAAATTATTTTCCCCCTCATTCTGCTAATATTTACGAACAAAACGGTTGTTACTGCATGGTAAAATTTACGCTATTTTAATGAAAGTTGCATGTCAGTAATAATTACCCACGTACCCCTAAAGGTACGGCAATTTTCAATATAGGCAAATAATGCGATATGTGAAGTATGAAGAAAATGCGTTAAAGTAGGCCGATTTAATGTTAATACGCCACTGCGCATAATCGTGTCGTGTGCATAGCACTCTTAGCAAACCAGAAACGCGGCTTAGTTATATTTAAGTTCTCACGCTTCAATTTTTAGATTTGTCTTAATATATTTCTAAGTGGGTATTGAATTCAGTCGCTTGTAAAAATTTCTAATAATAAAAAAAGACTCTCCGATCTCGTGGTTTAAAGTGCTTTCAACACAGATTTCGTGACCCTACTAGGTAGCGGTGGTACCAACGCTGTGTGCTGGTGGTCAAATATTCTGCCTGACTTCCATCCAGGAAGAAGGCCCAGCCTAAGGCAAAATAGCAACCTGCAAATATTCGAAATATTTGCACTGTGTACGATTTTCAGTCATCGGGATAGATAATAATAAGAACACAGCGCTTTCGACTTTTTCGCCGGCTTTACAAAACACATCTTTGCGTGTTTCGGCCTCATAAAGCCATCTAAAAGGTTGGAAATATTTTTTTCCGTATACCAATACCGATGGCGCAAAATCATGCGTCACAGGAATATTTGAAATATTTGCAGATTGCTAATTTTATCGTATCTGTATTCAGTACTGGCCTGGTGGAGGGGGGGAGGTTAGGCTACGACCCAGGACGGAAGACCAGAAAAGATTCTGGATTTTCTTGGTCAACGGTGTTTCTTGAGGACGAAGATTAAAAATTTTGATCGGGGCGCCAGACTCGCTAAGGCTGGCCCTGTCTTTGCCTGGTAACCCTAATTTGAGGCAATCGTCTCGCAAACTGTGGAAACTGTTTATGAAGATTTTTTTAAATTTTAACGTTGAATATTGGGAACGAATGTATGTAAACCCTACGGGAAAATAGCCTTATTTTTAACCAAAGAATGTGTCATTAAATTAAAAAAAAAACGCCCTGTATAAAAATCACCAAAGTAGTCAGGTTCCCACCACAGAAAACAAACCTTGGAAATTTCTGTCCTTCACAATCTCGATCCTTCTAACTAACTAGGTATAAATTATTTTCAGTTCTTCAAACATATGAAATATTTATTGCTTGAACGTTCCAGAGGGTGTGACTTTTTACTCTTAGACTGGGCGTATACTACCATGAACGAGCGCTTTACTGGCCAGACCCGACCTCCCGCTTACTTGAAAATAATGAATCACAAATTACTTGAAGTTCCTTTAAGTCTATGGGACTTCCATGGATTCGCAACAATAAATTTTTCACTAAATCCTCAAGAAGTCGATAAAAATCGTTTTGCCAACAGGTGTTAAAAAGATGTTGTAAACGTATGTTCAACGAGGCTGAACCAAACTGAAACAAACCTCGGATTATTATAAGGAAGTCCTTGAAAAGGAAGAGTGAATTTATATTTTTATGTCTATGTACAATAAAGTGTGTAATGTTTTTACTGATGCTAAATAACCAGATTAATCGATTGCAATGCTTGCTACGTTACAGTAGCAGCCAGTTTGTTTAAGTAATTGTATTTGGCCTCATTCTTTTATAAAATGCAACTTGCGACGAGCTGGGTATTGTCCATCTGTGACAATACCGGGATACGCCAGATTTAACCCAAAAATGATATCTGTTAGTGTTTAAAGTACCGAGACCGAAACATTAAACGACCATTAATACATACGATCTTACAGCGTAACGCATATCACGACAGTGATACATCTTTTACCGTATTGTTCAGGTGCAGTGAAATTGGTTGGCCGATCAATGCGACTATGCGAAAGATGAAAAAATTACCAGTGAATATTTGAATTTTGTAGTGGAGCCTTATGGGCTTAAAAATGACAACGTAACTAATTTTAGCCGAAAAAGAGTTGGTAAAAAAAGGTCAAACACCTGACAACGATTGTCAAACCTGAATTTTTTGTGATTTTTTTCTTGCAAGTTTTTGAGTAATAAACCTGTAAGTTACAATTTTGCGATCATCAGATTTTGTGTTTCAATTCCCTATTTGAATATTTGCTGCTTAAATTTGTCCCAGTTCGCGGTTTTCCCTATGAGCACACAGCCCTGAGGAGCTTTCAAATATATTTCTATTTCCAAACAAAGTCGCCTTTCAAGTCTTATTTATTTTATTTTATTACTTCCCGGCTTTCCGCCGGTCGCTTTCACCACAATATAAGTTTTACGTTTAAAAATAAACAAAAGTTCTTTTATATTTTTTTTGCCATTTTGACCTGTTTCCATAATTGACGAGACTTTCTCGTGCATTGACAGTATTGACAAAGATATCCTTTAGATGTTATGAGAGATACAATGAAAGCTGGTATTTCGAAGTCGCAAAAAATAACACCTCTCAGCAGTAAACATTTGAAATTTAATTACCCGCAATTTCGATTGACATTTGACAGACTTTTGGCTTAACGTTGACAGATGCAGGAATTTGATTGAGTATGTCACCCTATTTACAAGGGGTCAGAGAGGTTAAATTTTGAGCAATTTTTTTGACGTCACAAATGTATTTTTGTAGCTAATCTGGATTAACCTGAGCTAACCTAAAACTAGTTTAAAACCGAATGCGTAGAGAGTAGCTTAAATTCGTGCATTCTCGACTTTAATCGACACACAATATATTTTACCAGCCTGTTTAATGGCTAGTAATATACATTATTAGGTCAATTAGTGTAATTAAAATTAAATTTCAGTTGTAGGTACTGTGTAATTCCAGACAAAAAAATACATATAAAAATGTCAGTTGTGAGCTTCCCATGGCCACTAATTATTTCTTGCAATTTTTATTTCAATATTGAAAGCCAAAACCTGTTGAGTCGTATTGGCTAACAACCACATTAATAACGTGACGTGCCCACTTCAGTGTGTTTATTTAAGATATTTTGAAACGTTGCGAAGTATGGCAATGACCATTTTCTGTAGGAGGAAAATTCATTTTTTTCTGTTCTTGCATTTAATGGAAGATTTGTCTATCATATCAAAGAACAGCAACTCGAAACTCGTACCTGGCTTTTAACAGGAGTTTGCGCAGACGCTTATTGTGCAAAAATTGAAGTTTTCGTACATATGCTTCAAGATACTTTATCATTTCAGTTTTCGCTGCCTTTACGTTCTAATCCTCAACCTATATTCGGGCAGGTAAAATATATGTTTATTACCCTTATGTAATATAAGAATTCGGAATGAAGTGTGACATGCACATTTGACTGCTAAAAGAACTATTTAAGAAAATGAAAAGTCGCGCTAATTGCCGTATCAGGTTCGACCAACACTGAAGGCCACAGTAGGTGTTTTATATGGTTGATTGGCAGCACCCCAAAAGCTACAAGCGATAAAAAATTGTATTGTTGTAAAACATCCTTTATTGGAATAAATCCTTTAAGGATATTCAAATTGTTCTGTTACGGTGTTAATTCAGGTAGATTCGGATCGGCTTCAATGTCTCCTATATGCAATTCTATTGTAATAGAACTTCTGCTTCTGAGTTAACAATTCAATGTTCCTGAAGTTCAGCAATTACAGTTTGCGGTTTGTTATAACGAAAAAAATCTCAATATGCAAAATAGTTACGTTACGTGTTGTAACAAAGAATCCTTGAAGGTCGGATGCCTTATATGGGCTTTTTGTACCCCCTTTTAAGTCTAAATGTTGCGTGTGTTATCCAATGCGTCTGCTTGTCGCACAACTGTAATGGGATTTTCCTCCCATATTAATTGGATGAACTACATTGAATAAAACGCAATATTATCCATATCGTTGAACACGAACGGATAAGTACAGGTTTTTATTGCACATTGCAATATTAATTTTGATCGGAGAGAGTGCTTTCACTCGATTCGGAAGATTGTTCCGGATAACGTGGACTACATAGCCCGACGATTCTGAGATTAGCGGTTATATGATGAAAATACAGTTATGCCATTTTAATTTAACGATTTAGGGCATATTACTTATGCAAGTAGTCCTGTTATTATCGAAATTACCTAGTCATGTTTTATATGTTGGAAACTATTATCTGGCCATTACGCATATTCAAAAGAACTGCTACTCTTGCCGTATTTTGTAGACGGTCATTAGCGGTTTAACGTAACTTCTTTTAGGTTTTCTGTTAACGGTCGTGACATGCTTTATTGCACAGTTTTTCAGATATTTATTGACTATACCCATTTTCCGTCTCATAAGAACACCATTGACCTTATATGCGGTGCAATTTTGATAAATACAAAGACTGAATTTTTCCATTTTTAAGTTTTATGGACAAATTTGAACCCTCTTTAATGTTTCTATTTTAGATTTGAAGTGGACGTTCATGTACAGGGTGGCCGTTTCTGGAGCTCAGCCAGGAGGAATGTGGGGGGGGGGGGTACTGGTCAAGAGTTTCAAGTAATTCCCTTGGGATAGCAGAACTAGTTAAATTTTCATGTAAGTTGGAAAATTGTTGCACTTTGGAGGAACGTCAATTTGCGAGGGTTATTTTGCGCTGAAACGAGCCTCTATGGGTATATGAGCATTCCTTGTTTATGTTAAGACCATTAGGTAACATTATCTGGAAAAGATAGAGGGTTTGTTTGGCTGTAAATTTCTTCTGAGATAAGCGTGGGAACACGATAGAGGGTTGTTTACGAATTCCTTTAAAACATAGGCGAGAGGAAACTGATGACGAGCCAGGTAACCATGAGAAAAAGGCAGGAATGTCTCTTATCAATGCTGTTAAAAAAAGGTGACGCGCTCGGGGGTGGCCAGGACGGGTGCCTAGGGATTCGTTCTGGACTTGGTTCTTAAAAAGTCAAGGAGCGCTCCAGAAACTTATTATTTTTATAACCACACCTAAATTTTACAGGTACAATAAATTTGGCGTAGACTTTAGCTCTAGCAGTCAGTTGGGGAGTTACTCGGACCGTGGATCAAAATCATGGAAGAACCAAATGAAAACAGCTTAGTAGGTTCCAATACGTGGAATTTTCTTCTGTTTGAAGATGCAATTTATACCACTATTTGAAAGGAAACCTCAATACATAAACACAGAGATCTTGCGAGGAGTCAAGATCAAGGCTAGAAATAATTGAGTAGTTGTGCAAACAACGAAGATAAAGTAGAGTGCAATTATGGCAAGTTCGCCTCCCATGTTGCAGGTTTAGCCTAAAACTAGTCTCAAGGTAAGTGAAAAACACGTTTCTAGACTCGTACCTGACAGTCACATATACATAATTTTTATTTGCGTAATGAAAGACCTATATTTTCTCATCATCGCCTGTTGCCTAATTGTATACATAACGTTGTTTGTGTTTATCCAACGCTGCATGAAAAATTCGCCCAAACGAACTAATCGATTTAGAAAGTGTCTAATAGATGGTTTCTACTAAATGTGTGGAGCCCTCATTACTCATTAACAAAATGGCTTCATGCATGGTAAAATGGTTTGTGAGCCACGCATGAATAATATTTACATAATTTAAATGTTTCAAGCCGAAAAACCACCTAAAAAATAAGAGTCGACAAATACAGGTCGGTCAGAGAAAACCAACACACAAGTCTATGTTCTAAATTCTAGATTTGCAGCATTAATTAATAAAGCTGAGGTTACCGCGAACAGAAAAATATCGTTAAAATCGATTGATTTATCGAAGAAATAAATGAGTTCGACCTTGGGCCCGCATGAATTCTGTCGCACGATACAAAGGATCAAAATCAATAGGGCGTGAGAGATTAATTTTAAAAAAAGTCCATAGGCCCCATTTACAAGTCGTTCTCTGGTCATCTTATGCGGATTTCTAATGAAATACTTGCCAAATGCTGTTATAAATAAAACCAGCACAATCCACTGCATATTTCTACGACACTTCTCTTAAACACTAGCTAAAGAGGCGGTAAATATTGGCACATCAGTAACCGAAATTTCAAGAAACAGATCGTAAGCGAATGTTGCGTGAATGATTCTTAAGTAAACTAGCCGACGAAACGCTAAAGACTGAAGAAAGGTGACCTAGTACCGCCACTACCACTTCCTTCTTGACTTTATGTTAACGGTATTACTTTTAAATTGAAATACTTGGTATCGATGATGGGACATAGAGAAATGACTAAGTGGGCCTATCGCGGCAACGCTCAGTATTAATTTAGTCTTTCACACGGGACCGAAAAGCCTCGTTTCCACGAGCAAAGAACTTATTAGGTGAAAAAGGGACTGGCGAAATTCCAGGCCCTGTCATGGGATCTCGGGAACTGGAAGAGTGTCTTGAAAAAATTTGAAGTTTCAGTCGGAAAGTCAATTTCGAATCAGAAAATGTTCAATTTTGGGTCTGGAAGAAGAAATGTTTAGATCGTTCCGGATCTCTGTCTCTCTTTATTAGGATTTCTTGGTAATCGATTTTCTCCTGAAGCTCCTTTGTGATTTCCAATTTTGGAAACATTTTGGGAAATTGTTTTTCGTTGGGAAGGATGATACCTGGTAGGGAGCAATAATAAAACCTCAGAGATTCAAGGGTCAGAACCATCAGCTCAGTCACAAATATCACAGCATTTTTTCCTCTATTGTCCAGCATTCGCCATGGATTTCTTTCATTGTAACGTTGTTTATTTACCATATATTATATTTATTGGGATTAAGGGATTCACGGCATTAGGCATTCTCACCAACCATCGTTCCTATTACATATATTTACAGCATGACTAGGCAAAGCAGACTATTGAAAGTAAGAAATATTTAACAGGATTTTAATAGCGTTGGAATAATTTATCGCCAAGGTTATTGGTGCTAGGGCAAAGTTATGAGCATGAAAATCGAGGATCTCCTTAATAAGTTAATAAATAAACACATAAAGTGATTACGCATTGCAAGTAGAATTTAAGACGACCGATCCAGCTAAATAATTACGAATTCGGTAAGCGGATAGGCTTGTGCACCAACATTTCTACATCAGGCTTGCATACAATGTTACAAAAGCTGATAAGTCACTATCATTTATTTTACAGGCAAACTAACGCAATGATAAAGACGTTAATTTATTAATATTAGGTGTGTGTTAATAACCAGTTTTAAAATGATGAAGACACGCTCCCAGATGATTTTATAGCGAAAATTTATGGACCATCTGTGAAGAGAGGCCTTTATTCAAGTTCTTCGCGGAACTTGTGACGCGAGATATATTTTAGTTACATAAGAACTGTTTTCTTACTTCTTTGTGCGAGCGGAGTGGCACTTTTCCCAAAAAACCGTTCATAATATTATAATAATTTATAAAGTACTTTGCAGTACTAACAGGGTGTTTGGCGGGACGGTTTTGAAAATTTTGTTAGATGAAAAATTTCACAATTAAAGGAACGACCAAATTCAACAGAGATATGCCGATCTTCAAGTTGAAAAGCAGGCAAAAGGTCTATACGAGCCATTCACAGGAAAAGTGGTGTTTGAAAATTTAATTTTTGCGATCGTTTTGGACAGTGATTGTAAGGGAAAATTGGATTGGAGACATCACAATACCCATTAAGCAATTAATAAAATTTATTTATTTATAATATTTTCAAAGTTTTACTCTGTGGAAGATACAAACTAAGATTTCGAAATTATATACCAATTAAACCTTCGGCTTTCCCAGTAGTATTTTAACAATAGATTTTCTGCATTCTGCTGACAAACGATAATTACTGTAGTACTTGAAAGTTTTTTTTCTCCTTACTAAAATGTTTTCCTTAGCTTAGTTTTCAAAAATGTGCTCAGAAGAAGAATCAAGGTTTCTGCCCGCAAGGCAATATTCCATACTACAATAGCGCAGTGCAAAACATGACATTAGAACAGAGCTTCAGTAGAATGCAGAATAAGCTGTCTGATGCGAATATCGGGGATTAAGACCCCTGTAAAGGTTCATAAATATCACATTTATATTGTTAGGTTGCCAAGATGCAACAAGCTAAAAACATACTGTAACTTAGTAAAATTTCAAAGTACTGGACAAATGCCTGAACACTTGGTTGGTTATTCCTATTTCATGATTTTAGGTAATATGAATTTCCAGGGCCTTTAGTATAAAAATAAGGAACTACAATGCTGCTCATAGTCATTGCTTTTGTTATTAACAGTAATTAACAATTAACTAATATTAACTTAATTCATGATTCGATCGAATTTATTGCGCATTGTCAGTGAGTAAAAAATAAACAATTATTAATTATCAGCAACTATTCGAGGAAACGTGACTGGGTACTCCATCTAAAAGAAACATGCTGGGATCATATTTCTTCCGAAATAATTCAAATATAGAATACACATTCCAAATAAAACAATTTGCGTAACCTGTAGCATAACAAACAACTTTAAAATTTGTGACTGAGTTGATAAATCTAACTTTACTGTTCACTTAACGGGTCACATAACTATTTTGTTTAAAATTTAAATAATATGTTCCTCCACCAAACCACACTTAAACAAGCTGTTTATTCTATTGCGATAGATACCTTTTCGTTAACATGGTACAGTCAAAAGTAGCCGTGAATAGTTCGCACCAGCTTCAGGTTTGCAATCGAACTTATCTCTGAACTGTAAATGCGATTTGAAGGCGAGTTGGACAACTCACTGCCACATCTCACGGCGAATATCCAGAACTTAAGGTCCTTTCGAGTGCGTTAAGGAGAGGCTCAGTTAATCTCACACTTCTGCCGATTTTGAGCTTATACTTGGTGTCCGACTATGAATTACCACTTTATGTCCATTTCGTTCCACTAAAACTGCCGTTTGGCGTGCCTCATGTTCCTCTTCACCTTCCCCATCTTCCCCAAGTTCACCGTCCTCGTCCCCCGACTGATCAGTAGCTCCTCGAAGTCTTTTGTGCTTCCTCCAAGCATTTTGAATTAGCCTGGCGCAATACTCCTCCCTTTGTCTCCACAAAGTGGAACTAACTTGCTCATACCCAACCTCACTTGGCTTTGGTTGCACCTCACTCAACTCGGCAGTCTCATCAATCGCATTTCCTTTCCTAGCAAAGAAGTCCTTAGTCAAGGCATCCAGAATATCAACACAATACATCAGGTCGCCTTTGCAGATGGGAATATCCATGGACACTATTTTGTATTTATTTGGCTTGTGGATCTGCAATGGCGGCTCTAACACATCCAGAAAATCTGACAACTGATCGTAACGGATATATTGCGTTCCATCTGGATCGAACTGCTGCCAAATTTCGTAATACATATCGTAGTCGTCATCGGTCAATCCTTCCTGGACATCCTCGGTGGCTTGGGAATAATTTTCCAAGATTACGGCGATATACATGTTGATTACTATCAAGAAGGATATCACCAAGTAGCTCAGGAGGAACGCTATTCCTATGGTCGAATTGCCGCAGTTGCCAGTTTCGCCAATCTCGTTGTCAGGCTGCTTACAGTCTTCTTCGTTGATTATACCATCTAGGACACCATCCCAACCTGCAGATGTTGACATCTGCGGACAAGCAAGAGGAGGAAATGTTATTTAAAGTTAATAAAAGTTATAAAACATTCAGGGAAATAATAACAGAATAAATAAAATAGAAATGAGTATATTTTAAATGTGCTTTACGGGATTTCCAATTAAAGGATTACCCAGTCCGCAGGCGTGAAATTTGTGTCGATTAGGATAACCGCTTAAATCAGACACACTGTATGTACATTGCTGTCGGTAAACATTTCTCATTTTGGAGAGAGCTCGAAATAATTTCACTTAACAAACTGACAAAATTACTCGTCTATGTGGTCAAATTAAGTAATTAGACATCCCACAAAGCTGCCCTGAAGCAGGACGCAAGCGCGAGACCCCGATGGGACACGATGCGCGCACAACGCATCTATGAGATTGTTTGACTCATTTGCTGCTTTGCATTGACTCTACTTGATTATCTAATAACTATTTAAAATTTGGATTGCGTACCTGGAAAAGTAAGATCATGGATTGTCCGAAAGTCTTGAAATTGTAGACGTCGTCGAGTCCACTCTTATCCTTGACGTGCATAAAGAATGACATGCCAAAGATGGCAAAGATGAACATAACCAGGAAAAGCAGCAAACAGATGTTGAATAGCGCAGGCAACGACATGGCGAGTGCGAACAGCAGGGTACGAATTCCTTTAGCTCCTTTGACCAATCGAAGTACTCGACCGACTTTCGCCACTCTCACCACTCTAAGCAGCGTTGGTGACACGAAATATTTTTCGATAATGTCACTGAGCACTAGTCCGAGAATTGATAAAATTACAACTACTAGATCGAACAAGTTCCAAGGCTCGGTAAAATAGTGATAACGCAAAGCGAAACATTTCATGAGGCACTCTGTAGTAAATATAACTATGAAGATCATATTCAGATAGTCCAACACTTTGGTAAATGTTTCTTTTTGTTGGTAATGATCCATTGTCATTGTTAACATATTTAGTCCTATAAATAACATGATTATCATGTCAAACTTCTTATTTGTCACTATTTCAAACACTATTGCTTGCGGTTTCCACTGTAATAAAAAACAACTTAGTTTACATGGATTTTTCCTAAATCTGATGATCGTTACCCGTGGTCTCGGGATTGCTTTCATCGGCTTTTTGGATCCCATCTTCTTCATTGCATTGTAGTACTTCTTTTGGTCTTCAGTCATGAACATCTCCAGAGATCCTCCTGCTTGCAATACAAAGTTTTCTATCAAATTCTTGTTCTACAACTTTGACTACATCAAGCATAAAAAAATACTTATCTTCTTTTTCTGTTCGTTGAAGTTGTCAATAATTACTCCTATAAACAAGTTAAGAGTGAAGAACGATCCAAAAATGATGAAGAACACGAAGTAGAGGTACATGTAGATGTTGGTCTCCCTTATTGGTTGTTTAAGTAACTGAAATGTAATTTTTAGCAATTTTCCTTGTAAGATGTCATAAAATACCTCTCGAGAATCAATCGCATCATTCATAATCTGAATCCACCCTTTGAAAGTGGCCACTTGGAATAAGCAGAGATATGCTTTGCCCACGTGATCAAAGTTCATGGGCGAATTGTCCCAGCTATAATTTTCAGCTTTGCAAGCGTTGAAATCCGGAATAATTTCCCAACTTAAGGTGGTTTTGTTGTTGTCAACACACTAGGGACGATAACAAAAAAAAATGGATTTACAGGCAAAATCATTTGAAATTACCTTATGGTATTTTCCTGCGAATAGCTGTACTCCCATGATCGCGAAAATTAGCCAAAATATCAAGCAAACAAGCAATACATTGAAGATGGAGGGTATGGCTTGAACTAGGGCATTTACTACCACCTAAAAGTTGAAGCTTTGTATTGTGTGTGTGATTAAGTAAGGTGAACACGTTTTAATTTTTAGATTCAAACGTGTTACTTCAGGTATTTGACCTCAACAACTACAAGAGCTTCTCATTTATATCACGATCTGAGATGTTTCCAAGTGGCTCCAAAATGTTGTCAATGCCAACTGAGGCCGGTTTTGTTCATCAACCCTTTTTTTCCTACCCGTTTTTGCCCATCGAAACTTACCCTCATGCCCTGCATCCTCGACATGGCCCTCAAGGGTCTCAAAGCTCTGAGAGTTCTCATAGTTTTGAAAGCTTGAATGCCTCCTGCTCCGCATAGCGAAGCTATGAAGTTTATAAGTGAGACCATCACAATGACAAAGTCGAGCCAACACCAAGCGTTAGTGAAATATTTTTGGAAACCTAAGGCAAGCCACTTGATCAACATTTCAAAGAAGAAGATAACAGTGAATATTCTATCCATGTAATAGAGAATGTCTTGCAAGATTGGTCTCTGGGATAAGTGGACGTCCTCCAGAGCCAAAGCGAGACTACTTAGGAGAATCATGGTGATCACAGCAGTTTCAAAATATTTGTTTTCAATAAGTTGGAATGTTTTGTATCGCAGATTGCCCCAGCCTTGCCAAAAAGGAGAATCTTCATCGCCGGCTAGGAATGGAAACTTCTTGTAACAAGTTTCAGGAAAACAGTCTGCTGAGTATTCATCTAGGATTATGTCCTCAGTGGCCCCGTCCATTATTAAATCCTCATCCAGTTGTTCTTGACAGTCACATTCTTCTTCATCCATTTCTGAAATATTGTTACTTAATTTTTAGTTTTGACAAAACATTTTTAATACCTTCATTAATTCCTAACTCCTCCTTACTGGCGTCTCTCTTCTCCTCCTGATCCTCCAATATATCGGCACTCCCTTTATGACTATCTTCTTTAAACCTGTTTTTGTGGCTGCCATAAGACTTATTGCTTATCTCGTCATCATCCAAGTGTTCAATAAAGTCTCTGTGGTCGAAAATTGAGTTCCCAATTGTCTTTGCCAAGTTGTTAATATTGTTCATGTGTTTGCCCCTTTTAATATTCTGTTTGATAATATCTCCGTGAATCGTAAACTCCATGCCCTCTCCTATGGTAACTTCTAGTTTATCTTTGGAAGATTTCTTGTCTTTGAATATCATGCCATCTGCTATAATGTCGTCATCTTGGATGTCAAGGTTTCCTCCTCTGGTGTCTGAAATTATTGGGTTTGCATGTGTAGTATATGCATAAATGTTTTTCGGCAAAAAGACATGCTCATGACACAAGTAACAATTTTAAGCATTTTTATTCTTCAATTGATAAATTTAAAGTTATTTATTTTTCTGTTTACATTTGAGGCTTGTCTACCTTGCGAATATTCATTTTAGTACCTCCAAAGACTACTCTTTGACTTCATAAAAGTTTTATTGTAGTCTTCGAAGTGAACGTCATAAAACAATAGACTCTTATTATGATTTCAAAGCCAGGTCGATTTTATAGTTGTTTAATAGCCACCTTCTAATTTTATAAATCATCGTTAATGATATTTTAAGTGTTTTCACAAATCAAATAGGTCATTAATTCGGAATAGTTGCTGTTGTTTCATTTTTTTCCCGCTGAGGCAGTTTTAAATATGTTTTCATAAGAGTAAATGGGAAACAGCTTGTGCGATATTAAAACTGGTTTTAAAAATAGTCTTGAAGAACTGTTTAAACTGGCACTAATTCAGTGTTTGAAGCAATTTTGTGGTGCTATTAAAATGTCATTCTCGAAGTAATATATTTCTTTGTTGGTTTTATATTTTACTTTTAACGAATCTTTGCAGCCTATTATGCAACTTAAATTGCTACTTGGAAGGGGGGCAGGTTTTATTTCGAAAAAGCTTATGAACATAAAAATGCCATAAACTGGCCGGCCCTAGCGGCCTATAAATATATCAACACAAGGATTTATGAAACGTTTTCTTTAACAAGAAATTGGGCAAAATGGGCCAAAATTGATGAGAGTTGCGCTGCGCACGCGAGCTCGTTGAGCCAACGTCGTGCGCTGCGCCAGCTGAAATGTTAGATATATACATAAAACACCAATCTGCCCAATTCTTTTTACACTTTAGACTACATTTCTAGCTTTAACAATAACTAATAAAAGAAAATAATATCAGCAAACTACGAGACAGTTTTATTAAAGAAACCTTGATTCCAACTGCTGGATGGTCCCTCACCTGACGGCTGATCGGATATCTGATTGGTAAGCTTAAACCTCAACAGTTTCGCGAAGTGCGTACAGTTGGATTTGATCCAATTTATAACTCTGCCTATTCTATCGAAAGCTTCAGCAATTTTATTGGTGTCATTGTCTGCGCCTGCAGGTGCTGAGAGACTTGATGAACCAAAATTGCTCAAGAGCAAGGCCAAGAAGAGGTTGAGAACCTGTTTGATGGCTGTTTTGTGGGTTTTGCTGGGGTCGTGGTTGAGGATTACGTACCACAAGATTTCCAATGACTACCGTGGCTAAGAAGAATGGGATGCAGGAGACGTCACCAACAAGCATGCAATCCCACATGGATTCAATCCATTCACCGCATAATACTCTGAACACTATCATGAATGAGTGCATGAAATCTGTGAAATTCCATCTAGGCATTGAGTGGTCAGGAAAGCGATCCACATTATCTAATATTTGTTGGTACTCTGTTATTGCTTGCTTGCAACCAATGAAGAAATCTTACCCCAGTAGTTCTTCCCAAACAGTTGCATACCCATTACGGCGAATATAAATATAATAATACATAACACAAAGGTCAGATTACCCAAGGCACCCATAGTTCTACCCATTATAGATATAAGCAAGTTTAATGTCGGCCATGATTTAGCTAATTTGAATACCCTAAGCTGAAAGTTGATTATTGGAACTGATTAGTACTGCGTGGGCATAAATTCATACCAATCTAAAGGAACGTAATACTGAAAGTCCTTGAACTCCTTCCAGCCCTAATTCTAGTAAAGATAAAGCTACGATAATGAAATCGAAGATGTTCCATCCTTCCTGGAAGTAATACTTCGGACTCATTGCTATGAGTTTCAGCGTGGCCTCAATCATGAAAGTTGCTGTAAAGAACTAATAGAAACGTGCATTAGTTTGAAAATAATTATTAGATTTGTCATAAACCTACATAATTGCCGCTCTTCAGTGCCTTCTCCAAGTCAGGATCCATGTTATGGTGATCCAGAGCCATAAACAACGTGTTTACAACTATGCAAAGCGTAATGAAGAGCTCAACAAAAGGGTCGAATACCACTAAGCTAACATATTTCTGAATTTGTAACCAGCAATAACAGCAGTCCCATACACAGAACATGTCGATAAGTTTTAAGGCATTTTCCAGCAACTTTTCCTTCATGGTGGGCTCGTCTTCCTCGTCCTGTGCCTCATTAGTTGCTGAGAAATAATAAGCCACTATAGGAAAGATAAAGAGATCGTGAGGTTGGCACACTCTTCTATAGGAAAAGAGATTTGGTGCAGACGATAGGTGCGACAACTATTCTTAACCGATTTATGGGTTAAGTTGTTCTTGTTCTTGTTCTTGGTTTTATAATCGTCACTTTAGAAGCTTTCAAAGTTACAGTTTCAAAGTACAGAGTGTACGATTTTATCTAGAAAATAAACCCTAGAGCTAAGGAAAAAGTATTATTAACCACACGAAAGTTTCTGAAATTGATTTGGAAGGCGGAAAGAAAAGCTCTGGGGCTTATATTTTCCATAATATTGTGCCTGCTATCTTTAACGGGACATCCTGTATATTATAATAGATTAATTGTACTTTCAGAGAAATACAAAACACCAAGGAGTGATAAAAAATAATACACTCAGAAGAAGAAGAATGGGGTCTTACACCTTCGAGCTACAACCACAAAAATTCGATTGGCGTACTAAAAAAATTGGTATAACACCCCATTATGAGCATACATACAAGAAAGAATATTAACACCATCGAAATTGCTTGAGAAGTATAAATTATAATTTCCTGTGCAGATGTCAACATCGAGCCTGACGCTTGCTTAGCGGATGCGCCTTCCGTATTTGCATCTTCTAACTAAATTTTCCATCATCGGTTGAGAACAGCGGTGGAAGTACGGTGAAATATAACGGTCTATTAGATATCTACTGTGAATATTTTCGAATATATTTAGGGAATTGAAAGTCACATTTAGGACATCCAAATTTCTTGTTTTCAACTTCCTAAAACCCCTTTTTAAAGTAAAAACTAGATGTCTCTTATGAATTCCAAATACTATAGCCACACTATATAAGTATGTGTAACAACATATTACATTAAGCAGTTTTAATATAATTTCATAGGATCTAAGACAGGGGAATGATTCGTGCGATGAATTGGATTTGATGAGGATTGGCACCTAATGCTTAATCTGAGTGACGCATCTATAGAGAGTGTAAAAAAATCTATTCGATAAATAACTCTACTGAAACCTATGTATGTTTCGATAAGAAAAATTGTGTCTGACATGCCTCCAGTGTTGAGCTGTTGGCATTCACAATTTATTATTTTTTAAAGAAATTTATTTAGTGAGCTTTTACTGAATGATAATTACCGACACTACGAGGGTTCATTCGCTAATAAACCTACCTATAGTGCTCTATAACATTTATATGTAGTGCCAGACATCGAACTGAATAGTTAATTTACCTAATCAATCAAAGGTCTGGTTATTTAATCCTCAGAATGTTTCGTAATATAAAATATGTAAATTAGTTCTCATGTTGCTTCAGGTGTATATATAAAAAGCAAATTGCGATGGTGTGTTTTTTAATTTTGTGAAAATGGGGTTTAAATGGCGCATGGTACTCACCTCCCTGCTCATCTAGCATCTCCCTCCCAGCCGCCTGCTCGATGATATCATTCAGAACCATAACATCTAAAACATCACCATCAGCTGCAAAAGCACCTCTCTATTTTCAATTTGACCCACCTTTCATATCAACAACAGTTTGCTTTTGATTCATGCATTCGATAAAAGGATTGTCAAGGGCCTTCACTGTTTCACTTATTTGGCTAGTTGGTCCATCCTACATAGACCAATCATGCCACTATATTGCAGACTCGCACTCGACGCACAAACTTACATAATCCCCCATTTTTGGCCTTCGAGAATGTTCCAGAAAATTATTTGGATTCATCGCTGGTCCATTCCTCAAAGATCGGTGCATTAATCGAAACTCTTTCGTTAAAACTTGTTTGCCGTTACTTCCAAATCCTCCCAAGAGATCTGCGTGTGAAGTGTAGGACATCCGTGAAGCGTGTGATGTGTAAGATGAATGACGAGAACCTTATAAAAAGAGAAGTGAATCAAATTATTTGTTTTACAATCTGAGTTTATTTAATTTCAATCTCTAGTTATTTTTAAATTAAACCATGTTGATTTAGTAGAAACCGCTTCTCTATATCATTGGCTTTACTTAATCACAATCATGTTGTTACGACGAGCGGAAATCCTCCACAGGACGACGCTGAACAAACGTTCGAGATTCGACTGGACCTGTCGGCTAGCGAACGGTAGTCGCATGATTTCTAATTAAGCTAATAAACGCCTCGAGAAATTTAGAGATTATTCTATATCAGTATCAACATCGGCATTATATATGATTTGAGCTATATATCTCACGGCACCGTCACGTTTAACAATAACGTCTGCCATTAGCTAAGACAATTAGGTAGTCTATAGTCGACAATTACAATTATCGGCCTCTTAAATGCACTTAAACCCACAAGAGCTCTAAATAGTCACTGCTCTCCACAAAGACAACACTCTACTTAATATACGAGCTTGTTGGTCATTTCTCACCACATTAAAGTGATTTACTTGTACATTATCATCGGAGATACCGGTGTGAAATCAGGTTTCACTTTCACCTACAACACTATAATTTACGCAGAACATAATTTTCCCCAATAAAATTCCCCCCAATAGGCCAACGATGGTTTTATATTAATTTGAGTGATCCCTAGAAGCATTTCACTCGCATAAAAAGAAAACACATCGGTTGTTCAAGTATCAACTATGATGGCCTTAAGGACTTACCCAATCAATCGGTTATTACATAGTGTTGTAACACACACTTACCTAAATTAGCGTAATACATGGGAACCACCATAGCCCCATTCTCTTCGCTCATAGGCGTAACAGCATTGGAATCGTCTGCGTATGGTAGATGTTCCTGCGCATCAAGATAGGTAGAAAGCACTAACGGTTTTCGTTCGCCAGGGGGCGCCCCCATTCGACGGTTGTTCCGCGCAGTAAACTGGTGGGATCCCCTAGACCCTCTGCGCAGGTTGAAGGGAGACCCCGGCAGACTCAGACTGGCCTGAATATGGGACATTGTCTATGCATGCATGTGGCTTTTCGAGTGTTTTTCTTTTACATTTTTTCAGCTTTGATCATATTAGAAAGTGTGTGAAGTGACTGTGTTTAAATTGACTTTTTGGTGAGAAGTGCTTCTTATAAGGGTGACTGTACAATAAAATCGTGTTAAGTAGAAACTTTTGTGCACAGACGATAAAATTACTTTCGTAATATGAATCAAAGCTTTTATACCTGAGAGGGCTTGCAAGGAAATGCCCTATCGAGCATAAATTCACATAATATTTAGATAGATTGTCTTATAGAGATTAAGATATAGAGCTCTTAGAGCTGAAGCGACCGGCTGCGGATGTCGCTGTGCAAAATTAAAAAGGAAGCTTTTGCAAAACTTCAACTTCTACGATGATCGATGTTCATCAAGCGAAGTCTGGACACTATAATTGTCATGATTTTTATTCCCTTCAATTCTCTTGTGATTGTGTTATAAGAGAAACACTATGAGACACTTGAAGATGATGCCGCAGTTTGACACAATGACCTAATTTAGCTTTGTAGTAAAACCAGAAAGTTTTTCAGAGGTATATGATAAGAATCAGGACACTTACAGCGCTGACTTTCCGAATCTTGTTGAAATTAGTGGGTATTCTTCTCTGCTCACTCACAGAATCTAATCCTTCCGATCTGATGCTCATTTTTTCCTTGTTATTGTCATCTTGCCCTTTTGGTTGATTAACGAACAGCTCGTAACTGTGACAAGAGAAATCTGACGGCGACTTAACGATGTCAGTACTGCCGGCACCTCCACCTCCTCCACGTCCTGCGGCATCTTGCCTCGCGGCTTCTGCTGCCGCTGCTCTTGCATCTGCCCGGTTTTGTTTTGCTATTGCTGCCTTTTCTGCTTCCTAAAATTGCCCTTGCATTGCCATATGAGCAAGATTTGCCAATGCTTACTCTTATTGCTTCCTCTTCGGCTGCCTCTTCTTCCTCAGCTTTCTTTTGCAATTCATCGTAGGACATTGCTACTATAGCTAAGATTAGATTCACTAAATAAAATGATCCCAAAAATATTATTACGATAAAAAATAGCATGTGCCAAGGACCAGCGGATCTGAGAACCTGTAACGAGGAATTAGTTTGCTGGGTCATTTGCTAGTACTCCGGGTTGTTACCAATTGATATAAATTTTCCCAGTAGTCTTGTGTCATTAACCTAAAGGCAGATAGAAAAGCCCACCCGAAGGTGTCGAAATTTGTGTAACCATAATTTGGATTATCGCCATAACCTTGCAAGCAAGTGTAACCCGGTCTGCATTGTCCAGCACCTGACGAGTTACCGCAAAGGGGTATTTCTCCTTTGTCTTCATCGAAGTACCAGTTAGCTGCAAAACGTTTCGATTAATTTGAATGCTGTGATGTCCTGGTCAATGTACATTTATTCTGGTTGAACTGTTCCCAATTCTCTGCAGTAAGGTTACCCCAAGAACCGTCTGTAGGAAAATTCTTTATACATTTTTGGGTCAGCACACCCATATAAATTTGTAAACCCATAAGAGCGAAAACAGAAAGGGAAAACATGGTTAAAATTATCACATCACGCAGATTTTTTACAGATTCTATCACGGCACCTACAATGGTCTTCAAACCTGAAACAACCCAAATTGTCGGTTAGAAAATTCTTCGTCGATGGGGGTGGTTCATTACCGGGCACAATGGCAACAGTTTTTAGGGCTCGAAGTACCCTAAATGTTCTTAAGGCAGCTAGATTTCCTAGGTCAATACCCATGGTGACGTAACTGAAATATAAGTTATTCATCATCAACTTGCAACTGCGGCTATAAAAAGTGTTTGATTGGGGAGAGTGTGGTGAGTATTTTTGCTATTAATGAAATAGGTAGTAAGTGGGCTCGGACCACGCAAGATCGATAATTGCATAAGCTGAAGAAAGAGAAAAAATATTCGAAATGATTCATTTTATCCCAGCACTTAGTACTTTAAACTTCGATCTGAGTATTCACAAAGCGTCAGTCCCAGTACTTAGGTTAATTGCTGGAAACCATCCACTCATAGTTTTAACCTTGAGGAAAATGGTTTGTTAGCTTCGAAATCAACCTATTAAAGAGACTCAGGAAATATTTATGAAATCCATCCCTGAAGGGAACGTGTTCGTGCCATTCCGCTAAATTTGCTGAGAATGAAACATTGATGCTAATGGATATTTTTGACATCCTATGATATATTCGAGTAAGTTTATTAAATTTTCCTAAAATTTGTTTTAGCTTTTCTGATCGGCAAATGGATATAACATTTTTCAGGGATGTCTTAAATGGCAGTGGAGGGATCATGCAAAAGTCATGTATAAAAGTATCGAATTGTGTTATGTTGTATAATTGGATGCAATATAACACCTTTCTTGTAAAATATAATTTTCTCGTGAAAATAAGCACTATAACACACACTACATTTTCAAATTATGTCTAGACTAGCCCAAAAATACATAAATTGGCTAATTCATGGAAGAAGAGAAATACCAATTTGAAGCATACCCTTTAACATCCCAATTAACGTGTGTATGGTCTTTACCTTATGTTCTTAACAAAAAAGATAGTGAAGGTGGCTACTTATGAAATAATTCTTTCTATACTGTTTTAATCATTTCTGAGGTTATCTGGGCAATTTAGCCAATTTCTGAGGATAATTAGTTCTACAGCTTTAAAATACTCTAACACTATTTGACGCTAGAAATCAAAAATAATTTCCATAAAGTATCTATCAGCGCTACACATCATTTATAAACACATTTATTTTGAATTTTACCTGTCTTTTTCTGAAATATTCATGGTAAGTAATGAAAGTTCATTGAAAAGAAACGTAATTCGAAAAATATCTAAACCAACACTACTACCTTCTGATTCTAATTTTTCTAGCTAATCTACTCACGCTAAAGCTATGACTACGAAGTCGAGCCAGTTCCATGCATCTCTAAGGTAGGTGAACGGTTGAAGAATAAATCCTCTCGCCATCACCTTCACAGCTGATTCGAAAGTATAGATACCCGTGAATATCACTCTGAAAATTATAAAATCGCTATCTACCCTAGACATTAAATCGAAGCGTGTATGTAGGCTACTCTAAAGGAGGTTAAATAGATCTTCCAAAACATTTTGTTCGTTAATCGATAAAAATACTATGTTTCGTATTTTTACACACAGATCTCTCAGTTGAGATAACTTGAGGGATACCCTCAATATTATTATCTCTATGTGTTCTATGTTAGGTTCGAAACAATTCATATGAATCATGTTTTATACCTCAACTGCCAATCTTTAACAGTTTTTGAGATATAAAAGTTTCAAATTTTTCATTTTCAACATTTTAAGCATCTATGGCTCCTCACAAGTATGCTCTATACTATTTTCTCGAAGTCCCATAAATTTTTGCTCTATCTTTAGTGCGACAAGAGATATGAAACAACACCTCTCAGGTGAACCCCTGAATATTTCATTTTTATTAAGATGTTTCAAATTTTGTGCTTATAAACATCTTTCACTTAGCATTTGAGAAATTTCTGGCACCAGCTACGATTTCTATGTCATCGTTGTAACAAAATTTCAACTTTCCACTTAAATGCTTAGACTAATGACGAAAATGGTGAAATTTCTCCCGGACTACAAAATTGGCTCTATGCGCGCAGCGATTTGCGCGTAGGGCAAATAACCGATTAATGAACATAGGAGCAAAGAAAGATCTGTGCGTATTGTCAAGTGTCCTACTGAAATATTTCAGTTAATAACCAATAAAAATGATAATAATAGCTAAGGTACTCGATAAGTGGAGAACTCTTACTACGTACTAGTTCTAAGAAAAATAGTAAAGTTTCTAATGTTATTAAGACTCGAAATTAAAGTATACTACTTACTCTGTTGATTCTACCGTTGGAGTAGTTGGCATGATCATGAGTATGCAATTGACTAAAATAGTTGTAATTATAAAAAGTGAAAATAAAGGATGAACTAGGATGTAAATGGCAACTCGACGGATTGGGTTAAAAGGATCCAGTATCCAGAGAGCATTTGTTGCGCTAAATCGAAATATATCCTTTCCTTTGCTAACTACTACGAATGTCTGCAAAAGAGTAATCGATTTAGCTTACCTTCCAGCCAGTAATTAATGCATACCATTTGGTTGCTATAAAAAGGATCGATGTCCTCAAGAGGAGTGCTTGCAAGTTCTTGTGGAAAACTACCCTGGAGCCGTGCCGGTAGGGGCAGCCCTTGCTCTAGGGTTTGATCCGGTTGGGGTCCTTCATCTTCGTCCTCGTCTTCATACCGAATCTGTCACATACCAAATGTTAGACACTGAATTTGTGTTGCATTTCTAGACCCTGTAGGCATTAGGCGTGCTTGGTCTCAATATCCAATGGTAAATACGAAATACTCCGAAGAATTTTGCTCTTCGTTTTTTAAGTATCAAAATTTGTGTCTACTTTGACGCAAGTCAAGATATTCGGGAGGCAAAAACTCTGAGAAAGTTCGTTACATTAAGATGCTTGAACCAAACTTCAGGACACTGAGATAAATATTACCTCAAAGTTCTGCTTGCGGATAAAACTATTATTAAACCTAATTTAAACATCAACTGTTCCCCAAAACTAACGGGTTAAACTTGTGTAAAACAATGTGTTTGTGCTGTTATAACTGGTAGACAGTGGCAAGCATCTACCTGCTTCATTGTTTGACAAGAAAGTTTCCTTTGTGTTAATTGCTTTGTGCTCAGATTGAGACAGATGTACAATATTGTGCCTCTGTTTCAGTTAATAAGGCTTTGAAACAAATGCACAATTTGCCCTTTTTAACCTGCCTCGAAATACTTGACGATTGAGGGAAATATTCTTCGCGGCGATTAATAGATAGATAGAGAAGATAGATGCTCATCACTGTAGCTTCTGGTGGTGGTGAGAGTGGGTGAGATTTTTACCTGTACGATGAGGCCCAAGACCCTCTTTATTCAGTCTGGTGAATCAACCAACTAGTGTGAACAGCTTTTCTTCAAAATTATTCATTTTCAACGCAAAATAAAGATGAATTGGGCCATAATCGGTACTTGGTGATGGGTGTTTCAATTTGCTATGGTTAATAATTTAAACTGATCTAAATAGTGACTAACTACCGTTTCAATGGCAATCGTACTTAAAGTATAAGCATCCCGTAACTCGTCTAACTTCTAACATACAGAACATCAGTTAACATTCTAATAACGGTCTAGGAACTACTTAGCTTTAAAACCAGTAATATTAACACAGTATTCAAGTGTTGAAGGTGTTCTGTAACAGTGAATGGTGTTTTCCACGGAATCACTTGACCGGGGCCTTGTCGCAAACTAAACTTGCACAAGGTCTTACTCTATTTCTATATATGCTCTTGGTGTGGGATATTGTGTAAAGCTGTTCAAAATGCACTATAGTGGCCTTAAGCAGCATAACGTAAAAAGGATAGCTTTATCATTATCAATGCAGCTGACGATACCTCGTTAGTCTTAACTTTTAGAAAGTTGCACTTTATGGATTTTGGTCGATAGTGGATTAAACCTAATCGTGGATTAAACCAAAAATAATAAGAATTTTATTCGTGCAGCTGGCAGTTTGCAATAGCTTGAATCGTCAGACGCATGTCCTCTATAAACAGCTAAAAGCAGATTTCTGTGAAAACTTTCAGTGGAAAAGTCTTACTTCTTTTTTCTTTTTCCTGCGTCCGAAACCCGGCTGCAATGAAGGTTATATCTTTATCATTTAACAAGCCACTATTGGAAAACGTCTATTTAGTAACGATCGCTAAAGAATGATTTCCTGATATTTGCCGAGTTCTCAAAGTGCAAATTCTCTTTGTTGATTCAATCTAAACTAAGCGAGTTGCAAAACTACTGATGGGGGTCAAGGATTCGTACTTTTTGACTTCAGTGTAACGGTATTTACATCCCTTTCATCAACACAACTCAATTAGCCAAGCCTTTGAAGTGCCATTCTTACTCTTTAGATGAATAAATGAAATGCTAAAAAGGGCACGTGTAATTACGACGAAAATGAGTTTAAATGCTTTTTTAATGTTAAATCCCCCCCCCCCCCCCCCCCCCCACGACAACATTGTTGTACTCGAAATGCAGGTGGGTTCACTTCATGTAGGCGTATTTAGTACTTTATGATAGCTAAATTGATTTTTTTTGGAAATGTAGGATTTATTGAGTCGTGTAGTAAATTTCAAATTACATCAATTCAACTGCCATACGAGCTTTGTTTCACTGTTAAAATTCCATTATCCAAAAACCGTTAAGCTTCCTCGACATCTATGTCGGTTCCCTCAGAGCCGAGTAAATCCGAAAAATAATCAGCTTTAAACTAGATTTTCCAAATTATATTTACATGAGACACTTTTTTCACCCCAACGGCAATGTTCGGTGCCAGGACTTCGCTCTTTGTTCCATAAGCCACACCGGCGAACGTGCAAGAAGTCAACACAAGAAAACAGTAATCAGAACAATTTAATAATCTTTAAATTGAAAATTGCCAAATCTTCTTCGTTAATGTCCCTTCTGGGAACGCCATTAAGCTCCCGCACTTCCCCTCCCCAAGTTGGCTTGAAAGGTAGTTGAAATGATGTAGTTCTTGTACCTCTATCTAAAGCTGTTATCGATGTTTTCTATATGAAAGAGGAGTACTATTCCACGTTTTGTACATACTTCACAGTGAAACTTCATGTGGAACAAACGCAAGTTGCATGAAGATGTTCAGAATCAAAACTAAGCTAACAGGAGAGAGTATGATAGTGACACGACAAAGACATGCAAGCTGTACAAATAAACCGAATCAAAAAATCAGTTTTTTGTTGAGGGATTATATAAAGCTGATAATGGAGAGATAAAAAAGGCCAGAGGTTCATCATAGCTTACAGTTGAAATCGGCTATAAATTGCCATTGATCTGCCTTTTATTTTCAATCACTAAAAGCTGTATGTATATTCAAATCGTTATTTAATCGGGTCATGAGGTTGAATTTAACTAGGAAATTATTAATGAGTGGGGTAATATATGCAGTGTGATGTATTTTCGATGTATGAAAAAATAAATGTACGATAGAGAAACTTTATTAACACACACATAACAGTTTCTCGTCTTCCATGTGGAATTTCTAATATTGATATATGGCTCGCACAAGCTAGCTTCTATAATGCGCATTACCAAAATGATTCAACCCAATTTGAGCCCCATTAGGAATCGCCCACTCTTCAATCATCCGGAATGACATGGAATTTCTATATTAATGAACACACAACGCATGGAAAAGTTCCTCATGGACGAGCTTTGAAACTGCCACATTAGCTAAGTAATTAAGTGGTTAAGTCACATACTTCCCCCTCAGCTCTCTTCTTTTCGAGCTCTTTCTGTTTGGCATGTTCTTCGGCAATGCGAGCTTCGATGGTGGCCAATGATTCGCGCGTGAATGGACGGAATAAGCTGCGCTCTTCCTCAGAGAACGAGTCAGAGGCGACGGACATCTCTCCTCGCGCCTAGGCCCCCACGATACCCTGAAAACACACACTATTTGGCACATTTAACACTATTACATCTAAGACAGGCACAATGGAATAGGGCGCATGCGTCGCGCTGCGATCAGTTTCGCGTTGCAGCATGCGCAATCGGGAAATCGCTTGGGCTTTTGCGCCCTGATACTTTTTGGTGCTATATAGCCAAGAAAACATTTGTTCCGGCCCTTCAATGAAATTTCGCGTTTAAATGTATCAAACGTATAATTATGCAGTACAGCAAGAAACATAAGTCGACAGCAGGTCATATTTACGAATGGCGTGCCAAATGTATTGACTACACGCATTATATTAAATGTTTCACAAAAGAGTTTAATTAATATTACATTATATGATAGACGTGTATATACGGAATTAATAATAGATATTCCAGGAAATACTCGGACTGACAAACGCATGTGTGGTTTCAGCTCTGCCATAATTAATAGGCAAAATTAACAGCCTGTGTTTATGGGATTGCTCTATTATCGGGTCAGTTCAGATTACTCTATTTAACAATATGTTTTTTTTTAATTTTAATCGGAACTGCTATCCGCTACGCTTTTCTCCATTTTTATATATGCATCCATCCATTATTGATCAGGTTTCGAGGCCTGCCTCATTAAGCTAAGTTCACCACACTGTATAGAATTTTCCTTTTACTCGTCGATGCAAAGATCTATCGCTAAATGGCGTGAATCATAAATTATATTCGTTTTCTGATTACTCAGTTTTCAGTTATTTTAATTCTCAGAGCGAATTCCTTATATATAAACTACGTGCTACCACGAGAGCGGCTCATATATTTTAAAACCGAATCGAAAAGTGAACTCAATGATTCAGGAATGATCATTAAGGTTTTTAAGTATTTATGCCGCCTGCTTCTGGTTTTACCACTGCAGCTTATTTCTCTTTTCGTTAATATTTTACCTTATTCAGATACATTGGAAGCTATTTTTAGCTACAATCTTTGTAGAACTAACTTAATGTTAACTATAAAAGTGTGTACAATTTAGTCGATACAATGCAGTTAACATAAAGTGTTATGTATTACAAACGTATACTTACTTGATATCAAATTGGATGTAATTGGGGGTCAAAAACATAACTAACCTGAAACAAGAAAAAAACATATATTACATATACGTAGACGCATAATTTTTGATATTGCTCATTGTTAGAAACTACTCTACATCTCTACGTTCATTAAACAATCTAATTAATGCATATCACGATACATTTCTGCCCATCTCATCAAAATGAGGTAACTAGATCATCTTTTGCCGCTCTCGGCGTTGAATGAAACGACACCTAGAGAATCCGGTATATTTATTCATTCCTCCCTTGGTGGTGGGGGGAGAAGCATCCTGCTTCAGAGAAAACCCGAGATGCGCAGGAGCCAAGCCCTATGTCTGACAACATTTCTCTAGCCTATTTTGCATCATTTTGCAGGAAATTTCAAGAAAAGCAAACCGACTTCCATTACGAATGTGGACAAGAACGCAGATCTATTAATACCTATTTAAGACCCGGTTGAATGTGTGGATCAGGTGCTCCGATGCAAAGGATAACTGAATTTTTTATAGAATTCTCGGTGCAGCACATCCTTTAGGTGGCAGGAAACGATGGGCACCTATTAATTTGGCTCAAACCAGTGAGAGGATTAAGGCAATGTTGACTCTATAAACAAGCATCAGAATCTAACCCGAACTCTCGGCTAAAAATATCATGATCTTGCATTAAACTTAGCAAAAACAAACAACACTTGGGGACAGAAACTTCGCACGAAACTTGAGAAGTATTAAAAATTAAAGCATCGTTTTCGACACTTTATCATCGCGAAAGTTTAGGGTTGTTAGCGAAGTTTCACGAAACCTCTGCGAGTTATTCACCCAATACGCAAGCAAAACTACAAAAACTTTACATACAAACTAATAATTTTCATTTCGAGCAATCCCAATTTTCGACAAATTTTCCCAAAATCTCATAGTTTATTCTATAGTTATTATTATCAGTCCTAATCGTTAAAACGTTGTATCGTAGGCTTAAGTTGGTTTCTAATCTTCATAAATCAGCCTTAAACAAGGAGCAATCTACTTTAACAGTTCCGTAGACCTGGGTTCTAAATTTAGTCCAGTAAATCCATAATCCGTTAATTACTCTTGTGCGGTATCATATTATTAATTAAATGGTCATTGGCCAATATATGGCAGTTTTAGCTCTCGACTGCGATGCGTGGAGTTGGAGTGAAACTGCACGATCAATATGTATGAGAAGAACTTTGAGTTTCATTTTAATGATTTAACCTGCACATTTACAACACTCACCTGCAGGGTACTTCAAAAATTTCAGATCGCTTATAATATGTAATTTCCGTTATCGGCTATGCCACCATGATGAGCGGCAATTAGTACCCGGCCCGCAAAAACTATATCTTGACACTGTCCGGTTTCTTAGTTTTCTTTTTATCTGTGATTTCTAAGTTTTCCGTTTTAATAAGTACTAATTCAAAAAGTTTTCGTTTTTTCTCTCTGGTTTACCAACTACCGTGAACACGCACACAGTCCATGTACGTCAAATTACATTTTGAACGTGTCGGTAAAACTCTCTCTTTGACCTTAGGGCTTTACTGGATTATAAAATAACTAAAAGTCTCAAAGCTATTAAACGCAATAGAAGCGAACAATTTGATTATGGCTAAACTGTTAATGGAAGAAAGAAGCTTCCACTCGGGTGAAAGTAAATAGAGTAAGATAGTTATTAAATTTCCGCAAGCATCTGAACCATAATTCTGAATTGATCTTTCACAGCTTTATAAAACAATTTTGATAAATTCCCAGTTCTCATCCACGTCAAATAATTAAAATGGAACCTCTAGTGATATAAGCATCTGTTTATATAATGTTTCCATTGCTCCATCCTTGTTTTCTCATCGCCTGAAGACTTTCTCAATAAGAGGCTAACTTAAATTCTGATATTAATTTCGTGTTTACATTTTAACCTTTTTCTAATTAAAACTGGAACTTAAAGGTCTTGAACAACCCCTCAAAATCAATTTTCTGGAGGGTATGAAAGAGATTAAATATAGAGTCACTTTGAATCGTTAAGATAATTCTGGGTTTGAAAGGTATTCATTTACTGTGTTTACGCACACGGTTCAATATAACAGATACTATCTATTTTATTGAAATCCGATCTACATCGACGCTTGGAGCCCTTCTCTTTCTGCAAAAATATTGCGATTTCGCAAAATTTATCTCACACGAAAATGAACAATTTTCAGTATACATGTTTCCAAAGCTTCATATATTTTTTGCCTTCAGCTTGACCAGCTTCTATTTCAAACGTTGACCGCTGGATATCCATACAGGTTTAAATTGATAGGCAATTCAAGTGACTGTTAAAGATCCTTAGCTTAATATTTTTCATGCGGTCAAGTCATCTCTACCCTTACAAACTTTCTCGTAGCATGCCACTGACTGTATTTGTCGGAAAGAAATGTTGAGTGGTGCAGTTCAAAGGAGTTAGAAAGGGTAAAAAGGTGTCTGACCTCTTGGAAAGTATCATTCTGTAAGCTCGAATAATCTCTTAATCCGTCTAGTGGAGCAAATCTAATTGAATATCCTCATCAGGAAATGTTTCGAAAAGTGGTTGGAGCTATCGGGAAAACTCGAAAAAGTAAAAGAATCTTTGGCACCACCTACGGTAGATTTAGATATAAACTATTATATTTATGCGGAGAGAGTTGTGTGGGCGAAGTTTGCATGTAGGGGGAGTCAAAATAAAAATGCAAACTGTTTACAGAGATGATGAGATTTGCCGTCTAAATAAAATTGAGAAAAATAGAAAAACAATGCACAGAAAGTTTCGCTTTGCACAATTGCACAAACCCACAAGCAAAATTTGCATGCACTATTCAGGACAGGACATTTAAAAACTTGAAAAAGCATGCTTTTCTAAGTGTAGCAGAAAGGATTCACTGGATACTTTAGTTCGGGTTAGTTCAGGTTAGATTTCCATTTATTGGAAAAAAGAATTAAAACGTTTTTTTATTATGCAGAGGTTAATTTCCGAGAAAACCTTTATATTGTGTGGGTAGTTATGAAAGTGTGAATTAGAAAGTGTGGATTAGAATAGAGACTGCGGAGAGAACTCACGTTCTTGTGGTGTTTAAAATGTCGATAGACGATGGGGTGACGTTAAAGAAATAAAAGTTGGCTTAGAGCTTTCGCGTAGGGAGAAATTGAAATGTACCATTGATTTGGCTCAGTAACTGTAAACAGCGCATTAGTTAAGTGAAATTCGTATATCTCAGAAACGATAAGAGTCACTAAATAAATACCAATTCCTGGTAATTTGAAGAATTTATAGCGTTGAACCTGCTTTTGTAAAGGTTGCTCCTCGTAAAGAAAACCATTAGCAAAAATCAAATGGCATTTTTCTTAAGTTATTTTTGATATCCTCTCAATTATTGAAAGAAAAAAATTCATTCGCCCGTATATTGGATTTCGGAGCTAAATTTAGAAACTAACATTCATAGAAATATAAATTATGGATCAAGCCTGACCCTGCAGAGTCGAGTCTGGTGTGAAACAAACGAGCTTACATGGTTCAGTAAAATTATGTAATGTTTTTATGTTGGTAGCATGACAAAACAAACCTATGGGCATGGTGCGGAAAATTACCTCTGCTCCTGTCTCTATTCATATTCCCTTTATGCGGTAAGTGAAGGCCACAATATATTGTTTCGTGTAACGTACGAAGCACTGAGCAATCACGGAGCACTTCATTTAAAATTTATGTATAAAATTGTTGCGGATAAGTAATATTTATACGGTGACAGACGGTAACAGAATATGACGTGAAGTCTGCGGCAACGTCGGCGCTATAACTGGTTAGAGCCAGTGGCCTCTGTGCGCGACTGCTTCACTTGGGTTGGATCGAAAATTCCCAATTTTGAGCCAGAAAAGGATCGGCTCTCGACTGCGCCACTACCGGTGGAAACGAATATCAGCTTTTCCTAGGGTGAACTTGATACGCGTAATGTCGCTCAATTCATTATTCTTTTTCTACTCCTCTTCAGTCTTGTGGCCAAAACGAACTCGTCTGATTGCATTTTGAATCGATTGAGGCTAAGAGTTTGCTTATCTGTTTTCACTTCCCACTTCTCCACTGCACAAACATTTGCATTGTGCCTCCAAAAGACTGAATACGATAATGCCGAAACGTGCACATAGTAATTATCGATTTAATTAAAACATTCTACTCTCGCTGACACACGGGCTGCACGTGTTACCTGGATTATTGCCTAGCTCTAAGCTTGCTAACTTTAATATGAAATACACTTCTCAGCGTTCACTTTATTGCGAAAGAATAAAATCGCATAGAGTGCTAATGCTGCAAACTACATTTTTCTCACGACCACCTATGAAAATGTCCACAACACGATCTCTATGAAAAAATAAGCAACATCGTGTGTTATACTCTCAACTTGTCAAGTGTCGAACAAGTAGAAAACAGCGAACTCCGAAAAGCGACATTTAATAGCATCTTGAAATTTTATTAAATATTATTTATGTTACTCAATAGACTAAATATACAGTGTGTCTAAGATAAGGACGTCTAGCTTGGGGACTTCGGAAACGGCAATAAATGCAGACTTGGCTATCTAGGAGAAAAGTTGCATACCTAAGGGAGCAGCTTCGCGGCGTACAGATCTACAAAATTATTTTTGATTTTTCGGTTATTTCGAAAATGCCAGAAATAATCATCAATTTTTTTCTAAATGCGACCCTGGTGAGTTACTTTCATTCGTAGCTCTTCTTTTTCAAAGGTATGTATATCGATAAAGACGATATTTGATATATCGTCTATAGAAAAAAAATCAAACGGAGCGATATCTGGAGAGCGAGCTGGCCAAGAACGTTCACAGTGATGAAATCCACCTGTTTTTGGGATATCTGTGGTATATTCAATTTCACGAAACGATATTTCGGAATTTTCAGTAAGCGTACGTGGCGTTTATTAGGGATCGTACCTTGGACACCCTATAAGGGTACCATCCTAAACCATTAGAGATACAATGATAACTAAACGGAGGAAACGTCATGCCCTATGAAATAAGGGTGAAAGGTGCAACGACTATTGATGTAAATTCTTGCAATCAGTGATATAAATCTGGGAGCTGTTAAGAAAATATGCAAACATGATTTAAACTTTCATATCCTGTATCTTGGACCGAAGCGTTTGAGGACCTACATTTATATGAACTTTTTACCTTATTATTCATCGGAAAATGTGCTGTTAAAGTTATGAAACTTCATTTCGAGACATCATGTATAGTGGTTTGTATTTAACAAATTGGAATTTAGAAAAAAATCCCCGCTAAAGCTGACATTCTACTGTAGGATTAAATTCGCACAACCGTAAAATGTTGTTTTTATTTTTAAAAAAATCTCGAGCACAAATCCATGATTTGGTGGTATTGAGTGGGCTGTCCGCTTCTTCAGACTTACTCTTGGCTAAAGCCGACGTCCCACGACAAGTTTATATAGTTAGTGGCGCGTTAAGATCTTTGATCAGGACATATTCGAACTAAGGAGTAGCAAGCGGTTTAAAGCATTAATCGTGAAGTAGTAGTGGATTCTAGGAGAAGTAATACGCGATTATAACTTTATTTGGATTGCATTAGACTCTACATAAGGACGATATAAAGATAACCCAACAATATAATAACATCTTGAATAGATCATGTAAGAATATATTTTCCTCCAGATGGGCTGCGCTCAAAAGAGGTAAAATGGTATCGATGTTATTCAAATGAAACGCCGTAGAAGTGTATCGGCTTTTAACTGAATTACTGTCATGAATTCCTCTACTTGTCTCGCAATTCAACTCATAATAGCTCGAAACCGTTGGCTTCAATTGAAAATAGAGAATGGAAACAAGCGACATTTCAAACACGTGCACATCATAGATAAAACACAAAACTCTATTAGATCTGTTAGCAATGGGTTGGTTAAAGCTATAAATTAGAGCTTCTATAATTAGAATATATTTGCGTTTAGAATATTAAGGTGGGACCACGAGTTCCTCCTACACCATAATAAGATACTGACGCAGTTCTTTTCACGATTCCATTAAAGACTAGACTATCTAGGCGTACTGAACTCAATAGACTATTAGAGCAATCAAATTGTAGTCCTGCTTTAGTGATGTTAATTAGTTAAAAAGTAACACGGAAAATGGGTTTAGGCACGCAAAAACCATCTTTTGCCCGTCAAATTTATTGTACGTATATACTTAGATGCCTTCGTTAATTCTTGAAGAACCGCCTATCCTTATTTATTGAAGGGTTTCTGTGATCAAATTTACTGCATACTTTCTGGTATTTCAAATTAAATGCACATTAGGATTGAGCGATATAAAAATGTGCAAATGCCTCTTCTTTCATTTCGTATTCGCTCAATTTTCCATTTTCCGATGTGTAATTATGGACTTCATTATGTCTTCACAGGCTTTCCTTCAATCTTGCATTTACCGATCGAATCCTCTTAGAGAGGACAAATTAGATCATGTCCCTCGGACATTTTCTATTTACTACCTACCTTTGCAAGCGATAAAGAATAAATTTATTTAACATCATACTTCTTTCCGTTAACAGGTTCATTTTAAATTAAATATTTACAAAATTATCCTTTTAGTATGCAATGGACGGAGCTGCCCTGCATTAAAACTCAAGGAGGTGCAATACGGACTCTTAAGAACGTTTCGAATTAAAAATTCATTTTCACATGGCATTTAATGGTTATTTATTTTGGGCTGAAAGGTTTTAAAATCTACAAAATGGCAACTCAATTGAACACATTAGTTTTTATTGAAAACGTTGAAAACACCCAACAGATCTAATGAGGCCGAGTTGTACACCCTGATTTGAACTTTAGATATGGCGTATACTCCATTATTTATCGGTGAAAATCTCGAATTTTATAACTGCCAGGTTGTAAAATTGAGGTTTACAACTGGGCCTCAACAAAATATCCAGGCAGCAAGCATAATAATTAAAATCTCCTAACTCAACAGCATGCTAAACCGGCAATAACAACGCTTGTTTAAAACTCCTCTCCCCCATCCGTCTACAAACTGAATCGATCTGCGTATGAAGCAAACCCACGTTTATACAACTGTAGCATTTTAAAATATCGTGTTTATAGTGTTAATAGCAGACCAAAGTTAAGTTTAGGTCAACGCCTGAATTCAGATAGGAACACGACTGTTGGTTGATTTAAATAGGTCAAACGAGAAATCGATAAGTCTATTGAGCTCATAAGTTAAACATGATTTAACCTGTTCATGTACACTAATGGTCATGAGGAATGAAAATGTTAGTAGTGAAAATCGATTGGTTGAAGAGATGTTTTTTTATTTTTAGAAGAAATGTGCTGAAACTGTTGCAGAAGAGTGAATATGGCCAGGTGTTACTTCGCTATAACTCTGAATAACGGACACAAATACGTAAAAGTTATGTATTTAGGTAAAATTTCCAGTAAAACCTTTATTTCTTGACAAAGTCCAAAAATTGCAATATAAGCAAGCACAGCAAATATAGGTGCCAACTAAAGCTAAACATCACAGGTTCCGGACTTTCGCCTTGACCTAATTTTCGGATTCGAAGCAGCAAACATCAAAAAAGTCTGAAAAGCATTGCGGTGCTTATTTGTTTCGAATTGTTCTAAATCACTTACATTAGCAATAGTTTTTATGTTCTTGTATCCAATACCATATATCCTAGAGGAAGTATCCATATTCGAGGTTTCCTGATATAACGGTATTATCAGCTTCACATAAGACTGCGGAAAACCACTCACGAGTTCTTCCAAAAATTTCTGGGGGGCTCGACATAGTTTTCCCTTCAAATGATTTTTCTTAAAATATATCTACGTAGGTAACACTTATTGTCTATGCACTTATGGGTACGCCATTTTGTCTGAAGGCTGACATGAAGTCCGTCTTGAGGCCTTCAGGTAACGAAATACTCCTAATTCCTAAGGTCACATTAGCTAAGTTGCGCACTATTAAACGAGTCTGTTCTTGCCGATTGAAAAATGTGGGCGATAGTTTTTTAAACACATAACAAACTCCATGGTGAACGTTGGAGAATGTATCACGTGGAACTTCATCGCGTCTGCGTAAAGATTCGTGAATGACACGAAGAAGGCTTGAAAGCGGCACCGATATCCTTTACATTAAGCACTGAGCAGACTTATTGGCTATATATGACGTCAGACGGTACAATATTGCGGAACACGTTACCATAGCAACCAAACAGCTACGATCGTATGCCAGTTAGCCCTGATCAATAACCGAGAAATCGGCCCTAGTGTTTCTCCATTGTTGCCAGACTGGTGAGAAATTCTTAGATCTGCCCACGAAAAATTTTATGCTTTAAAGGTTTAAAAATATACACTCGTGCTTTTAATGCCTCTAAGGGGTAAAGTACTTTTCCCAAGGTATTGAATAAACGTTAAACTCGTGGAGTTCCCAGGAATACTATCCAACAATTTTTCATGTGGCATTTTTTACAGAGCCAGTTTTAAAAATCAAATGTGCGGCCTTGAATGAAATTTCATGCTGTGGCCGAGTTCCTTGACACTACGGTGAAGATATTCTGTCAAGAAATCGCGTTCTGGCCAACGGTGTAGCTACCGCAGTCCGTTAGCACCATCTGCGGAAATATCTCCTAAACGCAGAAATTTAATCAATTCAGAAACAGATACTTATTACCGCAAAGGTTATAGGGGACATTAGCAGAAAGGGCACTGAGAGTGCGCTACTAGCGGAGCTTCTAAGAAAAACTTGCTGCATTAATTCAAGGTCTCATCATTTCCAAATTGGGGTCACAATAAATTCCTCTATATAAAATATAGATAATTCTCTCAAATTCAATTCTCGATGAAAATTGAATTTGAGATTTGACCTGATGTTGAGAGGTAAGAGGATGGCGGCTATAGAAGACACGGTTTCGGTCATGATTTATTCAGATTAGTGTATTGGCTAGGGGCTTTATCCTATAGCAACATGTGAGAGTGAGAATAAAGTTTTTGGCCGATCAACGCCGCCAACAATTTAATTCTCACTCTTACATGGTTCTATAGAATCAAGAGCCTGTTATATAGAAACAGATGAGAAATGAGACTCAAACCAAAAGGCAATTAAATTGATTATCCTCATCATCTAGTGCTATAGTACAAAAAGCTTAATGAACTTGTACACAACTCCTCAATATACAATTTAAATCTACCAATAATCGCTTTAAAGATATATTTCCGTGATTTAATTTTTAATATTTTTTCCGCCATAATCTTCCAAGGTGCCGCTGACCAGCTGACATGGGTGAAATCCCTAAGAGTTTTCCCATGTAAACTAGCTGAGGGTTGACGCGTGTCACAAGATTAGATTTTGCGCAGACGCTCTATGTGTATGTAGCTTTTGAACGTTTGCAATTCAGCTGTATGTTATTTGTCTTGTATTTGATTAAAGGATTACGTTATCACATGATATATCATGGTGTCTTAGTCATAAGGGAGTCACTATAATACCATAGATTAGGAGAATACATTCGATATAACTCGTAATGAAAGCTGAAATCTTAAAAAACGGTTCTTAGTGCTTATCGGTGAACTTAATCCAATTCGACATGAACCATATTGTTCGAAAGCCCTCTTATAAGAATCCGTCCTCTTCTTAGCAGCGTTGTGACTTCTACAATTTGTTTCATTCCCAGTTTTAATTAATTTAATGTATTTTACTAGTTTTTGTATCATAAATTACAAAAAAAAACTTCATTGAGAAATCCTTATGAATAAAATAGGTTGATTACATGTTTCCACAAATTTTGACCTAATTTACATTAGAGTAATCTGACAACACAGACGAAACACGAGTCAGTTTTGACATTGACACACCTCGAAGCGTCAACACAACATAACCTTCAATAGATATTGGGGCCATTAGTCATGAACAAATAGAAACTAGTGGAGCTTATTTTCTTTTTTCATCTATTCATTCCCAATAAAATAGCACAGAAAACTGAAATGAATGTAAGATTATTTCCTTTATCTGCACATTAACATTGAAGGCTCCAGCAAACGATGTAGCCCAAAACCCCACCCAATTTCCCCACGGTTGCAGACATGAAATAATTTTATTCTGAAAGACTGAATTACAACTAAGCTATGACTATGCCCGTTCCTCGGACTGAAAATAAGGGCCATTGCTTCTGGTGTTTGAAAGCTGTTAAATGGATACCTGTACTTTTTATAGTGACAATTGTAATTTGGTCCTATTATGCTTATGTTGTTCAGTTGTGTCTTGGTAAGTGGGTTTGGTATTTTATGCATTTATGTGTCATAAGTTTATTACGAAATCATTCATAGGGAAGAAGGTAAAATAAGTTGTCATCAACATTTTATTTATAATATACAAAAGACAAGGGGAGTAAGAAACAGTGCTCAGATATTGTACACTAGACTACTTATATAATATAAAGTTGGGTTTATAGTTAAGCCAGTTCAAACATACTGAGCAGTTTATGTATGTTAATCATAAAAAAATAACCTTGCAGTAGGTGGTGAACTGTAAATGTTGGGTGCTGATTCCATCATTTGCTGTTTATCATTAAATCCTTAATCTTTATTTATATAAGTTTGGTAAGTGGTCCCTAAGAAACACTGCATGCAACTCCTTAGGACACCTATTTTGTGACTGTTTGGAGTGAAGAAAAGACATACCAATATTTGAGCTATCAGACTTCTATCAATAGCCTTGGGCTTTCACAGACCTTCATTCCAATTTATCCAAGACATGTCTTGGAAAATTTGCCACCTACTTGAGGTTTTTTTTTAATGATCATCAGTTACTTGCTCTTGCTAATGATGGGGTTACCATTTTAAAAAGACATTCGTAATGTCATAGTATAAGTTTATGTACTAGAATTTGCACATTTAAAAATTAAGTAGCTTTAGCTTGACCAAAAACTACCCTTTCAAATTCTGGAGAATTGTATTTGATGGAAAGTTTTAATTGCACTATATTACTGTTTGTTAGTATCTTCCATGTTTTACTTATTTTTCAAATGATTTGGATATAGATTAACTTTGATATGAGTCACACTCTTTTTTCTTTTTAATTTTTATAACTCAATTATAGATCATTCTAAGGCTATTTTTTTAATTAACTCTGTAATGTATTTATATAGGTATCAATTTTGATTTGTCACATAGTTTAAATCTCAGTACCTACTTAAGCTTAAAACCATTTAAACTTATTTTTTGTCTATAATTTTGTTTCTTTTCCAGTTACTGTTGAAAGCACTTTAGGACAAATTCTTTACCTGTTCTTTTTCCATGTATTCTTTTTTATGTTTTGTTGGTGTTACGCCCAAACAATCTTTACAGAAATCGGACGAGTGCCTAATAATGTAAGTCCAGTATTTTCAATTTTTAGTGACTGCAATGTTTAACTTATAATATTTCAGTTTAGAGTGGCGGAGACCGATTATGAAGCTTTCATACAAAGCAGTAATTCCTTAGAAATGCAAAACAGAATATTAGAAAACTGCGCTAAGACTTTACCAGTAAAAAATGTGACAGTGGGAGGGAGTGTGCGGTTTTGTGAGAAATGTAGAATGGTCAAACCAGACAGGACGCATCATTGTTCGGTTTGCGGGGAGTGCGTCTTGAAAATGGATCACCATTGCCCATGGATAAACAACTGCGTCTGTTTTACGAACTACAAGTTCTTCGTGTTATTTCTAGGATATGCCTTGCTTTATTGCATTTATATTTGTTTGACGTCTCTCCCTTATTTCATCGCGTTTTGGAAGGTATTTTGGTGCAATGTTTGCGCTTTCACAAAATTGTTTGAATATTTTCCAGGGTGATCTCCAAGGAATGGGGAGATTCCACATTTTATTTTTATTTTTCGTCGCTATTATGTTTGGGGTTAGTTTGATGTCCTTATTTGGATACCACTGTTATTTAGTACTAGAAAATAGAACTACATTGGGTAAGTTGAGTTTATTTTATTTAATATATATAACATTATATGTATAAATGGTATTTCCTTTTGAAGCTCTCACTGCTCTTTATTCTCATTATTTAAACTTTTTCCTATTTTTCACTTCTCTGACTCAATATGAAACTTTGTACTTTTGCAGAAGCATTTAGACCTCCGTCGTTTCGGGGAGTGGGAGCAGATAAATATGGTTTCCATTTAGGTCGTTTTAAAAATTTCAAACAAGTCTTTGGAGATGATCCCAAGTCATGGTTTCTCCCCATTAGTACAAGGTACGTGTTTTTTTAGTGTTTGCGCTTGAACATTTTAAGGAATTATCAACCTACCAGCATTTCATAAAAGCAGCCTTATACATAGGTGTGAATACTTTAGTTGTATTTATTTGCATTTTACCTACATTAACTAACCATTGTTTTGCCTTGCAGGTATTAAATTATAGGTAACATACCCTATTTATTCACTTAGAAATATTCATGATTTTAAAGACAGATTTGAAGTGACCTTCCGTATCGCACGGAACCGGAAATATTTCCAATTGTATTTTGACTGACCGTGAAAGCTTTCACGGTCTATTAATGTCAAGATTTAAAATCGTTTTTGGTACTTCAGTCAGGTGTAAAACATTGTTTTTAAAATTATTCTAGTGTTTCTTAATGATGTTCTTTACTATAAATCCCTTCCCTAATCCGCATTATTAAAAGCAAATCAATTAGTCGGTTTGTCATGAAAAGTTCGATGGAACTCTGCTTGAAATTCGCTTAGTTTAATTCAAATTAATCCGGATTATAAGATTTAATGCCTAAGCTGGCAACCTACGGGTGGGAGAAGTAAACTCTTCGAACTGAAGTATTCAACATGAATCAACTGCAATACGGCGGCGTAAATAACGATGTCACTACCTCTCGCGATTATACAGACTATCTTCTTGCTTATTTTTATTAATAGCTCGTCAAACATTGCGATAATTCCGGCAGTACACACCGGCAATAATTTGCATTAAAAATATATAGAGAATGATGCACAGCATTCGGCTGGTTTTGCCCCTTTAATCATTCTCGCCATTATTGATCAAATCGCGCTGTGTTCGAGTTGATCTGAACTAACCTGAACTAGTGAGTGACAGCGCATTTAACAACGTGAATGACAAGACATGCTGATTGCTCTTATTTTTTTCTTAGAATGACCCAAGATTACATCGTGAACTATTAGCACGTCATTGTGAAACACTTTGTACTGTATGACATCGCCTAGGAATTTGTTAAATATTACAAAAATTCCCTACCCTGCGCCTAGTTAGGCTTAACCCTTAGTTAACGCAAGCGCTTTTTATTTGATTTTAATGCTGAACACTAATCTTAAAAATTGCAAAGAAATGATATTAAGTCCTGAAGAGTTTTTGCAATACTAAAACAATCTAGTCCGACCATTAATCCTTTGACCTTAATTAAGTTCGTTTGTTCGTGAAAAAGCAAATTGGCGGTTTGCTTCATTGAACTTCGTATACAGATAAATAATTTTCTAGTTTGGGTGATGGTATACAGTACCCTATGCATACGAGGCTTCGTCCAAGTGTCAGTTACAACGCGGCGGACAACGCATTAAACAGGTTAGACAATTCCAGTTTGCCTATACCTATTTAATATTAATGATAATAATTAACACTATTTACGCATTAACTGTTTTAGTGGAATCCAAAGATTGTTTTTTATATTTTCTAATTGCTGAAGGCTGTTGTTTTGGTGTGGTGTCATCTAGACCCAAAGTAAATTGCTGTGTCTCAAGCCTTTGTTTAAAGTCGTAGCTGGGTGTATTTTGGGAAATATGTATACATGTTTTGTGGCTTTCAAAAAATCGTTTAATATACAGGGTGAATCTTAAGTAGGAATTTTCCTTTTGACACGCACATATTTCGGTTGTTTTTGAAATTTTGAAAAATTGTTACATAAAGATCTTGTTTACTTTTCTGAGGTCTATGTCGTGTTAAAAGGAAAACCTCTACTTAAAATTTACCCTGTATTGGAGGTCACTACAGATTTAAATATTAGACTTTTATCTGAGGTACATTACTTTTACAGCATTTCAAAGAAATTTACATTTACTTCTCGTGCATGTAAAGTGAGTAAATTATTATGTAAAAATTCCTTGGTTCGTGACTAAATAGATTTTTGGCCTCCTTCAAATCAAGCGTCAAATCGATAAACAAAGGTCACACCAATTTTACCCGTTGATTAAGTTAAAATTAAATCAATTACCAAAATGCTTCCAGCACTGAATTTTAGACAAAATCACAGAAAATATGCTAGAAAATAATGAAGATTGTTTATTTTGGAGAAATTTTGAATGTCTTTTAACTCACGAGCTTCTAAACATAGTTTTTAAATCCATTAATATTGTTTTAACATTTGTATAAGCAATATGCATGTTACGTGATACATCAGATTAAATTTAAAAAGAAACGAATTTAACTAACTGCATTTTTCCTAAGGAGCCGCAGTGATGTTCCGAATCCGAAACCAGTAAACTGAATCCTGACCATACCGAAATATCTATATCGTAGTGTCAAAGTGATCCTTATGTGCTTAATTATAAGTGTTTTTTAATAAATGTTTTTTGGTAAATATATTTCCGTTTCTGATTTTTGTAAATCCCAATTTGTCACTAAAATTAAACCTCGTGTAGCGTATTATGGCGTTTTGCTTGTGTTCTTTAGCAATTCGTGGAAATGATTCTAATCCAAACAGATTCTTTGCGACTTTTTCTAATTTATTTGGATCTACAACCATGTTTGATTATTTGTCCGGTACTTTATTACTGAAATTTGTCATTGGAAATTACGTAGCTGTTTCAAGCGCCCATCAGTTTTAGCCGTAAGCACAACTGACATTTAAAAGTTTATGTGTGTATTTTTCTCTCTATAGTATGGGAGATGGTGTAACGTTTCCTCAAAGACATCTGGACGAAGACCAGGAAGGATTGCTTCATGATCATCCATGGGAAGAAGAGGAAGTTTGGTATCCATAGTTCTATTGTACATTTTAAATCATGGGAATTAAACAAGGTTGTAGTGGTAGTAGACTATCAGTTTTTGATAGTTCATTTAGTGCCACCGTAATTTCCTAAATGTAAATCTTCGTCAGCCATTATCGCGTATTAGAAATTGTTATTATTTAAATTAAACAACTTTTAAGAGTAAGATAAGTCGTTAAGAAGTTTCAGTAACTTATTTGCCATTTTTATTGTCAAATTCAGGGCGGTGTGTCATTTTAGGTAAATATTTACTAATATTTAAAATTTTGATAATCCCAAAGGTAGAAATTTTGACTGGAATTATTCTCAATAATCAGTGTTACATTGATGAATAGAATAAGACTTTTGCGCGCAATTTGCGAAACAAGCGACAATATTTTGCGTAATGAATGCTTTAAGATTGATCCACCAAAGACAACTAATTTATTTCAGCTTTTTCTACATACCGTCGCTTAATTTGCAATAAGCGATTCTGTGAAAAAGCAGTAGATAGGTAATTAAAAGGCTTTTTAAGTGTAACCACACTTGAATAGCAAGTAAAATCTTGCCATTGATGTGTTAAATTTCAACTATTGATACAATTTATCATAGACCTAAAATTAGGATAGCGTCGATTTTTGTAATTATTGATAGACGCGTATATATTTTGTTTAAATATATATTAAATAAAAATCTAGTCAAATCTAAGTACTACCTTGGTGTGGAAGTTTAAGGAAAAGGGTTTATTCACTGCTGTAATGTAAGGTTCGTTATAGGTAAACTGAAAATTTTAGTTTAGGACCGAACTGGGTTATTGCATTTTTATAACTACATAGCGCCAGTATTAGCGATTTCAGATCAGAGTAATTGATAATTTTCAGCTTTTAGAAGTTATATTATAGTCCAACAGAATTACCCGCTTATTGTATTCTTAAAAAATTATCAGAGCCATGTTAATTGTATATTTTATAGAAAATAAATATTTTTAAATAACATTACTATGCTTCTCTAATACCTTTTTTTTGAAAGTAGAATAAGTGGGGTTACTACCACACGTTTCAGACGTGTAAGAATTCCATAAGTCTATATTTCCCATTTAATATTGGTTAATTCACAATAGCTGTGACGATAACTTCAATAAGGACCGCGTAGGTGTTCACTCATATCTTCTCTATTATCCCGAAAATAAGAGATATTTTTGATTTATAAAAAGCAGTCGCTCGAAGCCAAATTGAGTGTTACATTGTCAAAAAGAACCGTTTTAAGAACAAAAGAAAATATTTATTTAAAAAAAGTAATGCCATATAAATACACTTGGAAAAGATATATGTTAAACAGCTGTCTAATGAAACTAAGAAGTCGAAATTTTCTTAAAGAAAGTAGGAGTCCACCTAGACACTTTACTGTTTTGCTGTTCTCGCTGTGCAGCTGCTTGTGCTTCTAATTCATCTATGAGCTTCTTCTGCTTTTCTCTGAATGCCATTATTGGGTCATCATATTTACTGTATACTTTCAAAACTTCCCTTACATCATCTATTCCATTGTCAGCTATAGCTGTAAAATTAATTTAAGATAAGAACAAGTTTAAATACAAAACTTCAGACCTTACTTTTTAAAAAGGTCACTAAATCCAAAAGAGAAGTATCATCGTCGTTACCCGGCCACCGTTTTACACAAAACAAATTCTCGGGGTTGAACTTAAGATTACTGCCATTCCAATCGATGCATATGACTTTGCTTAAATCTCTATTTAAGTTGTTTAAACTTTTGACATGGTGTCCCCCAGTAAAATGAGTGGCATCTCTGACTAGTTTATAAGCTATGATGTTCTTCGGATCAATTGCTTCAATTAACGGAAATACCGTCATTCCTTGCTCTGCCGTGTATATTACGATTTCATATTGATCTTTAAGAGATTCTAGGAAGTAATCCAACACTGAAAATTAATAATAATACATTACTGAATTTAGTTTGGAGTGGTTTAGATAGAAATACTTAGATGTCGCTAATTCGCTGATTTTATGTATAGAATCACAGTTTACAAAATAATAGTTGCTTCACTCTTTGATGTTCATATTTTGTAATTGATTATTCATAAAACAAATGTTTTACAAATAATCTTAATCTAGGTTTGTGAAAGATGTGGAATATATAATTTGTCCAATTTAAATATGACCCACGCGAAACTCCATGTAAGTTATTTGATGAGGGAAGATGAAGGTCAACCAAACTTATTCTAATGAAACTACATAAACAATCTAGACAAATTAGTGACTTAATATTATCAAGACCTTCTTTGATTCCTAAACACTTACATGGCCTCTTTTTAAATCGCCAGCCAGTTTGGTAGGTCCAATCTGGATGTACTAATACGTCAGTAACTTCTAGAACTAATGTATATTTAGGTTGTATATAAGGATATTGCAGTGGATCAGGCAGTAACTTTTCCCTAGAGGGTTCTCTTATAAGCTAGAATAAAAAGGTTAAGTTTGAAAGATTTTATGTTCATTAAACATTCTGGAATATGTGTCTGGTATATTGTGGACACAAAATTTCAACAATTTCCCTTTCAGTTTTAACTACCTGCTTGACATCATAATAATATAACTTGATTCAGTTACTTCACATTTCAATATTTGCTTAAGGGAACGTAAGGAAACTAAACACAAGAATCCATCTCACATACAACAAATTTTAAGTTATCTACATTCAATACCTACCTTTCGATAATAATCTAATTCTCTAATTGTCCTCAAGAAATAAGCTTTAACAGCTGGAAAATCAGAAAACTGATCTCGCAGTGGCAAACCTTCTTCATCCCTCTGAGGAGCCCCTAAAGTGACAACTAAGTAAGTGCCCACTAGAGAGAAACTTATTCCAAAGAATATTAAGGTAAGTTTCATTGTGCGCCATGACTGTTCCCTCTGTTTCTTGGTCTCTTCTTCATCTATTTTATCCTGGCTAACCTGAGCTTGCTCTTTACTGCTATCTAACAAGCTCCCCAAAGGGGTTTTGTATTTTTGGTCTAAAGATAGGTATTTAAATCTTGCTTTAGAACGTACTGCCTAGTCTTACCATTTGAATAGACCCGGGCCTGGCTAAAGTTATAGTGGATTTGTATGAAACCGCGATAGTTTCGGTCATGGAAAATAACCCCATGTCTTTGTTTAAGAGCATTACTGAGAATATTTACGGTCCTAAGGGAAAATCTCAACATTTTTTTAAGTTATTTGCCAGTATTTCGAAGACATGATACAACTACTAACCTAACTTTTTGTATATAGGGGTTTTCATTCATTTAGCTTTTTATATTAGTGTCGGATAGAGAGCTAGAAGGAATATTCCCTCTTTGTCTATGTCAATACAACAAGCTAAGACAGCAGTATATGCGCGATTATGAAACTCTTTAGACTTTAAATGTTTTTCTCTCTATATTAACTTTGAAGAGGTGCTAGATGCTGTTCTTTTCAGAATTAGTCAAAAGGACAAGGATGAAATGTTCACTGATCAATGGGTTTGGCCTAAAAGGTAAACTGCAGAGGCGTAAAATAAAAAGTTCACTTGACACCTGACATTAGCGAAAAAATTCTAGGGTCTCCAAGTATCAGACCACCGGTTGTGAGCAGAGATTTTTTTAAATTTTAGATATTTAAGGGGTTCAAAATTTGTATAAAATCAACTCAATAGATCTCTCCAACAATGGTGCAGCCTTGGGGTAAGTTGTCACCTCACTCTAATACTTGTTTAAGCCCCGAATGTCACATGTTTATATGGTCCTTTGGACCTGCACCATCCATAGCTTGAAGCTTTTGTTACAGGAAGTTTATTATACATAAAAGTTTTAATTAGTTCGTGAAAATAAACTCACAGCTCGAATTCAGTTTTTAAGGATTTATAAAACCCTTTTATGTTTCACTGGGAAATTGAGTGATATATGTTGTTTTCAATTCTCAATATTTGCGCGGGTTTTTTTGTAACGCCTACATTAGCCCAGTAACCTGGAAGGGCATAGTTTCCTAAAAATTAATTAAATTTAATTATTAAAATTTGTGTAACTTTGCAGGGTGCATAGTTTCCATGGAAATGAACCAATTTACATGTTAACAAAAGCGTGCATATCCCTGTTAGTAAGACTTGGTTAGGGCCAAAGTTCTGATGATTTCATTAAGATATCTGGTTTAAGCTAATTTAAAATGTATATTTATACATTATTTAGGTACCTGATCAGTGAATTTCATGTGTTTTTGCTCCCAAACATATTCAACTGATTTTTGTAGCTTATGTGAAGTGTCCCAAAATTAGGTTCCACAATTTTAACAACCTATTCTACCACAAAAAACAAACGAAAATGTCCCCATAAATCTAGATCTGTAAATGCTTTATTTTTAAGATACAAGACTCGAAGTTTTGAATACTTTTCAATTTTTAGTTCCTAAACTTTATGGGATGTTTAATTCGAATTTGTGGTGTCCTGTCCCATTTTCCCCACTTGAGTTTGGCTTATTTTTATCATAATGTTTTTTTAGTAATCCCCTTTTTTGGAAATTGCTCTATCAAACAGCATTAATGGTCAACTGAGAATTTTGGTCATTCTGGGTATAGGTTGTAAGAATGTTTCATTTAACAAATGCCAACTTTCTAAACACAAGTTGCTGTTTTTTTGGGGGAAAAATGCTCTTGCTCTGCAGATACCCTGTAGAAATCCGAATTTGTGTATAATGGACTACAAATTCGGTTCTAGAGAGGTTTATGTAGAGTATTTAACATCAACTAAGTTCATATTCTGGTAAATGTAGACTTCATTTCGTAGAACCATTTTATTCTTATTTAGATACCCCTTACGTAATCTGTTTTCGACCATTTAAAGTAGAGAACCAATCGAGTAACAAGAAAAAATTGTTTAGGCACAGATCATTTAAATTGAATAATTAAATGATCAATATTTACTTATTTTATTGTGTGTAGCCTCCTCTCTCTTTGGTCTTTCTTTACAGTTTTTTACATAAAAAGGAATTTTTCCACATTAACGTTGAAAAAGAGAGTAGAAGATATATTTAGTTCGTCACTAATAACGAAGCATTCCAGTTTAAGTGTGTTCCAATTAGGTCATGCACCTATTTCAGTGTTCTCCAGATAACCATTAACTACCTTTCCAATCTCTTGATAAACGCAGGAATCGTTTTCCATGTGTACGTCCAAACATTTAGAGAACATGATTTAGATATATTGAAATCAAATGTCTCTTGTTAAAACAAAAGATAGAATTTCTTGGTCATATTATTGAAAATGGAAAGTTGCTTCCTTTAGAAACCAAGACAAAGGCTATGTCGAAGAACGATAATCGGACAGATGACAATGCGGAAAGTCCTAAATTGTGGGTTTGGACCTGTCCATCTTGTCACCACACCAAACTTACAGTAAGCAAACAGACTAAGAATACGACAAGAAATAACAAAATATGATGACAGCGCGATTACGTTAATTACGAAATGTATTTTCTGTTCTAAAAATTATTTAATGGTTAATTCATACGAAATCTGCACATTCTATTGATAAATCGTTTTTGTTTCATTTATGGAACAACGAATTCCACAATATGTTTCTAGAACTTGTTTTAATTAAATTCTTAGAATTCTGTCTAATTCTCTAGTCGGTCTTCCACAATAAGTTACTATTATTAAGCTCTGCACGAAGCTCTGTTTCAAAAAAATCCTGTTATGTCCTCAATAACTTTCTCAAAAGCTTTAAGGGTATTTGCATCTCTATCCAATTTTCGGAAACTTGTAGGCGTTTTAAGGCAAAAAGAAATTCATCAAAGCTATCTTACACAAAACTTTTAATTATCTGTTTTAACCAAACCAAGTTATAACCTGACTTTGGTCCTTCACTGCCTGGAATTGTGCTAACCATCCAGTTCCACCGTTGTTTACTGAAGAATAATAAGTGACTTCAAGCTGATTCTCCGAATATAAAATATTTATATAGCTGTCATCCTATATAGAAATGAATTTTAAAAGTTTCTATGTAAGTACCAGACTTAAAATTAATTTTACTTACCGGACAATAAACCATAGTTGTCGGTATAGAATTCGTGTAGGTAGTAACCACAACTTTGTTTCGTGTGCATCCTCCGCCGATGTTAAAATCTTGAAGGATCGTATAGGTATAATAAAATCTGACACTTTCACATAGTTTCTCACCTTTGAAAATAAAAGCAACGTTATATCCTTTCGGCACTGTCACTTCCCAGGTGCACTCCATGTCTTTCCTGTATGGTTTCGGGTACATGGGACTCGAGAAGGTTCCAACATAATTAAATAATTTTCCCCCGCAACCAATTCCTTTCGTTGATGACATGAATATAAAGTTGTATCTGAAGTACTTTGGCCTGTTTACCAAACCGTAGGTGTTTACAATCAGTCTGCTGCTATTTGAAAATAAGGGAGAGGGTACTCGGTACCCACAGGCTTTGAATATTTGTGGCCCTGTTAAACTGTTTTCTCTAATCTGAAATTGTTTCTAATGTGAATTATGCTCGGGTCATAGGTTTGCTTTACCGACCTCCAAACCACTCTCCGTGCAATTCTGGCCAGTTGGGGCGATGAGCAAGAAATACAGGAAATAAATTGAGAGAGTGGTGTTCGGAGATGCTATAATTGTCATAGAACAGAACACCTCTTCGAGGCCAATATTCTCATTTTGAATCCTCCCTTCGTCGGCCCGAATAGTTCTATTGCAGCCTAAACTTGACACGGTTTTAATACCGTATAAGATACAAACCTAATCTTTACCAGAACTCCCATATTTTATTTTGAAACCGGCTCCCTTTTTCCCCAAAGATTGGTAAGTTTTAAAAGTAAGAATTGTTTCACTTCCAACAGAGTAATAGTCGAATGGAACGGTATCGTTGCCACAAAAGACAAATGGATCTCGTTTATCCTGAAAACATTAGTTTACCTTGTTTCGTACATTTAACCTCTCTTAAAAATGTTTAATAATTCTGCATGGCAACCATAAAGTTCTTACTTGGAACCAACTTACGAAATGTGTCCCAAATATGTGCTTTGCAGTTGGTCCGAACCCATGGTTAATGATAGCTGAATTAGGGTCCTCCTTAATTTCCAGCCGATCAGAATCGCAAGTTCCTTCGCTAGAATCCCCTTGGAGGTCGAATTTTTCGAAATATAGCATAATCTTTCGATTTTTGATAGGGTTCTTGATTACCCAGTAACAATTAAGGTTCTCTGGATAAGCGTTTGGATAATTTGGGGATGTCAATTCTTTAATATCTTTAGTCGCTATTAGCTGAACAGGACCGCAGATTGCTGCAAAGAAAACGTGGTAGTTGAAATGTTATCATTCACAAAACTGACTTACATTCTACTGGTCTCAATGTAAGTTTGAACATGTCGTTCTGCGGCACTGCTGAATATAGTCGGATATAAGCAGTATTGTATGAAGTTGTGAAGGTTCGCTTTAAGTTGTTGTCGCTGCTGCACAATTTTGCTATCTGATCAGCAAAAGGCGATCCTCCATCCCTTATCTAAGGGAAATGTATTTTTCTACAAAACTGCACTCGTTCAGATTTATTTAAGAATAAAGCCAACCAATTAAAATATTTTTTTGGTTCTCAGGGGCCTGTTAAGAATGTTTTGTCACTTTGCATAAACCTCATTCAGTTTTTTTTTAAATAAATATGAAAATACAGTTTATTATTAAAATGTTTATGCGATACATTTTTAGAATTTTTTAAATATTTTTTTTCCCTGATTTTTTCTTGTCGCCCTTGGCGATCGTCCAATCTCATGTTATAATTAAGCTGCTTCTGTCGGTTCTGCTTTATTCTTAAAGGAATGTGGGAAAAGTCAATTTACCTGAATATAGGAACAGACGCAGTAATAGCTATGATTCCTAACAGGGTTTTGACAAGAGGCAGAAACCGCTATCTCAGTAAATTCAAGTTCAACTTTGTAGTCCTCTGAAGCAAAAATTATCCACTGACAATCCATGTTAGGTAAATTATTAGGGGCACGTATATGTAAAGTTTCGGTTAAGTTTATTCTTCCTCCACACCCTGCAGCTGGACCTTAAAATTAGTTCAAAATCAAACTATTTTTCTGCGTTGTTAAAGATTACGAAAACATACCATACGTAAAGTACACTTCGGCATCTAAACCTCCGAAGGTGTCAACACCGGACGCTAAATTAACTAGCATGGAATTTGAACTTGATGAAATAGGTTTACTCTCTGTGATTTTCCCACACAGCTGCAGGATTCTTTTACTGCCCTTATCTTCTAGACCGTCGTATATGTGGAAGTATTGTGTTATGCATCGAGCTCCCATCAAATTGAGATTGTGAATGCTGTAGGTAATGAGTTAAAGTGAATGACTTTTGGTGCTACGAGTACGTAGAGCAACAATGTAGGTGTAAAACCTGTTTTGATAGATCTTGCCGAACTTTACTTACACTAATACTGTTATTTGGTCTTTTGGTGCTGTAATATACCAAGAGCAAACAATCCTTGGTTGACCCCATCTCACTTGTCCCTTTGGTATATAGGGTGCGAGATAAACCAATTTAGATGGAGTGGTAATATTCCCTCCGCAAGCTGATAGTTGAATAGGAACACAGTTGTAGTGATTCGCTATGATACTAATATGACTTACATTCATCTCTATACGTCAACTTATAACGGACACTATATGCCGGACCATAACTAACATAGCTCACGATGACACCCTGCTTATACCTTTGTAGTTCTGCGGAATTCTGGCCAAGGCAAACGGTGTGTTTTGGAGAGGGTGATATTATACTTTTCACTGTTAAGTTAGTGGTGCAGTCGGAACTTCCACCTTTGAAATGTTCGTTTTTTTTAATGTCTCATCTTTCATTGATGATATCATAGTAAGCAGATTTATAATTTTTTAATTGCGTATTAAAAAATTCATCTAACTAAGAACACCCTGTGTACATACCTTCTTGAGAATCGAAATAATCGATCTTAAAACGCAAAATCCCTTGCGGGCTTTTAGATTCAATCCTGTATGTGCAATTTGGATTGTAAAAATATCTAAAAGATGATACGGAACCAACGGGTCCTACAAGAGATTTTTCTGTCTCTGTGGCGTAGAATGTGGCACCACAAACAAATTTCCATGCGACCTATAAAACTGTTCATTTGCATGTTGTTTCTCTTTATTCTGATACCTACTTGAAAGCCTTTAGCGGTTATGTTATTATTGCTTCTAAATAGGATTCTTAATTGGTTACTCGTAGAGGTGATTGGGTTTGGAATCAACCTACCACATTTTCTGCCAAAAGAAACCCATTTGTCTTTTTTACGATCAAAAACCTGGAAGTTAGAGAGACCAGAGATGATCATAAGAATTTGCAATGTACGATGAAGACGTTTATTAATTTAACTATCTATTTTCGTTGAGTAATTGGTAATTCAATTACGTTTTAAAAATATCAGTAATTTGTAGTTTAAATATTTTTTAGCACCGACAGCTCTCACTGTATCACTTACCTCAACGAAATCATTAGTGCAATTTTCACTATCTTCAATGAAAAATCTGCCTATAAATTTCAAATCCACCACATATCCTTCTTCAGTAATCACATCCCACACACATTCTTGATTATTGCCGTAATTGCCACTTTCAAAGTTCGGCGAATGGGCGCCCATATTCTCATGATATATTCCTCCACATCCTGAAGTAATATATCCTCTCTATTATTTTGAAGTTTCTTAGTAGCTATACATACCTTCAGTTTCACCTTCATAAAAAATGCGAAAACCCTTAGCTTTATCATTATCCCCTCTTTCATATTTATACTCAATGAGCATTTCATTTGACTGAGCATTAAACGTCGTTATTTCATTATCCTTGCAGTATTTTCCGATCTTAGGAGAGGCACTCGTAGGACCATTGAAGATTTCGATATAATTTCTGGCACATTCTTCAAGATCTAAAGTGTGAACGTTGATCTTTATTCTTGAATTATATGTTGGCAGCTTGATTATCCAGGCACATTCGATAGACACGTTTGGAGGGTTTGGGAAGTTGGGACTGTCGATACTACCTGATTCTGTATCCAATATGCCTCCGCAAGGGTAAACATTATAGAGGATTGTGTAGTTGAGGGCTCTAGAACTTTCGCTAGTAGCCTAAAATAGAGCGAAACTATTTCGATCAACCACAAAAGGATTTCAAGAAATGGAAATTAAAATTCTAAATAAATGAAAAAGATATCGATGAAATATCAAGCAAATAGTTTGTTCTAGATATCAATACAACATTTCTTTACCTAAACCTACACACTTACCCGCACGACCGTATTTTTCCAAGTAGACCTAACCGATTTATACAGATGTTTCGTGTCGTGGCACAATTCAATTTCCCTATATTTATATGTCTGGATGCTTAGTTTACTATTGATATTGTCACAAAAAATACCAGCAGATTTATTTGCGTACACCGAGATCATAATTTTCAATGCCAATGTTTCATTATTCGTTTTCTTCTCATAATTATATTCACAGCTATAACCACTGGAAATGTCTGGACCATGTATTTCTCCAGCATGAGGGTTCAGCAGGTTTCCTTTACAAACTAAAGTTAAAAAAAACAATCAGATAAATGCATTCAAGTTTACAACCTCAAACATACTAGTAGTTTTTTCTGAAGAGTACGTAATTTTAATTCCCCTTTTTGTAGTGGCAAAGTTCTGGTAGTAAAATATATCTGCTGTATTATCACTAGAGTCATAGGATTTGCCAGCCTGAATATTGGTCTGGTTAACTATTTGAGGACTATGTCTCACACCATCATAAATAACTAGCAGAGTAGCTGAGGTACTCATATCCACATCCTCCACAACGAATGTTATTCTTCGTCCTTTCGGAACTCGTACCTTCCAGTAACAATTAATCGATTTGCTCCTAATGTTGGGATAGTCGGGAGTTTGAATGGTACCTGACATTTCTTCAAGCGTTCCCCCGCATTCTGCGATGCATAATACATACACGTGAAGTTAAAGGCACTGTTCAGTAAATTCGCTTAATCTTACCTTTTGCAGTGCCATAAAACGTAAGCTTGAAGTGGTCTTCATTCGACTTCGGCTCAAATACCACCTTCACAGTTGGGCTGCCCAATGTCAACATTGTATCATTAGGCAGATTTCCGCAAAAAATATTTTGTTCTATATCTAAAAATGCTACCGGGTGAAGTGTGTTTTTGGTATTCTCAGCTATTACTTACCATGTCCATCAATTTCATCTATTGCATATATTTTCACTTTAGCAACATCTTCAGCTGTGCAATTTGCGTCCCTTTTCGCCACATTAAATTTTTCAAAGTTTAAGTTAACCAAAGAACCCCATGTAGATTTGATCCACCATGTACAAGAAGTGCCCAATTTAATGTGATGAAGTGTAGTGTCTAATGGTCCTGTTAATTCTCTAAAGGTCCCTCCACAGGCATTTATTGACACATTAGCTTTAAAGCCGTTTCTTGGCTCATCTGAATCCGTATGATATTTAATTCTCAGAACATTGCCCTTTGTGTATTTGGTGCTAGGCATTTCCCCACACTCAGTTCCTATTAATTCGGCTAAATCAGTACCGCCGTCTCTGAACTCCACATAGTCAGTATCACACCTAAGAATGATTTAAATTAATATTTTATTGCATGTGCATAAGAACACCTAGTTCTATCACGGCACGTGTGCAATTCAAATTCAAACTTAGACTGAACGAATGGAAGCTAGTCTGCATTTAAAATGTTTTAATAATTATTATTGCAAAAGTCCTTTTTCTTGCTTTATGATTTATTTGAGAAAAATGTACTTTCAAAGTGTGTAACATAAACAGCCTGTATATACCCGAATAGTTATTGTTGGTAACTGTGGTAGTTCAAAAATGTTTTTTTTAGATTTTGGTTGCGTAAATAATTGCACATGTGCGAAAAATGTGCCAAGTTTTACTGCAATACATACTCAGTCAAATTTCTAGCCCAGGAAAAAAAAATTAAGAGAAAATTCGAATTTTTCACTTACATACTACTAATTTGTGCAATATCAAATCTTTCTTCGAAATCTATTCGTAGAGATTCGCCACGGGGAGCTCTTATTATCCAGATACATTCAATGTGAGCTTGAGGAATATTGGGGTAATTAGGAGATGTTATCTCTGTATATGATTCGTCCGAGTTGAGCTGAATATTCCTGTTGCAATTAACTGAGACTTCTTCATATTTGATAAAGAATCCCTGCCATAGATTTTATACTAAAAACTCTGTATAAACACTAGTGTCAAATTTACCTCAACGTTCTTTGAACCAGAATATTTCAGATAGAGGTGATTGCTAATAGACTTCATGCTAGGTGGTAAGACACGCCCACAAAATTTGCCATTACCCAAAAATGGACTATCAGGAAACTTCCCATTTCGTATGATTAAATAGTTTGAACAAGAGTTTTCCTCATTTGATCCTAGATCAAATTTCGTAAATGTTAGTTTAATGGTCTGGCCAGTCTTTACTGTAATATTCCACTGGCACTAGAAATAATGCTTAGACATAAGTAGGCATATCTTGATATTAAATTTATACCTCATCCCTATTGTCGTCTTTATCAAATTGAATAAATCCTAATGAGTCAGTTAAAGTCCCACCACAGACTTAAAAATATTTCGCTTTATAATATTTAAAGGCATCTATTCACAATACTCTTTTTACCTGCTTTAACATGAGCTAGAAACCCAGTACCATTCAAGTAATTATTAGACTTAAATGTCACTTTCATAAGGTTGAACCCTTCCACTTCTGGTGTTGGAGAAACACCATTACAAACCTCCTTCAGCAACGTCCATTTATCGTCATTAACTCGTTTTGTGAATACGCTAACAGAGTCTGTGTAGGTGCAAATGCGGTAAAAAATGGCGCCGAAGTTAATATTGATGAATTTCAGTGTTAGATGGTACTGCTCGGATATTTCCACAATCCATTCACATTTTAAATTATGTGCATATCCATTAGGGTACCCAGGGGAAGAGATTACTAAGTTTCCTTTCTTTTCCAACTTGTGGAATGACTGGCAGTCTGCAATGTCTCACCTTTTTGAGCAAGGGCACTTTGAAGGAAATAAGGGAAAGGATTCACTTACCGGTAGTCGTCTCATTTATCGTATGTTTGACACTTTTTTTCGGCAATTCTTTCCAATTTATAGTGTATTTGACCTCGACGCGATACGAATATAGGTCAAATTTAAGAAACATCATGTTCGACGTCGATAAAATTGATTCTCCTTCGGTATAACTGCAAATTTGTTTTAGCATAGGTGCCTGGTCATCCATACCGTCATAAACCTAAGAAGACATACTTTCAAACCTCACGTTGTTTTCGTGATTCTATACATACACTGAAGGAATTCGAATTACAGGTATTACCATAGTTGCCTATTTCTAATAGTGCAATTGATAGTTCTATAATGGTAGATATATTGGTATTTATGATCCAAGTATACTCCCCAGTCAATTCATGATTTTGATTTTCTATAACACCTTCTGAGCCATTTAAATGGTTTTCACGACCTATTCAATACAACAGATTCAGAAATATTCGGGTAGTTTGTTTAAACTTACTAGTAACATATTCGACTAGAAATCCTTTATTCTGGGAGTTACCCTCCATAGTCGTACTTCTAAATATTAGTTGCATTTTGCCAATAGCTGTAATGGTGGTTGGTATTTTGGTTCCACAAAAAACACCACGCAGCTTTCCATTTTCACTGTCACCTTCTCGGATTTCTAAGAAGTCTAAGTTGCAACTGGCCGATTCTGGTATATCAAACTTTATAAAGTCCAATTTTATGGTGTTGCCTTCAAGTTTAAAGTTACTTTTTAAAACCCTAAGAAAAAAAACGCTTACCAGCCCCTACTAAAATGGTCCAAATGCAGTCAATGTTCAATGGATACCTTTTAGGCCAACCCGGTGAGCTAATAGAGCCTTCAGGGTTCATCAGCTCACTTCCGCATTCTAAAACAATGCCTTCGCTTTATTATATCAAAACATAAAAATGAACCATACCTGAGTCAATTACTGAATATGTGGCTTTGAAGCCAACTGAGCTTGCTACCTCAATGTGAAGTGCAGATCCATCACTGATTATGGCAGGTGGAATTGTCGATGTGCAATATTCTTTCAACAATGGAGAGGTTCTGGAAGGCCCATTGTAGATTTTGACGCCATATGCCTCACTTTCGTTATCGCACCAGATAGCGGATATGTCCATTTTTTGAATAGTTAAGGTGACATGATTTGCTATAAGAATTATTCTTTTTGTTAAGTGATTTCTGTGTTATCCCGCTCCATTTGTATATGTACTACCACGTGATAAATATCCCGAGTTCAATTATTTATATAACATAATATCCTTTTTTTGTTTATATAATATAATTATATGAGCAAAAAAAGAAACGTTTGTGATGTAATAATGCTAATTTGATTGGTTTACGGTATACAGAGCATTTTTGAAAAATCTTTCATTTAGACATGGTGTATTAATCGTAAATCGCATCCTTTTATTCATGGTCTCTGTGTATTTAATAAATCATGTTATTTCGTAACTTACTTGGATTTTCAGTAATAATGGTTAAACTGCAATTACCCTCGTTGACGTTTTCAAAGTTATCAATCCCGGTGACGAACTCCTTTTCAATATCAATAACTCCATTGCTCCAGGTTTTGATTTTTGCACCGCATGCCTGAAATTATTATTTAGCCAATAATTTCAACGGTTATCAGACTTGACCACCTTTTGGTAAAATGCCTTAAATCCTTTACTTGTTAAATAACTATTAGAACTAAACTCAACGAGCATATTCTCCGTTGTGCTTCGTATGGTTTCATTCCCGATAGTCGTGTTACCACACACAGTTTTCAGTAGAGGGTATGCTTGAGTCGGGCCATCGTAGACCTTAAACCAAACTCTTAGAATAGTATAACCGATATATCTTCCAATATTACTTTTATATAGTTGGTGTTACAGTTGGAGGTTCTAAGCAAATCGACGTCTTCGAACTTTAAATCGACTACATGATGCTCGCTGGTGGTGATGAGGTATTCACAAGTTTGTTTCTTGTCGAAATTGTTAGGGTAGTTGGGCGAATATATAAAACCTTTTGATAATGCGTACTCTCCACCACAGCCTAAAACAACGGGTTTTTCATTAAAAACATTTCCAGAAACTCGGAATTGAATTTCGTGATAAAAATGTCCGGACTAATATTGTGAAAGCAGATATGTTGTCTAAAACTTCCAGACTAAACACGCTCGCAGTCATTTACTGAAGTAGATACATTATTGATGTGTCGCAGACTTCTATTGCATAAGTAAAAAGTCGCAGCAACAGATTTAGTAGCTCTTCAAATAACCGAGATCCTCATACGTAAACACGAAAAACCCTGTATAATAAGGCCCCGCTACCTGTTTAGATCAATTTTATGCGCTCCGAATCGTTGGGAAAATGCCTCACTATGTGCCTCTAATCTTTGGCAAAAAAATGTCGTTTTCACAATTTATTTGAAAGATTCATGCTAGTCTGGATAAGTACTTCAGTTTTCTCGTCACGTGTTTGTGAAATTATTTTCACCGTTGTTGATCAATCGACACATTACATATACATGAACTGCATTTACGAGCACCTTGTCTTTACATCTTTTTCTCCATTTTGGATGTTATTGCAACATGGTCGTATCCTCGATACGCTTCACATGGAAGTGCGGTCGATCAGTAATAGTGCAATCAGCATTCGCATTAAATCTAAGTTGTAATTTGAAAAATACTTGCTAAACATCGTTCTTACCCCCCGTTACCGAGCTATAATAGGCATTAAATCCTCTTCCTTCGTAGGAATTATCTGCTATGAAGTGAATAAACATGTTATTTCCCGAAGAAGTTAATTTAACTGGATGGTTAGGTTGTTGATAGCAGAACTTCCCCATAAGTGGGTATGTCTGATCAGGCCCATTAAACACCTGTAAATTGCTTTAAGATGATAAATAATTCATCTACAGTCTTAAACGTTACCTCTATATAATCGAACGAGCAATCGGAATCTTTTTCAATGCTGATTTCATCGAAATTTAAAGTGATTTTTTCTCCCAAAGGAATCTTTATAATCCAACTGCATTCTACCTGTCCTGGATATGGCTTGGGGTAGTTTGGAGATGATATTGATCCGTATGATCTTGAGAGCGTGCCTCCACAGCCTATAAGTCACGAAATCGAATTAAAAGAAATCCGAAGGATAAGTATTTCTGTACCATTTAGATACCATTCCAGTCTAAATCCTGATCCTATTAAAAGACTGTCGGACACGAAATGAATCTTTGCATGGCTGGCGTTAAGAGCAATCAAACCAGGATTTTGTTCTCCACAATAACGTTTATAAGTTGTCCAGGTAATGGATTCAGTTTCATCGTCATACTCATAAAAATTCCTTTCGTAGTACAGTATCTAAGATAAGAATTATTTGATTATCTAGGACCATTAACTACAAAAAGTCACCTCAATAAAGTCATAATCACATTGTTTATGTTCCATTACAGGCGATTCTTCCATTGAGAAGTCCGAGAAACTTATGTTGATCTTATTGCCTTTAGGAACTATAATCTCCCAATTACAGTCCTGATTTTTTGGGTACTCATTAGGGAAGTTAGGACTTTCAATAACCCCCCCATAACCAGTTAGGGTGTTGTTGCAAACTATGGAATACTTCAATTGAAATCCACGTCCTTGGAAACTAACATCAGACCTAAATAGCAATGTCATTTCGTTGGATGTCGAGATGATAAAATTAATTTGGGGAGTGCAATATTTTCCTAGAGATTTTGACCCCGTGGTTGGCCCATCAAAAACCTAAAAAGCGAGTGTTATATTTTGTCGAATGTTTAAATTTTGTCTCACCTGAATGTAATCCATTGCGCAATTACCATGAGGTTCTAAGTCTACATCGGAAAATATGATTTGTATTTTCGAACCCACATTTACGAAAATAGTCCATATACACTCGGTGTTTCTACTATAAGGTTCAGGGTATTGCGGCGATGTTATGGATCCTGTAGGACTGATGAGGGCTCCTCCACAACCTGCAGAAATAATGCGTTCAAGATCGGATATAAATATTGCGGTTTCAAGGAGTTACACCCTAACAGACTCGTCGGCTGTAACTCCATTTAGGCGGGATGTGACGGACTCATCCCTGAAGCCTGCACATGATAAAAGCACTTTTTAACTTTTCCATCTTCTTCATTCATTCATTCGAAATACGATAATCTAAATCTACATTTGTTTACCAGTTGTTGCAGAGGTCCACTCAATCATAAATCCTGCAGCTGTCCTACTCATATCAGAATTAAATTTCAGGTATAATTTATTTGCATGTGATGGAATCGTTTTTGGAATTTTTGTACCACAGTATGTTCCTATCAATGGGGATGAAGAGTATCCTCCATTTCTGAAAATGTTAAAGTGATTTTATAATGAAAATCCTCTAATTCATATTTTAATCCACTGGGTCCACGACGTTTTGCCATGGACATAATTTATTCCCTAAAAATCAGAAATTTCTTATTTTAAATGAGGCTAATATCTGCGTTTAATATGAGCTACTGAGGCATTTACGAAAGAGTTTATATCGAATTGATTGGCGATTTTTCACTTTTTTGGGATATTTCAATTCTAAAAACTTTAGCCACCCTGTATACATACACGTATACTAATCTTTCAATTACCTAATTTCAAGCCAATCGTATTTACAATTAGAAAAGGCTTCGAGGGTAAAATTCTTGACTGTTAGCATTATTTGGTCACCAGCTGGAACTGTGATAATCCAAATACATTCTCTATTTACGGGGTAATTGTTAGGAAATTCCGGAGATTTGAGTACTCCAGCTGGTGTGAAGTAACTACCCCCGCAAACTGAAATTTCAACATTAACAAAGTTGCAACTAATCAGTAATGACTACCAACCGCTAGTAGACTTAATGAAGGTGTATGAAACAATAAACCCATCTCCATGCATAGTGTTGTCCGACTTAAAAGTCATAGTAACCACATTGGATGTGCTGAGCACGACTGGAGGTATTTGATACCCACAATATTTTCCTACCAAGTACCCATTCCCAGTATCTGTATTATTGTCAAACACTTTCACATTATCATAAGCACAATCGGTACTTTTCTCAAGATTGAACATCATCCACGTTAGTTGCACAACTTTTTCTGGAGGCGCTATTATCACCCATTTGCAGTCTTTATTTGCATTATACTTGTCATCTCGTTTAGGTGGGTAAGAAATTGTACCTAAATCGTTATTTAGTAACCCTCCACAGCCAAGATCAAAGGATCTGTAAGTGGCAGTAATCAACTCTTGTGGCTTTGGTATGAATGTAATTTGATTAAATCCCACTGTAATCAAGAGGTAATTTGTACTGGATACTACCTTGACTTTTTCATTTTTGTGGTATGTGCCCAACAGAGTGCCGCTTTCACTGTCTCCGTCGTAGATCTAAAAAAGAATTGTTGAGACCTGGTCTTGCGCATATACAGATTTTGTGCCGCAAAGCATTGACGCGCATATTCCATTATATACCTTTATGTCTAATTGCACTGGAAAGGAGGGGTCGTCCAGCACTTCTAAGTCTAGAGAAATAAGCCATCCTGGAGGCCTCATAATCAAATGCCGGCAGTAATTGCTCGAGGTGGCCAATGACGTGAAAGTTTTAAACGAGTCTGTGTATATTTGCTCACAGACTGCAACATATTGTAAGCTTATATACAATTGACTCAACTTGAATAAATAACTTACTTGATTCATATCTCAGCGTCCATGCATTTTTTAAGCTATATCTTGTTAAGGATTTGACTATTATATTACTTCCGCGAGTTATAAGAGGTCCAGTCAACGTACTTCCGCAATGTCTTATCAATAAAGATGGTGTAGAAGACGTTTCTACATAGATCTTCAGAAATAATATAAGAGTAATTTTTTTATTAGAGTGTAGAGCATTTGCTGGTTTTGAGGTATGAACTTACAGCAACGTTAGTAACTTTGCAGTTATCTTCAAGGTTCAATTCAGTAAATTCCAACTTAACGCTCGTGCTAGCAGGAAGTTTAATTTGATATGTGCATATGAGTGGAGTTGGCATTGACCTGGTTAGTTGGACAGAGTGCAAATAACCTGTTAAGGTGGTGTATACACCACCACAGCCGGGGATGCCTAGGTGCAACAAAGTTGTAAAAATTGAATCTGAAATTTTACTTCTAAAACTTACTATCAACAACACTGTAGCCTATTTGAAAGCCGGAGTATGACTCTTGCCTGTCTGATCTAAAATGTATGCTGCCAGATGATGATAGTGAGTAAAATGGGTCTGGAATGCTAGAGTTGCAGTATTTTGCAAATGCTTGTCTGATATTGGTTTGGACGACAAACTAAAAACAAATTAAATAGAACAAATTAAAAAATCTGGCGTGAAAAAAAATCATTTTGCAGACCTCCACATAGTCCTTTGAGCAATCCGTATTATTTCCAATGTTTAAAGTGTAGATATGAAATAAAAGCCTTTTAGTGAAAGGAACTGCGAAAGTCCAATAGCAGTCCCTAAATAATAATTTCTTATTCATTAGGTCAGAATGTTTTTGTGAATAAAGTACCTGTTATTGGGATAATTATGGGGATATCCTGGTGACGAAATCAGTCCACCCCCAGAGTTAAGCTTTCCTCCGCATTCTAGAAAATAATTTTTCTCGTTCTCATAATTTGATTTGCTTTCACGAATCTTAACAATTTACTATTATTGTTAAGTTTTCATACCTGGAGCCTTAGAAATCCACGATAATTCCAAAGAAGGTGACTTGCTTATGGTAGATCGTACCCAAAGATATACTGAATTATGAGTTGTTGTCAGAGTACCATTACTGGGTAATGCGGCTCCGCAAAACCTTCCGTAAGCTGGGGCTAGCAAATTTGGCCCATCGTGAATCTAAAAATTGTTTATGAAAGTTTATAAAATTTTTAGAAAATGATGTGTAGAGGCAATTAATCGTAGGTTACCTCCAAAAATTGTGAGGAACAAGGAGATATGTCCGTAAATATAAACTTCGTGAAAGATATCTCCAAGACCTTGTCATCATCAGTGCTAATGCTCCAGGCGCAATTTAAGTCACCTACGCGCATTACATCATAATCATCTGGGGGATACTTTACTGTCCCATTAGTTTGAGTGATGTGTTCCATACAAGCTGGAATGTTGGGACAAAATTTTCCACCGGACAGTTTTTAAGGAAAAATAGAGTAACGCTTCCTTTAATGCATCTTAATGTACCCTACCTTGTCTCTGATTTTGGCAAATCCTTCCAGAGAACGACTTAATACAACTACAAAAAAAAAGAAGCCTTCTTTGCGGGATACACGTTCCCCCATTCAAGCAAGGGTTCGGATCGCATGGATTTATTTTCATATCGCACAATCTCCCAGAGTACTGCCCAGAGCAGAGGCATGTAAATCCTTGAGTGGAATTGTTTGAAACACAGGTACCATGTATGCATGGGTTGGAAGTGCACGCGCCAGTGAGGGAAAGTGGGTCTTTGCGACAACCTGTAGGGCCTATTCCTGACCCTGTATATCCTTGCTTACATACACATTGCACGTAATTTTCCCCTATCGCTGAAATTTATATTAGTTTGTTATGGGTTTTAAAGTTTAAGAGTTCTGGATAAACCTGGAATATTCACGCATGTTGCCAAATTGCTACAGCCTCCATTGTTAACATGGCATACTCCTTGATATGTGCAACTCTTACCGTCACCTACGTAACCTATAGGGCATGGGCCGCATTTCTTGGACCCCTAAATTACCTTAATAAAAGACTCATCAAATGCAGGATTTTTATTAAACTTACTGGGATATTTATGCACTCTACATAAGGCGTCACACTGCAGCCTCCATTGAAAATCTCGCATTCATTTATGTCTGCACAGTAGTACCCATTACCGGTATATCCTAAAACGAACCATGAAGTTCAGTGAGACTTATGTAGCACTTGCGCAGTAGACCAGAAGTACCTGGAGGGCAATGTTGACACGTGTAAGACCCAGGAACATTAATGCATTGCACTAGGGGATTAGTGGAGCATGGCGGATGCTTTTGCGCACACTCGTCTACATCTGTAGTACATGGTTTAGATGGAGAGTCGTTGGTCCATCCAGCGTCACAAAGGCACTTAAACCCATCTTGGTTGTTTTGCGGTATGCAAGTGCCATGACCGCAAATTTCCGACCCACCGGAACTGCAGTCCGCTGGTTTTCTGTTACAATGGATTCCAGTCCACCCATATGTGCATTGGCATTGGTAGGAGCCTGGTAGATTCTGGCATGTGCCTCCATTTTGACAACCAAGATCTGTACCTATGAACCGCGTGCATTCGTTTATGTCAATGTCACAGGTAGCACCCTAGGAAGGAAATATAACAACAATTATTGCCATTCTGAGAATGTAGACAAAAATAGTGATGTTATTGAATACCTCCCTACCTCCCAACCATTTGGACATTGGCATATAAATCCGTTATACATGTCTAAACACACTGCTCCATGATTACAAGGATTGCTAGCACATTCATCTTTCGTTAATAGCTGTTCAATGGTCCTAATTCTTCTGTCCATCACCACAAGTTTTCGGTTTATAGAACGTATTTTTGCCGTTATAGCTCTATCTACCGTGGTGTTATATGAAACATCTGAAGCATTTCTCAACCCTCCAGTTAGGAATCTATTCTCCATAGCGTTCATTTTTGTGTTAATTTGAGACATATACATTTCGTAGGTTTGAAGCAGAGTAATTGAACGTTGCGCCTAAAAATTTCTTGATATGGTGAAATGTTAATGCATCGTCCATAGAATGTGCTGTGCACATTCAGCAAGCATGCGCAATGACATGTATTTGCTCTTGTAGGTACATACACATCATGATTTAAGTGAATATAAATGTAGGTATATGATAGTTTAGATTTTCTTACCGCAAGAAGTGTAGTGAGAGCATCGACGTCATTGAACTTAATTTTCGCAGCTTTAAAATGTAGTAATTTATCGTCAGCTAACTGGATATGAAGATTATTGTCTTCGACATATAGCTTTGGTCTACAAATAAGTATTTATGAGCTCAACCGCCCTAATAGTGCTAAATTGCTCTTTTACTAATGCACATTTGGCCATGGGTACCAATTTGCTTTTTTATCCTACTAACTCGGTATGTACTTAGCTATCTTAAATTGTATTAAGAGAGAACGAGTACTTACTGTGTATTTGCCAAAGAATCCAGAAAAATGCTAAAAAATACACCCACCAAAAGCAACCAATAAAATTGCTCCATTGTTTCTATAATATTTGGAGCAATCAGTACCCGAATGGTCACTATAGAAGATACATTTCAAACGCACTGAAAGTGTAAAAATTCAATACTTCAAATATAAGGAGAATTTCAAGGGGCGTAGCGAGGTTTCAGTTACATAATGGGAGGAACCTCCCATGAAGTAATTTGAACATATTTTAATTAAGTGTAGCATTTTCATAATATGTTAGGTATGTATTTATCCGTTAAGTTCTCTCATTCAGTCAAACAAGAAGTCATATTTCATTTAATGGAAATCCGCGAGAAATTGCGTCAGGTGATTTATAATGATTACGAAAAATAGAAGTTTATTATATACCTAATTATATTTAAAAAATATTGTTTTAAGGAAATGTAGTGTGTTCAAGTGCTACTGATATACCCTTGAGTTTTCTCAAAGTAAAAAATAATATATTAATTTAAATTTTAAAAAAAATTATTAATTAACGAAATAAAATATTTCGTTCAGTTTGTGGCGCAAAGAATTCAGGCTTCAATTGTGCAGTTTCTTAGTCTTGTCCTGTCCTTTGCCATGTTTTGGGTCCTATCATTGATATACGCGAGCTTTTAGGCAAACCCACGAAGTTCAAAGGTGACAAATCTGGATCATTTAAACATGAACTTCCGGGATTTCCCAATCTGACGTGGAGAACGTGGGGAAAATATCGGTATGTTAGATATCGATATGAAAATGATTAATGAGACGAGATAAAATAAATTTTCGAAAAGCAATAAGAACGTGTTTTTTCCCTGTAAAAAAACAAGTTGATTGGATAGGAAGAAAAAAAACATTTAGTTGTGGACTATGTTTTAATCGGAAATGTAGAAATTACAGAAAAGTGAACGATACATACAATGTTCAAGAAATAACCGGTTAGTGACGTATCAGAAAAAATTTTGTAAGGTAAAAGGAGGCCTGTTCTTCGAAAAAAGTGCGACTCCATAGGTTTTCACAATGATCTTTTAATTTTGCCCTCTGGAAGAACTCAGGCAGCGTATCATTGTAGAATGCCGCCTAATTACACTTGAAATATTTAACAGTATTTGTCAACATGTTGAACAATATTTTTATTATTACATGCAAGTGGGAGGTGGACATTTTGAACAAGTAATTAAATGGTTTATACCAAATTGTCTTTTATTCCTAAACATAAGTTAAATGTTTTTTCAACAACAGATGATCTAAAATTTAAAAAATTACCTCCTAACAATCAGAATTAAAAACCCTTTGAAATGAGGTATCACTTGACCTACAGTGCTATTTGCGATTTTAAAATTAAATGCAGCCCTACGAAGGGGTTTGTTTTGATAAATCTGCATTTAACACTAAAATGTGTCCCTCTCGGAAACAAAATCGAGGTGTCGGAGTAATTTCTAACATTCTGATGATTTTCAAAATATGCCGGGTGCAAAGTTTTCGATGGTACACCCTGTATCTTGGTAACGGAACATTTTCTGTCTGTGTTAATTTGAATTTTGTCACATATTTCGACCTAAAATGCTCTGTTAACGTATTGCGCACTAATTTCGCAACACCCTGTATAAAACTTTTGAATGACCCTGTATTTTTAACCTAATTTTAAACCATCAGCATTTCTCTGCTTCAGTCCTGAGTGCTTCCGATCTCCGGAGAGCGTTTGGAGTTCGTATCAGGTGCAGTTCTCACTAGCGCCGTGTTGTATGTACTCGCTCAAACATCCTGACATTTGAAATTTGCTCGCCCGCCTCTCTCCTATGCGCCATTTCTCTCTAAAGCATGGAGTGCTGTTGAATAAAAAGAGACAATCGCAGGCAGACGTAACGTATTACTGAATTCTCATACGCAGAACTGTCGGAACGTTCCACAAATAAATTGAAATTAAGCCGCTTCAAATACCGGGAATTTAAAAAAATGTTCTGAAATCGATAAGCTGTTTTGTGTAAATTGCAGCAAGTGGAATTGCACAACAGGGAGAGCGACGGGGTTGGTTTTATTGAGTGTTTAAAGTGGGAGTCTGAGGAAAACCGTTGGCTTAAGAAGACGTGTGGCAACATCGCAGCCTTAAAGACAAGCCCAGGTTTTCTAATTGCAAATTCCGCAATACAAATAATAAACAATCCCAGAAGAAAACAACAAGAATGTAAATTCCGATATATTACAATAGAAAACGGTATCGGGTCATGTTTAGAAGGTAAGTGGACTATTGCCATTCTCTCCCTACAATGCTTGTTGCTGTGGCATGACTACAACCAGATCTGTATGTCTACATACACCAACAATGCTTATTTGGATTTTTTTTTCATTATGTACGCCTACATCTAACATCACCTACTTGTTTTTCTTAAAAGTGGGATTCAGTTAGGTGTGTAATCAACATTATGTATTTTATTGGTATAGTAATGATTTAATGTTGAATTGTAGTGCAGCCCTAAAGCGGAAAAGACAAGCCCAGTTAAACATGGATTGTAGCTTTGAAAATGTGCTGTTGAACGCTTCCGAATTCCTCAAAGGTGAGTTTTTCCACAAGCTCCAATTTGCTGTCTTGGTTTTGGTTTGTTTTGTTCAATGTCACTTTACCATTGTTGAATAACATGTTCATTGCCTGAAGGCATAGGTTCATTAAAGAGGTTTCCATATTGTTTAATGAACCAATCACAGCCAGGCATTATAGCCTTGTACCATCTTACCAAAACAAGAGTATTAAATAATTTAAAATAAGTCTAACCTCAGGATGTAACCTGCAGTTATGCTAAATAGTTTAATACTAATTGAAAAGTTAATATAGCAATGCCTTAAGTTTCAGCATAAGGTGATATGTTGAAACTGTTGAACTGTGATATGTTTGAAAATTATTTGAATCACCCAAACAATTTATTAATAGTATATTATACATCAAGGTTATGATGTGTACTTGACCATCAAGTTTCAATCCTGAAACATGTAGGAATCAGAAATCTAGGCATGAAAATCATAAGTATTCCACAACTGCGGTGTATATATAAGTGTTTTCTCTATTATTACTGAACTGCAGTGTAATTGCCCAGGAAAATCACCCAACACTAAGAAGTAATCAGCCAGTATTTTTTTTTATTGTTGAACGTCTGTTTTAGGAAAACTTTTCTTTGTCTCACTCAACACGAACATCAAACCAAAATCTACATCTACAGTGCACTACTTTTCCATTGATAACGAGCTCAGCTATGACAGTTTTTACTTGGATTTTGGGCCTCTGAACTTGGCAATGCTGTACCACTACTCAGTGAAATTGAAGAAAAAACTGAATAATCCGGCATTCACAAATAAGAAAATTGTTCATTGCACTGGATCTGATCGGCAAAAGCGCGTTAATGCGGCGTTTTTGATTGGGGCATATGCGGTGAGTATTATTTATTCTGCGTTTGCGTTGAGGCGGGAATATGCAGTTGTTTTTAAGGTTATGTATTTGAATCTTGAACCAGAGAGGACATATGAAATCTTGAATCAGGGCTCTCAGAGGGACTATACGGAATTTCGAGACGCTTCTGTTGGGGAAGCTTACACTTTGTCTTTATTGGAATGTCTGAGAGCTATCAAGAAGGCGTATAATTATGGGTTCTTCAATTTTGATGACTTTGACTTCCTCGAATATGAGCATTATGAACGTGTTGAAAATGGAGATTTCAACTGGATCGTTCCAAATAAATTTATTGCTTTCTGCGGGCCCCAAAACCGATCCAGAGTATCTAATTTTGGGTATCCGGTTCACTCCCCCGAGACGTATTTTTCGTACTTCCGGAGGCACAAGGTCACAACTATTATACGTCTGAATAAGAAGGCATATGATGCAAACAAGTTTATTCAGGCTGGGTTTGATCACAAAGATCTATATTTTGTTGATGGAGGCATTCCTAGTGATAGAATTTTACAGAATTTCATTACAATCTGTGAGGCTGCTAAAGGGGCTATTGCAGTCCATTGTAAAGGTACTTGCAATATTTGCTCCACTATTTAAAGTTTTATTAGAATCCTCTTTTTAGCGGGGTTGGGAAGAACAGGGTCTTTAATCGCGTGTTACATTATGAAACATTGGAAATTTACAGCTGAAGAGGCTATTGCTTGGATTCGAATATGCCGACCGGGGTCAATAATTGGACACCAACAGCATTGGCTGCAAGAGTGAGTCTTCCACGTTTTCATCAAGTTGTAACTATGATGGTTGCATTCCAGAAAGCAAAAACAACTCTGGGAAGCGGGCGATTTCTGTCGGAAGAAGCATTTGATCCCATTGCCGCAAAAGTGTTCCTCGGGCATCTACAGTTTAACCGATATTAAGCGGAGGAAGAGTCCAGATAACGTTACTGGCATTATGAGAAAAGTAGACTGTATGGAAATAAATGATCCGCAAATCAATCTGGACTTTGAGGAAACGAAGGAGACTCAGGGGGATAAGTTGAATGAGATCAAGGCGCAGCGAAGTCGGACGAAGGCGGCAAATGATAGCAAGTAAGTTGTTTCATATTGTAATTTTTGTGGTTTGACATAGGAAAGAAAACTCCAATTTGAATTAATTCCAGGGTAGGAGTTATTGTCTAAACTTGAAGTACTAGATTTTAACTCTAATACATTGTTTCCAGTGTGGACACAGAAAAGGTTCGAAGGGTTCACGTGACGACGACCACCACGACCACAAATAACCAGACGGTCCTTAGAGGTGGGAAAGTTATCTCCTCTACCGCCCGAATTTCCGGTTCGGGCAGCAGCCGCGTCATGACCAAAAGGTTGGTTTGAACCGGTTTTGGCTTATTTCGTTGTTTTGTTTGTTTTTTACAATTTTAAGTCACTTTGCATGCTACTTGTAGGCACAAGCTCGTAGCTGTAGATGTATAAAAATCGAGATTGTGCATTTTTTTCGAATCTAGCTGCCATGGTTATTGGATAGTTCAATTGCACCTAGTTGTGTATAGTGTACAGTACTTTATACTTTTAAAACTTTTTTGTTAGCTTGGACTATAGCCTAATATTGTTTTTATAATCTTGATAATAGCGATATTAGTTTTCTAATATTTCTTCTAGCGGAAATTTTTTTATGTGTTTGTCACGTGTACAATGTTTTTCTTTGTATTATCGTTTTAATGTATTTTTTAGTTTTATTCGTTTTGTTTTTGTGCCGTACTTTTGGCTGAAAAAGCCCAAAAATTTTGATCTGATAAAGTAATTATTACAGACTTCAATGTTTTTTTATTTTATTTTTAGTGTTGAACTGAATTTTTTAATTCAACACTCCTCAGAGCTCTTTTATGAAATTCCTTTTTTTATAAACGGATTATTTTAATACCAGCTAAACTAACAGGGAACTGTTCGCTACAAGACGTCTTTGGCATAGAATGGCAAGCATTGGGCATGCGTATTTTATAATTTCTTGGTGATTGGGATCGAGTGAATGTTTTTGTTTGGGTGAAGGTTTGCTTTAATCGATAGCCGATATCGCACTTAACTTTGAATATTGAAGTTTACTGTTATTTTTACATCAGAATATGCTGAACGGACTAGGTTTTGTAAATAGGAACGCATCCTTATAAGACATATGTACTTTATACGTAATGCTATATACAAGGTGCCCCAAAATATGTGGGTAATTCTTTTTATTATTCTATGACCTACCTAACTCTATAACTGACATTCTTACCTACCTGTAAGGAATCCATGAATTTCTGGACAGAATGATGTATTTTACATAAAACATTATAAGTCAAATGTTTCAGAAGGTAATGAAATGGGTAAAAACTTTTCTGAAGCAACTTTTTAAGTGGAAGACCCCTGTGAAGTTAAAATTTCAAGACAACGTTTCAATTTTCTTTAACCATCATCAACTTTTATTTTTCTTAAAGTGACCATGTTTTACGTTAAAATGTAATACTTTCCGAAATATCATTGTTTCACATTGACTTGTGAAGTATGAAGTGCCATTATGGAAAACAAAAATATGTTGTAAACACCACACACAGAGTATACCGAAATAATTTCCCCAACCGTCAGGGGTAGATTCTATTGCTAAAAATAAGACCAACATGAGTTCTTATCTCAGTCAACAATGACTGAGGCGGGATCTTGATCGTCCGTCGTATTTATACTATGTACCTGAACGTGTCCATGAATATTCCGTAGTGGAAAGGGCTTTGGCACAAACGATGTATGAAATATCACACGCTTTCGGTCTGGGTAGAGGGTCGTATTTTCTTCCTTCCTACTGAAGTTGTTGGGTTCGAAAATCTCCTCCGGTTAGTCTGGAATTTAACGATGATCTTCGGCAAGTGCATGCTCGACCATGGTTGGAATATTTGAGTGTTTGAGAACAGTGGAGTTTTTGAGAAATTTATAGAGAAAAATCCTTGGCAAGTTGTAAGAATTTCTCACGAGACCTTAACTATTACGTTGATTTCACTGTATACCTGGATTTTATATCAAATTTTGCACAGTTGAAGATAAGACACTGAAACACCTTGTAGAACATACAGAGAGCATGTAGTCTAAACCTAGTTATAATCTCTGCCTCTGCCAGTTTAGCGTTCATTCAGCAATCTTTTGATTTATTTGCATTAGAAACAAAGCACAGAGAGCACCGCTACCTTTTAACTTACATACTCTTAACTTAGTGTTCTAAGTAAGTTTCGCCATTTAAATTCTCCCCAGGACCTTCATGTATTAAAGATAATTTCTTATCAGAAACGACCCGAAGGAAATTCCATCAAGAAAACCGCCCACAATGCGAAAACTGACTACCCCCCTCCTGCTTGCAAGCGAAAAGTTGCTGACAGACCCTCAACCTATCCCTACAAGCCGGCGCCATAACGGATTGACCTTCAAAAACGGCCATAACTTAAAGCTAGATGAGAAATGCACCTTAAAACGTACAAAAAGAGCTTTAGCGTTAGAAAATAAGGAAAAATCGGTCAGCCCTCGATCTGTTAAAGTCCTCCGTCGGTCTCATGTTCTTGACCGTATGTTCAAAGATGCGAGCTGCGAGAGGCAACAAGTGAGCAAGCTACGTCTACCGTCTGTCAAAATTAATAAAACCATATAGATTTTAGAACTAGAGCAATGTGCACCTATTTTCAAATAAAACAGAAATGTGTTGTTTATATATTTGAAGATCTAGCTATTTATGTTTAATATTGTTTATTAATGTGAGGAAAGTTTAAATAAAACGTACTATTCTTTGTTGGTCTTCATTTTGTATTTTCCTAGCTTACCCAGCGGTTTTTTGTCTGTAAAGATAACGGCCAATCGCGGCCCTCGTTCCCGGCATAATATAGAGGCATGCGTCCTTTTGAGTCAGGCCTTTAGCGTTTCAGTTTTCAACAAAATCGGTGGTGCATTTGGTTTCTTGGAGTTTCCACAATATTCGAAATTTTTTATATGACCAATGAACTTTCTCTTTGACATTTTGACAATTTTGAATTCTCTTCTGGATACGATCCTGATTTTAACACAGCAGTGCTGCCAAATGGGGATTTACGTGCTATCAATAATCCGTGGCAATTGCAGAGGCGTACTGCGTTGTTCATAGTTTCCAACAATTTTGAAATTTGAGAACGGAAAAAAGGTCTTAAAAAGGTAGTAAATAAGCTCTAACGTGCACACAATCTATATTAATGTGTCTTTCAACGACTGACAATATCACCAATGTCGTTTTACTCTTCATGTCCTGTTGGTAGAATGCCCGTAATCCTACAGGAGGAACAGGCTACAGTGCTCTTATAATAACTCGTGTGGCCCTAGAGTCAAGCATATAGACGGAAGAGTGACTGAATAAGTTGTCAACTATCCTAATGGAAACATTGAGAAAAATTGTTGATAAGTACATAGCAGAGGAAACTGTGGCATTAGTCTCTTAGCAAAGGTCAACATAAACACAAGAAAAGGAAGTCAATAGAAAAAGGTGCAAAACAGAGAAGAGCTCATTGGGATGCTCAATTAGATAGAGAGGTGATGCTAGTGCTCTTCTTCGCCATACAATGCGAAAAACACTCGAGAAGGCAATGACCGACAACGTTTATGATGTTCTTACAGGCTTGGGTACCTCACCCCAGCTGGAAGGATGATCGGCGCTTTGGGATTGCAAAATCAAGTTATCGTTAGGAAACCACCAGAAGGAAATCAGAATTAATGGTAGCTGCTCTACAGGATTGACCCTGGAACCGTGGGATAGTTCCAGCGCTTTATCTGGACTATTCTGTTTGTAGAACATGTTACTTAGAAATTCCTTGAAGTAGCCTTCTAGAAGAAGTGTCCTACGTACGACTAAGTTTTAACACGCAGGAAACCTTTCAGTTGCTGAATATTAAAAAATGATAATAGCTATAAATTTGAAAATTTTCGACTTCAGCCCGGAGACGTGGGATTGGAATTATTGTACTGACACTGAAACCTCAGCACAATATATTACTTACTGGTAAAACAACGCGACAGATAGAATAGTAGCGCAGGCAGCAGAAGCAGAAACCGGGCCGGTCCTGTATCCTGCATCGGCAACACTGTCAGTTTAGTTCACGTTATTCAGATACGAGCGTCGTTGGTCTCCTGCAACGTCCGTATACATCTATCGAGCAGGAACGTTAAATAGTGTGTTGTTGTGTTTAACCTACAAATATGGGTGGTAAGATTACATTTGCGATCACCTCTATCTTCAGGGGTTTTTCATCAACTCGTGTCACCTCTGCGAAACTTCGATGTTCTCGGTGTCTTTAGGGTTGTCTTGAGTATCGGAATGTTGGCTTTCAGAAGGTCGAAGGACTGTGTTCTTTCGGATTTTTATTTTTTCTTCAATTCAATCTTCAAGAGAATGTTACTTTTTTTTTATCTCAGCAGGGTATATAAAATTATGTCCGACCGCGATTATACGAGGCGAATAAGATAATTTTATAAACATTTTTTTCAGTTTTGGTAATGCCGTTTTCTTTAAATCGAATTATTTGCAGAGAAATCTAAAAAATAAAATAAATTAAGAGAAATTTGTAAAGTTTTTGCACACTGATCTGAACTAGTTTTCTAGGACCTAAATAACTAAAAGTTAGATATCCCAGCTGGAACCGTCTATATGTCTTTTCTATAGGCAAGACCCTTTTATTTTAAAGGCTGCTTCACTCTCATGCGGTTTCCTGGTGCGCCACTAATGGGTTCCACCTAAAAATCTAAATATCTACCAATGCAGGTCTCAATTTTAACCAAATCCCCCACTAAACTAGGAACTATAATGAAAGAAAAAAAATTGTTAAAAATGATGCCTTGTGCCTCGAAAACCAGGCGTCTATAGACCTTTGTTCATACAAATTTTTTAATTGTAGAATGAGTTGGTAAAATCTCGAAATACCATGTATAAGTGCTTACAGAAAATTTAAAAATAAACTGTCTTATGAAAAAAAAATCACATACGTGCGGCGGAATAATATTGAAAACATTGAATAGCGAATAAATGCTAATTTGATAACAACATATAGAAAGACAAATGAATTTACTACTACTCGGCTGCACCTCCACCCTTCTATATCTTGACTGACCATTTTCTTCCATTCCCTTCCCTTTTCATCTCTAGGGAGGTATCCCAGTCCAAAACGGGATTCTCGTCACTTGGCCATTTAGTAACTGCGGTAGTACTAACCTCGTTCGACAGTGCTTCATCTCTAAATGGCTCTATCAGTTTCCCCATCAATGTCTTATTACGAATTCTAATATCATAATGCCAAAACCTTATGAATTTACTAGATACAGTTGGATTTAAAATAATTCATTAAGCACAAAAGTATCTTTCCAATTAATGAAAGAAGAGAACATCGAACTAGGTGTAGGTTTTTACATAGGTACCCACCTATTTATTTGCTTTTATCGCATTTTATCTTTTTTTTAAGCCTTTGGACACACACAAGGATCAATTTTTATATTTATTTAGTATCATTTAACATTTCAGTTTTTTAAATCATTAATAATAAACTGCTCGATAATTTTTCAAAAACGCTTAAAAAGCACTTTTCTGACCTTCTTAAACATTGTTAAATATTCTTAATCATTATTCCTACGTTTAAAACTCAAATCAGTCACAGGAACGCACAACCGTCGTCATGAAGAAACCAAAACACCATTTATATTGTTAACTTAAATAAATAAATAAATAAATCGTTTAAGTTTGGAGATAAGTATTGGTTTCTGTTTGTCTTCTTCTCACCGCCTTACATGAGGCTCTTTTCCTGCTGCCATTTAATGAGCGTCCTTAATCGCCAACGGGCGACCCTGTGTCCACTGCAATGTGAATTTTGTTTCTCAACATGAAAGCATCCTGTCCCATGGCAATCATGGTGGTTAGTGGAATTTCTTTACTCCCAAGCAATTCCCTCAAGATCGGCAAAGGGGGGCAGTGCGATTCGATGTCGGCAAGGGGTTAGCCCTCCAAATGGTTATTTTTCATTCACCAGGATTTTTTTGTAACTTCTGTATTCAGTGAATTAGGCGCTAATGGCCAAAAAATGTCGAACGAAAATTCCCAGGAGAAGGAAACGCTTAAATCCCGGACTAAATTTATTACAGAGCCGAAAGTGGCAATGTAAAATACTCTAAGAACAAAAAAAATGTAGTGAAAAAAACTGCCGGGACCAGATTGTCCTTCGCCCCGGGTTCCATCCCTCCCGTTGACACCCGACACCGCCCCGCCACTCCCAATGCAAGTGGGTCCTTTTGTTTATTTTAATTTTTGTTTTGCTCGAACCTCACATGTTGATAACGAAAACGTAGTACAATTAAGCAAATCTGGATACAATAATATGATGTAGTGAAAGTTATTAATAATGTTCCCCATCATGTTGGTAAACTGCCAAGAGGCCTTGAACGCTTTTCCGGAGCCGTCATAGAGTTTTTTAATATTGCTCGGGATGATACCACTTGCGTAGTTATCTTTTTTTTTTTAATTGTGTACGCTAAATTCCTTAAAATAGTTTATGCGTTTCATTTTTCTTCTAATGGAAGTTTTCCATATGCTTTTGGCAACTGTCCATCAGAAACATATGGGAAAATTTAGAAATTGTTTATCTACTTCTTCACACGGGCAGGTGCGGACTATTTGCCAATCTCATACAGCCTGTTTCACTATTTGCTTTAACGGCAATAAAAATATTGGATCCAACAAGTCGCGTTTATGGCTCTAAACCGGCGTATCTTAAACGATATCGATTCAACAGGTTTGTGAATTTTGACCTGACCTTGATTTTTATCAGACAGACCATCATCATCATCAGGAAACGGAAAATTAAGTACATATTATGTAAACTGTCTTCAGGTATTTATAAACTAATTCTTTTATTGACCGAATAAATAGGAATTATCTCCTCCAGGATCGCATTCATTGTGATATCTTTGCTACACAGTTCAAGTTCGCCTCTTCGTTTCATAAATATCTTTGAATGTTATTACATCGGTTATCAATGACGACTGTTAGATGTCCTGTTGTCCATTCCTTGGAATATCGTAATGCGTAAATGTTTACAAAACCCAAATTTGAATGTTTTCTTTTCGCTATCAATCAATTGTTGCTTAAACTGAAAACGAGAAGTTATTGCAATTTTTTTGCTTTAATTTTCGGCCTGCAAACGATTGATTGGCTCACCGATACGTTAATTTATCAAATTGACCTAAATACCTAAGGAAAAAAATTGCGTCGTTTAATTGTGTTTACATACAACCCAACACTGGGTCTCTGTTTTCGAGTCCACCTGCCAAATTCAAATCAGATCTATTTAAGATGGTCGAATGTGGGAGGCATTCATACATACATCGGGAACACTATTTTAATATATTCACCAACATCAAATCTAAAAATATACGAGCTATATACACCCTGTTAACAAAAATAAAATACAAACCTAGGCTGGTGTAGTCGGGCATTTTTAGATGCTTTGATGGGCTATATTTAGTACCACGTACCACCATTAGATAAATGCATTATTATCGTATCAGGAACTAGGCGGGCCGGTACGTTGGTTGTCCAAGCTGCTTTTCAACTTTTAGTTTACTAAGTTAACTGGCTTTCCATTCAGCTTGTAGAAGGACTAATCGGGAAGGAAGCCGAGATGATTTCATTCTCCGGCATTAATAATTTATTGTCCCCAGGGCCGGCTGTAGCGAGTCTGGCGCCCTGGACGAAATTTTTAATCACCGCCCCCTCACCTTCAAGCAAAACCGCCCACCAGGAAAGTACGCCGCTCTTCCTGGTCTGCCGTCGCCCAACCTCCCCCACCCCCCGTGGGGCCGGTGCTGGTTATCCCACCGGGATATCTCCATATGGGAGAGATGTCGGAGGCAGATAAATTTTACCGAGCAATAAAGCATTCAAGTAGCGTAGTAATTAGACTATGATTAATGTTACGGTAAATTTGGCAAGTAATGGAAATTTCACAGCCAAGAGTGTATCTTTCTATAGATATAGTAAACTGCGGTCATTAAAAAATTGTCACTTAAAAATCTCTGCCTAAAAGGTTTCAACAGCTCTCGTTAATCCCCGAGGAAAATGGGAACTTTAAGCAAAATCTTCAAATTTTATAAAAACCTTCATAATCATCGTTCATCTTCTTGCTCCTAAATCCTGCCACTAAGTCACCTGGGAAGACCCCGGAATAATTTATTTTTTTGTGTTTTATTGTATTGTATTATTCTGAAATAAGTCGACTAGTATGCATCCAAGTTTCATTGTGGCCCACATAATGCGAGCCACCCATCGCGCCTTAATGGTTGCCTCCCAGAATGCTCAAGTTCTTGGCCAACCCGATCTCGTCTCTGTATGGCATCCTACTTAGCTCCCCCGGCTCGATACTACTCTGCTGAGCACATTAAGCCTTCATTTGGCAACATTCAGATTCAGAAATGCCCATTCTGCTCAAGATTAGGCGATGCCCTCTGCGAACTTCCGCACGTCTAATTCATTCACTGCTTTACCCTATCAGGGATTAAGCTTTATCCTTCAATGCCATCGCCAGGAGTTTACTCTGGAGTGCTCCATCTTTGGAAGCTTCCAGCTCGCTCCTTCTTTAGAACTTCGCTTTCTCAGACAGTAGGATACCCTCAGTGTCGGTTTAGGCCTCACGAAAGGCAAATCTGTCGCTCTTCTAGCGAGGGTGTCAGCGACCTTATTTCCTTGGAGCTCCGAGTGACCTCCACATCGGCACGATTCGATTATGCTTTCCCAAAGCATTCCAAGCGATGTGAAAGTTCCAGATCGTTTTGGAGTTAAAACGGGCAGATTCGAGGGCTAAATGCTTTAGATTGTTGGCTGCAGCAGGAGTGTCTTGAGACCAAGATCATGTTTCACCTATCAGAACATCTTATACTTCTCTTGATTTTTTGCTTATTTTAGTATTGTCAGTCTACTTACATATACAGGGTGTCTCTGAAATAACTGTGCAATGCTTGATTCAAAGTCCTTAAACAATATTGCGGCGTTGTAGGTAAATTTTCTATATCTAAAGTTGCTTCACTTTGCCGATGCGGAGCGCCAAAATTCTCAAATTAATATCGATCTTTTGAAATAATTGCTTAACGCTTTTATCCATTTTCACTAATTTTGGAACTAAGGGGTACTACATAAATTGGCGTGTTAAATAAAAGTTTCTATTTTTTGTTACCCCCTGTACGAATGACTTAAATGTTTTTCTCTTCCACTAATTGTCGCTATTTTGAAACTTTTTTGTCTCTTGTAAAATTTTCGCCAGATAAACTGTTACTCTATAAAAAAAATGATTTACGATACCTTGAAATTCATCATTGTTGTTTCGTCAGAACGAAAACATGAAAAAAAATCGTTCTAAATAAAGTCAGCTAGTGGAAGAGAAAAAACTAAAATCGTTGGTATAGAGGTAACAAAAATGCAAACTTTTATATAGGAACCACGGGCCACTTTTAATATTTCGACGCTTTAAAAAAGATCTCGCTTACGGCAAATTATGTCAATTTATGTAGTAACTCTTAATTCTAACATTAGTGAAAATCTATAAAGCGTTTAGCAATTATTTCGAAAAAAAACTGCATTAATTTGAGAACTTTGGCGCCCTGTAGCGGCAAAACGAACCAACATTGGATATAAGTAAGTTTACCTAGAACACCTTATTTAGAAATTTTTGGTCAAATATTGTAGTCATTTTAAGGATACCCTGTATATAGAAAAATTCCCTTTCTTTATATGTATTTTATGTGTTCACGCGACACATTGTACATGTGGTGTTGTTTTCAGGTTTTGCATGGGTCACTTTGGCCACGAACGACTCCTATTCGCTAGGAGCATTAGTGCTGGCTCATTCCCTAAAAGAAGTAGGCACTGCACATCAAACTGCGGTTCTAGTAACCCCTGGAGTTACTAGTGCTATGAGGTTAGTACGAGTAAAAAAGTCTTGTGCAAGAGCTTCTTGATGACGAGTGTCATCAACAATATGACTTTATATTATATGACATGATAAAATATGACTTTTCCGGTCGTCATTTCCAGAGATAAATTGACGTCAGTATTTAACGTAGTCCAAGAAGTCAATATCCTAGATTCCAGAGACGAGGCAAACTTGAGGCTGCTAAAGAGGCCTGAATTGGGCATAACATTCACAAAGCTGCACTGCTGGCGGCTCACGCAGTTCGAGAAATGCGTATTTTTAGATGCAGACACTTTGGTATGTCCAAAAAGAGCAAATATTAACAGTACGTTCACCTATATCATCGTGTACCTCCTTTTTACTGTACGGCAAAGTGCTAAACTGCTCCCTTCAGATAGCTAGTAAATGAGCCGGCAGTAATTTATCTGTTAATGTCGGTAGTTATTAATAAATGGCATCTTCCATTTCGTTTTTGTAGGTTCTGCAAAACTCAGACGAGCTATTTGAAAGAGAGGAGCTGTCAGCTGCTCCAGATGTAGGCTGGCCTGACTGTTTTAACTCAGGAGTTTTTGTATATCGCCCTTCTTTAAACACATACGAGAAGCTGATTCAATTTGCCTTAGAGAGGGGCAGTTTTGATGGTAACTGGAAATCACTTTTTTCAGAACCGACGAGTAATCGTTGAGTACTTTAGGTGGTGATCAAGGACTTCTCAACTTATTCTTCGCAGACTGGGCCCAAAAAGACATTAGCAGGCATCTCCCTTTCATCTACAACGTGTGTTCGACGGCATGCTACTCATATCTTCCAGCATTTAAACAGTAAGCGTGAACAAAATCTCAAATTTCACTAGCCTCAAATTTAAAAGTATTTCAAGAACTTATATTTATACCAATTAAGGTTAACAGATTTTTTCAGCTTCTTTCGTAGTTTTTTAAGTAGGTTTAAGTCTGGTTGTCGCGCAGGCCGTTGGAGTGACTCAATCAATATTTCAGATTTGGAGCAAATGCGAAAATCATCCATTTCATTGGCGCTGTAAAGCCGTGGTTGCAGTATTTTAACACAGAAACCAAGAGGGTACATCCCTCAGGAGACGCATCACACTTAACAGAGTTCCTACAGCGTTGGTGGGACATCTTCTGCTCTTTTATTCACCCAGTGTTGTCACCTGCCATGGTATGTAATTAAATCTCTATTCAGCTCTTTTTAATAGTTTTCTCATTTTGTGAGTGAAATTTTGATTGCTGTTAATAATTCCATTTACAATAAATTAATACTCGATTTCTGGAGTATGTGGAGCTTTCTGACCAGCGCTCCGACGCATAATAAATTCATTGAAGAGATATAGCACAAAGGGATAATTATAATTTCGTTTCATTTAAAGAAACATAATTTAAGGCTGCCGCATTTTTTGAAACACCCTATATATTTTCTCATAATTTTTTGGTGTATGCACATCACCTCTTTTTACAGGTCTCGTATTTAACTTTGTGCCCTAAATTTAATGCTGAAAAGGATATTGATTGATTGCACAGGCTTGAAGCACCTTATATAAGGTGCACTAGATAAACTTTCATATACGCGCAAATTTATAATAAAAAAATGTTCTGGCGTAATTAAGTTTTTCGATTTCTGAGAATTCTTCTTCAAAGAATATTTGTCGAAATCCACATACGAAAGAAACGACTTTGACACAGTGTTGAACTACAGGGTCCTTCAATAATTGATAGTTTTGAAGGCAATAAGTACCGTTCAGTTCAATTATAAAATAATTTTAGTCATAAATATTGGCCAAAAATATTTTCATCTATGCCGGATACGTAAATTTATAACTGAAGGGTCGGTATTTTATTCTTAAATATTTCCTATAGAATTTTGTTTTTAAAAAACAGTTTATTTCATTTATAGTCATATTTCCCATGCTTTAATACACATCAAGTGCCACATTTACCTTCTTAAATAATTTATTTAAAAGAAGTTAAATTAAGTGTTGTTCACTTGTCCAATAACTACATTTTCACTTTTACGATTTTAGCATGTTTTTTGGTTGAGACGCCCTGTAAAGTGAAATCAAAATTTCAAATTAAAATTTGAAATTTTCAATTCCACTACGTAGGCTTAAGTTAAATTGAAATTACCTCGACAAATTTAAAAAATATTTGCATAGATATTTCAGGTTTCAAAAAATATGTTTTCCTTTTGTCGCGCTGTTAGCACCACAGGGCACCACTATTTATGCGGAAAATTAAAAATGCATTAGATAGTTTTTTTATTCCATGATGACTTGAACCTCTGAATTATGTGTGCACGGTGAAAATGTAACATGGAATAAGGCTGATACTTCTTCAAAAATTTGCAATTCATTAACTATGAACTCTTGAAATAGATAGCACCTGTTACAGACATTTTCGTCAACCATACCATAAGCAGCTTTCAGATTACACGAGTTAGTTTGTAAGTAACGATGCTTAGTCCGGTATATATGAAAATATGATATTTTTCAGCATGCATTATTGTGGGGCTCTGTACAAATCTGCCATTGTTCTATAGAATTTTGTAACTCAGACACTCACTGTTTCTCAATTACTCAACGTTTCTGCCTGGTTTACTTTTTATTTTTACTTGATTTTCATTAAAATAATTAACTAAAATTTTACAAGCCTTCTGAGGATAACAGTTTTGAACTTGTCGATTCAGACGGGGTGAGTCTTAGTGGAACATGTACCATGAAATAGCCTTTGTATAGTAGGTTTGGACAGAATTTTGAAGAACCCCTCAATAGAATGCACCGCACTGAATTTACCTAAGCCTAAATTAATACAAGAATATACTTGGCAACCTGAACCACCTGAGGGCTTTTTCGACATTCTCTCTAGACTTTATTCCATGCTACATATTCTCATTTCTCTGTAAATAAAATATCCAAAAAGCATGTCTTTGCGTCACACTCACTGCTCACTCAACTTGTACAAAGCTTGTAAAATTACCTCTGACAGGTAGATGAGAGTTCCTGTTTGTAACCACTAATCTGTTCTTTTGCATGGATTGTTTTTATCTCATCAGCAAGCTCAGTCTCAGCACGGCACGTACCCTTCTTATTTCCCGCCCCAGTACGACCCTCCTCCCAATCCTACGACCTCGGCAATACACTACGAAGATGCTTGGGATCCTTGGGATGACTACGATACGAAATTGGCTCAAACTTCTCAATATCGACCTTATGTTGTTCAGCAAAATTCCAGCTATACTCAACATCAATCGCAAATTCGCCAAAATATTTTATTACCACAACCTTATGTCGCCACTTATGTTGATGTTAGTCGAGTACCTACTCCTCCTCCTAGCCCGCCACTGAATCATCATCATGTTCGTCATCCCCACTCCGAACCTACATATCAGCACCAAGAGTCTCAAAATTATCACCATGAACCTCAGCATCACCAACAACCTCAGTATGTCCAAGAACCCCAATATCATCACGAAGAACCTCAATATCATCACCAAGAACCCCAATATCACCAAGAACCCCAATATCATCACCCAGAACCAAATTATCATCAAGAGCTTGAATATCATCAACCTCACCATTCTGAACCTTTCTCCCATTCACGCTATGAGGAGTCGCAAGACAACCGCCACAGTCGTGCTGAGGCTTCTCAAGCAACTCCGTATTTTAATGACAATAATACTTCTAAAAATGATAGGAATGGGCATGTTGAGATCTTGCAATCATTTCCTCATAACTTAGAGTCTCCTATCGTTCCAATCCTAAACTCAAGTTCCTTGATTCCAAACGAAGGTCAGACGACTACTATTGTTTCCAATGAGAGCGCTCTCAATGATAGTCTTGAGCCTAGTACCAAGGAAAATGTAAGTACTCGATTGCAAAATTTTCCAAGCATGTTAAATAATGTATTATACTAGTTGTTCTAGAGAATGTAACACTCTAATGGTTTGCAAATTGTATATTATCATTGCGACAATTTTGTTGATGTATTAAAGAATAATGTGAAGTATGACTATATGCTCTTGAATAAATGATCTTACTCTTAATGTCATAATGATGAATATTTTTTTGTTATTTTAGGCTGGTTTAGCAGGAGCATTTTCCCAACTGACATTGGGAGTGGCAAGAACCCCTCAACAAGACGCTTTTGAAAATGTACTGAGAAAGCAGGCTTGGGAAGTAGGAAATATCGACTACCTGGGCAAAGACTCCTTTGCCAATATCTGGAGTAAAATATCTCAAACCTTGGCAGCCGCCAGCTCAGGGCCACAATCTACCGTCACAGAAACTGCGCCTGTTGTGCCAAGCGCAGAATCACAAGTTGCGTCTGCTCCTGCTGAATCGCAAACCCAATCAGGTGTGCACTAAATTTATTTCCCTGCGACGTTTCTCCATCTATCATTACTTGGTCTTTTATTAAGACTTATTTGTTATTTATTACTAATTTTAGTGTGTGAAACTTACTTATTCATTATTATTATTTGCGCATTAACGTTTTTATTTACGCTTTTGAATCCTTTGTAAAGTTATTCAGTTATGTTAATATTAGTTTTTCATTCCCTTTTTTTATTTAAGTAGGTTTTTGCATGTTTAGAGTTCTGCTCAATTAATTTTTTATTACATGTATAACTAATATTTATATTAATTTGTTGATGCTGCCTTGGATTAGCCGGCGAGGAGTTATTAACACCGAGGAGCATATGTGTTTGCTGAAGGAAATGAAGAGCTGTTATATTTTTAAAACTACTTAATATCGTCAAGGATGTGAAATTTAATATTTTTGCCTCTGCCCTGTTATGTATTTTTCTTAAAATACAATAAAAGCGTTATATAACTTATTAGGTACTATTCAGGCTTATTGACAAGTTCTTTGTTGTGTTGATCGAGACTAACAATTGATACTTATGCATATATTTTAGGAACTGCAATATTGCGTTTAATGAAGTAAATCTAATATTTCAATATTTTAGTAACTTTACCGACTTGTAATATGTATAGGCCTGTGCGTGTTTTGAGCATCGTCCTGCAGCAGTGCTTGCACGACTGTAAAAGTCTTTCCTAATTACTGCAAATTTTCTAGCAAAACTCCCTTTCATACTGCTCTGCTAGTGATAAAAGCTGGAAAATTCGCGGCTTTTGGTTTTTACTTTACTTGGTTTGGAATGTTTTTTCATAGATCAAACATACTAGACTTATGATTCTGCAAAAAATTTGCAGATAAATATTTACAAAATTTCTCAATAAATTTTTTCATGATTCAACTAACCAATACTCGACATTTTTAAGTAATACACCCTGTATACTTTCGCATTTCGGAAAACGTAATTAAAGGTGATGCATTTTTATTACTTCGCCTTTCTGTCAACATATCAGATACATATTAACACTTATTTAAGGTTTTTTTTAATGATTTTTCTATATTTTGAAATTTAGTCTCTGCACTATTGTTAGTATAAGTGACCCTACATATTTCTTCATAGTTTAAAATAAAAATTCGTAACACATTTTAGGGTCCTTGCCTTTCTATTATAATAGAATAGCAAGAAAATCAGCAAATCTTTAGTTACGACTTTTATCACTAACCTGCCGCCAATTATTGGCATACTTTACAATACATTTCTTCACTTGCTTGACAACCCAACACATTAACTCCACAGTGTAACTCCCTAAAGCAGAGATTGCGCAACATTTAAAACATATGCAAATGTTTTTCACAATAAGTAACACATTTTCAGATGTAGCTGCTACCCCTGTAGCACCAGTCCCTGAAGCAGTGCAAACAAAACCTGAAGAACCTGTTCTGGTTTGCCCACTTCTGCCTAAGGAAACTCCAGTTGCAGCACCCGTAGAATCTCCTTCTGTAATTGAAAATAAAACTGACACGCCAGTAGCAGTCACTGCTGTTCCAGCAGAGCCTGTGAGCCCAGAGGTTGCACCAGTTGCTCAGTCAGCAGCAGCGGAAACTGTTATTGCTAAACCACCTACGGCCGAAATTCCTAAACCGTCAGAACCTATTCCAGCTGCAGTTCCTGTTACCAGTGCACCTTCGACACCTACCACGGACGTTTCTAAATCTGCAGAACCAGCCCCAGTAGCTGCACCTTCACCACCTACTGCGGAAGTTCCTAAACCTGCAGAACCAGTTCCAGCAGCCACACCTTCAACACCTACCATGGACGTTCCTAAATCTGCAGAACCAGCCCCAGTAGCTACACCTTCAACACCTACCGCGGACTTTCCTAAACCTGCAGAACCAGCCCCAGTAGCTGCACCCTCATCACCTATCGCAGAAGTTCCTAAACCTGCAGAACCAGTTCTAGCAGCTACACCTTCAACACCTACCGCGGACGTTCCTAAACCTGCAGAACCAGCCCCAGTACCTGCACCCTCATCACCTATCGCAGAAGTTCCTAAACCTGCAGAACCAGTTCTAGCAGCTGCACCTTCAACACCTACCGTGGACGTTCCTAAACCTGCAGAACCAGTTCCAGCAGTTGCACCTTCAACACCTACCACCGATGTTCCTAAAGCTGCAGAATCAGGTCCAGCAGCTACCCCTTCATCACCAGTTGCCAAAGCTACACCGACTGAAACTGCTGCTGCCAGTGCGGTTACAATGCCCACAGCAGAAGTTGCAAAATCCGTAGAAACTTCCGTACCAGGTTCCAAGCCGAAGGCAGAACGCCCTAAACCGTCACCTGCGCCGACGCCTGAAGTAAAGGCCGCAGAACCATCTTCACCAAAGGCAGAAGTGGTAACTAAGACGCTGCCTGCCACTCCTGGAGCTCTTCCAGTAGCAGCGGTAAAGACGCCTCAAGAGGTTCTGAAGACACCTAGAAGTGACGTTCCTGCTACGTCTCACCCCAGCGGAGAGCCTAGTGCCTCTGCGCCTAAGAAAACAGAAAAATCGAAGAAATCAGCGCCTAAACCAAAGAAATGAGGGCATTATTGCGAATTAAATGTGCCACTATTATAAATATATAATACTCGAGTGATCGAACATTTATTAATAATGTTTACTTTTTAATTTATTTGGCATTTAACAAAATAAAGCTGTTTTGTTACTAAGGTAACATGGTCTTTTGCTGGTTAGGAGATTTGCAGGTTCCATGTATCTCCTATAGGTAATGCGGTTCCCGGTGGTTAGATGGAAGCACGGCTTGAATAAACTCTCGGTGTAAACACTGAAGTTTGATTTCGAGTACCTAGATGGCAGCTTCGACAATAATCATTGAACAGTCTTTTGTTTATCCAATAGATGTCTGGGCGGCGTTTAGACTAAGAAAAATCGCCTACGCATTTTTTAAGCCGTGCAAACAAAGCTTATCGTGGGTTTGGGCATTTCTTCCCCTCGTTAAACTTGAAAATTCCACAATTTTCGTTATAGTTAACTATAGCCATATAATCTAAATTAATTTGTCAATATTTTTGCGCTACTTATGCTTTTTCTATTGATGGCGTTAGTTAACGCCTTTCCAAAGAACTGTCATTAGAAAATGCTAAAAGAAAAACATCAAAGAACTCAATTCAATTAGACTCGTTTAAAAATCCATAAAATATTCCCCTCTTTTGAGTGTTTTCGCTTCAAACGGTTTTTGATGGCATGAGTTGTTGAGAATTTATGCAATGCTATGAAGATGATTTTTAACATTCACTGGTGAAGTCTCGAATAACTTTAGGATGGTCTGAAGGGCCGAGTACTTGGCGTCGGCATCTTTGAACCCTGCAGGACGCCGAACAGACCTCGTTATCTTTTGCGCAAAGCCGCCGCAACACTCGATATTATAATGCTTTCGTGATCATAAATGGATGAAACGTCTGTGAGGTTGTCTGCTTGTTTCTGACAAATATTTTTTCATTCTGAAAGTGGAACTGAGAAGGCGAACAAAGAGGAATAGCAGAGTAAACAAAGTTGTGCGAATATGTTCTTTTAAAAACTCATTGTGTTATCCTTTATCGGTATGAAAAAGGTCATTTATTTTTTATTCACCATCTTCATCAGTTGATATTTCGCGCGTTCTGATAGTAAATACACGTTTGAATTTTTATTAGGCTTAAATCAAAACCATTTCCTAAATGTTCTTTTACACTTTTTTCCTTATTTATTTTTTGTAAACTGTCTGTCTGACTGAAGTGAATGATATAATACGTCACGCTCCGCGTGCGCCGATGCTCCGCCCCTTACCACCAGAGGAGCAGAGAATAAGTACACCGGTCTCTCTATTTACCGCTTCGGTCAATGTCGAGAGACGCGGGAGATCACTTCGTACGTAGCCTCATGGCCTTTGATAATGTCCATCGCAGTTGTGACCGAAACGTCAGGAAGCAATTCCATCGAACCATGACTGTACATGCCTAGATAACATTTCCCATTTTACTTTTAAGAGCGGTCTCGTAGAAATTTCATTTTTTTAAAGCAAACTTTATCGCCCTGAACGTTCGTATCGAGCATTTTCGACGCATTGTTCATGTCGCAAACTCTCCATGCGCGTAGTCAGAATTTTAGCTGTTCATATAAGACGCGAACTTGCTCACAGATTCAATGTAATGCAAAATAATCTCTTATTAAAATTAATCCAAAATGAACTTCAGAAACCGAGAAATCAAAACACTACTTCGGATGCTCAACGTATACCTACTCTCAAGAACCAAGAAACTAATTCCAGGATGTCGAAGTTGAACAACTTTGTTGGAAGACAGTCGAGAGTGATTTGTGTAAAGGCGTGAAGTTGTTAAGATGTACAGGTTTGATAAGCAGCGAATCCTGGGAAATAATTAAGTTAATGTAAGGGGTTACGGCGCGCACTAGAGGGATTTTAATTTGCTTGAAATGTCCTTTCAAATCTCCAGCTAAGGGTGCTTTAGGTTCAAATTGAAAGAGATTCTTTGTCAATATTGGAAGATAAAAAGTTCCGTGGCAGTTTTAGGAGTTCCTTAAAAAAATCTACTCCCTTGCGTAGGTAGGTACTTAGTGTCAATCTCAATTCTTTTTACAAATTCGGACATTCCACTTGTGCAAGCAGTTTTGTAAAATTGGGGGCGTTTAAGCCATTTATAGCGATCAACAAAGAAGATCGGCTAATCGCAGAAAATGCCTGAGCGGCAGATTATGAAAGAGCGGTGTCCTGTGTTAAACAGGAGTTAAACCATATGGACTACCTTTCCTTTATCACAGGGGCGTAACAACGCACGGACTCTCATGGTAACACCAAAAATGTCCTTTTTAGTATCATATTTTAAATTTTATCAATCGCTCATGGACATTGCCTTAAGCTCTCAACTTTTCCACTTTCATATCCACCTACCAAGAGGTAAAGGGGACTAAAGAACTCCCGACCATCCACGCCACTGGCTCAATAGTGTATAGTACAGAAGAACTAACGTAACTACGATGTAATCTGCTTAAGGATATTAGCAAAGTAGTTGTTGTGTATGTCTACCGAAGGGGAAGAAAAGGAACTGCTTAATCTGGATGCTGCAAAACGAGCGGCCCTATTATAAATCAGAGGGCATTGAGTATTTTCATTGCCGGTCGCCGTGGGTATAACCAATATGTTCGCTTATTTCAGTGACCGCACATTTGTGGGCGAATGTTTGCGGTCAGATTATTTGGGGAAGGAATGTCTCTTCAGGGACCTGATTGCATGTGACGTTGATGTCTTGTTAGCGAATAAAATTAAATTGTTGGCCTTAATAAGTTTGAAACCAAATTTGGGCAAGTTATTCTACATTGTATCTTTTTTAGTTTTTTGAGAGTAGTGAAAAAACCTCCTAACATCATCATTCGAGGGGTATTAAACTTTGAGCGCTACTGTTTACGGAACAGATCAAAGTCCTCCACCATAAAAACTGTATCATGCCTTATCTAAGCAAGATTGTTAAAGGAGAAAACTGGTCTTATCAATCTAATCTAAGGCACGCTATTAAACCTGCAACGTGAGCCTGCGAATTAAGGGGTTGCACATTTTGAAGTATCACATAATAGAAAAAAATTGCAAGTCGTGCGTCCCATTTGTGTATCTTATCAATTCCGATTTACGTGCTTTAAATTTTTCCGATTCACCTATTTTTTTATTATAAAACTTATCGTACTATGTTAAGCAATGCGTACTTAAAAATCGGAAATAAGTCGCAACAAACACATGGAGCACGAGGCATATTTCCCGGACCAGGTCAAACAGAAGTGCGCTGTTGGCCGTTCGATAGACCAGATTTTAGACTTATTATTGCAAGACGTTCGACATTTTAATTTCGTTCCTCATAGAACTGTGATTTTTTCAAAATGCGATCATTAAAAGTATTACTCTTCACATTGTTTTAGTGATCTTCTAGTATATCGGAAGGTGCTAGACCCAATAATGCCTTCATACGCAGAATTTGCAGAGACCTTCCTCAACGCTGAATCTTTTGCTTGGAAAATTTACTGCAAACACGTATACTTTTCCTCTTACAATGCAATTTGCTGTCAAAACTTCGATCTCCTCATTCAATTGACCTGATTGATGAAGTAAGGATGAAAGTAAAATAACAAAAGACATACTTATAGCCGGCGGAACAAAATGCGCCCATAAAGGTTTTTTTTTGCGTCTAAGAAGTGCCCATAAACGTGTAAACCGCATTGGTTGTGTACACGTAATCAATTTATAGTTCATTTCACAAATCGCAACGACGTAACAATGGGCAACAGCAAATAATTTAAGCCATTCATATGGTTGCAGCTATTTACCTTGTTATGATCTAACCCGAAGGCGAAATCGGTCTATGGGATCAACCAGAAGCTTTCATGGCTCATCAAGCAAACATCCGTCTTTGAACGTTTACGCGCACCGATGAGGTTCGGTACCATTCACGGTCATTCCGACAGCATTCATCTTTCGAGTACCTTAGTTTTGTAAGGCCAAATAACCAATGAATGAACCACTCTCTATATTGCTAATAATACATGTACTAGGGAAATTACATTTCGCATTGCTAATTAAATGTTCTTTTATTAATAAGCCTTGTCGGGAAAATAGGGATTACAGAGCAAACGATTCGCTCCATAATTTAAGTCCTTAACAATAGGTGTGCATAACATCTGTGCTCTCCCAAGGAGTTGAAGGTAAGGGCTTAAAAGAAGACAAGAGGATCTCTGACACGGTTCGACACCTCCATACAATGTTTTCGCACTTCATAACCTGCGTGACAAAAATCATCCGAATTCGTATCAGGCCATCCAAAATCCCCTATTATTTGTATTTTGTTCATAGTAGCTTTAACATCAGCGAGCCCTAATATGAGGGGACTACTGGGGAATTATACAATGTGGAGGAGAGTTAATGACCTCGTTTATATCACCTCGGTGAAACTCTCCGGAACGATATTTTCAATTAGATCAGCGGGATGGGTTATTACATCCAGACAATTTTGAGTCAAATTGTCAGAATTTTTCTGCGAATTCGGTTTCTGATATATGAGAAACAAACATTTTTTTCTTTTAAGCACACGGTTAAGATTCCGATACACTACATAAGTTTGACATCTGAGGGTGTTAGAAAGCCAATTAGTTTTCTAAAAAGTCCATCAACAAAGGACACATCGGACCAAGACGGCCGGGATTAATCGATTAAGTGATTTGGGGGCGATCAAAACCGATCCGAAAAGGGTAAGGGAAGTTCGTTAATTGCTCATCGCCCCTTTATATTTGTATTGACACCTTCAGCATTCATAAGCAGTCTGCACACGACACGATTGTCACTCCAAACAAGGATTATATCTGTCTGTTCAATTCCGGCTCAAATAAGCTTCTCTTTTCTCGTTAGCACTTAAATAGTCTTTAATAAGCTTTGATTCTGACATTTCGGCCATATGCAAATCAATATTCGCAGATTTTCCTTGTTAGTTCTATTACATCTGTTTGGACTGAATGGAAACTCCATACGGTTCCAGAGGAAATTCGCGGAAATGCAAGGGGATTTTCTAAACCACTATAGATAAAGGATCGGTTAAAGTAGCGCAAAGTTGGGCATTTTTGAGTTTCTATAAATCTAACCTAAACTAAAGACGCCGTCAAATGCTGCGGAAAGTTGTCAAAAGTGGAATAGTGCAAAAAGTCAAATACGTAATGCTCCCGTTTGATTGGTTAAAAATAGATTTTTAGGTTATATTCAGTTGATATGTTGGACAGTTTCCGTTATAAGTGATGGCGGCCTAACAATTTCTGCATTTCATGACATATTATCAAATTGAAGGAAAGGTTTATGACCCGTTTTGACTAATACGATTTTATTTGCTTTTCGTTCTTATATACTTTGAATAAAAGTATTTAAAAAATGAAAACATATTTTAATCGGCAAAAAAACATGTTTTACTTGGAGAAAATGCGCGTATACTGTCTTAGTTTCCTTTATTGTCATGTCTTCGAGTCAGTTATGAAGATACTGACACAGTAAATGTGCCACTTTTTTTGCTTTACTAAACAAATACCTCACTATTTACTTTATTAGAGCACTTTCTTGTTAGTTACAACATCGCAAAGTCAAATCGCGTAAATCCGACGTTTTGTCTTTTGATATGCATCATCAATATTATTTTTAACAAAGGCTGGTTCTGTCTCGAATTCAACAGTCTTACACTTTGAAGAAAAAAAACTACCTTTCATTATTTCAATTTACAATAACATACAAAACTACTAACTATTTTTATTCACAGTTAATATCTAGGATATTGAAAATTTTAAGGCGGCATTTTACAAAGCTTAAAATTTCGCCACATAGCCAGGATTTGCCCGGTTTCAAATCTTTATCTTGTGGTTAACAAGATGTCTGTATCACTATTTTATAATTACAATTTAGTTAAATTCGTAGGAAGCTCATAAAAAAATATAATTTCAAAACACTGCACCTCCAATCACTCTTCGATCAGCATGGCAAAATCATCGAGTCGCCATCTTGTTATATTAACTGCGATCTTTGTTTCTTTTAGAGGATAATCCTATCTTTAATCGGCGTAAGAAGATTCTCCTGTGACAAATATTGTAATATCTTAGTAGTTAGAATCACAAAATCAATGTGTCCAAAAACAAGTTGGCCAAATCAATTAACAATATGGCGGAATATCATTTAAAGGTTCGTCATCTTAATAATTCTAATTTTCGATTTCGTAATATTTTCCATTCTTCCATCTGAAGGATAAATAGCAAGTTTTAACTTGGAAATACTAATTTTAAGCTAACGATAGCTGCGAATAAATTTTTTTAAGGTATTATACAAGGTGGCCTTCACATAATGCGCCAAATTTCATCCTCATTTTCTTTTTCTAAAATGTTACGGTTTGACTAATTTTGTCTTATACAGAAGTTAGCAGTTTTCGATATACAGGGCATCAAAATTTTAATTTTACTCACAGTTCAGATAGTTTATAGATTTAAATTCACTCACTCTAAAACGCTGTCAATTATATAATAAAATAAAGGGGTGAAAAGACGTCTAAATTGACTGCCGAATTCGATTTTTTTGAAATTTTCCCCAAAGGGTCCCCTCCAAAACTCTAATACCAGAAAGACTCCCATAGCGAGTGGACAGAAACGTTTTGTCAACGTAACCGCTTACCTTTGCTTAATCCACATTTGTGAAAATATTATCGATTTGGGTTGATGAGGAAAAAGTGACCCTCATAAGACCATTTACCTCAGCATATTTCCAGTTTCCCATATTTTCAACACGAATTGGATTTTTTAAAGCAGCTATCTGGCCGAACTGTAAAAAGGTTGACGGGGACAGGTGATGCAGGCTCTAAATGGCACCCCTAAAAGCAAAGCGCGCCTCTGTACATCTGCCGTCCCCTGAGACAGGAGAAGATCCTCCCCGAAGCTCCACCCTTGCAATTCCGAAAGGGGCTTTCGGATTGGCTGGTGCTGAACGGGAAACATTTCATCGACGTTTCATAGGTCGACGTAACGATGAGGATGCTCTATAACAAATTTATGCAAATGGCCCTTCTTTACACCAGTGTCTTGTTGGTGCTGCGCTTTTGCGATGCGAGGGGGGGCAAAGGTTATGGTACTGTCAACAACTGCTTGCTTTCCGTGATTGCCCTTTTGGAGAGCTACCTATCACTATTTACCTCTTCCTGCCACATATTTTTTTAAACACCTTCAAGTTAGTTGACCCATTGACTCCACAACTTTGAGGCAGCCCAATTTTAGTGACACATGTTTCTCGGCGATTGATGTGTGAGAAGTGTAAAATGAAGGACATTTTCGGACATGGCTTCCTAGAGACTGTTAGTTTGCCAATTTTTGGATTTTAGGATGCGGATGGATTGAATTTTCTGGATTTTTATCTTCTGGGTAAGTCCATGTGTGGTTTTCTATGTGGCATGATAGGATGCTACGCCTGCGTTTGTCTTATAACATTTCTTATATAATATTAATAGATCGAATACTGCTGTTACCGGGGTGGCTTCCGACCTTATGCGAATTAAAATTATTAAATTTTCTCAAATCGCATAAGACAGATAGAATTAATTAAGCCCGTATCGTTACCCATTATTCTGTTTTACTGGATTTGCATATGATTAAAAGGGTCGACACACGCGAAATGTATGACGATGATTAATTTTCATGGTTCTTTAATTTATGACACAAATTTTGGATTGCAGAGATTGATGATGGTTATCACTCCAGTGAATTTGTAGTTCCAGGAATTCATGCGAGGGTTAAAAAATGAACCGATAAAGCTATGCAATTTAACCATTCACAAGAGTATAAAAATGCATAAAAAGGCTATTGCAACAAAGTGAATCCAATCTGCAACTACACTTAATGTTCTGTTTTGGGAGTGGTTGATTACATAATTCATGACTGATGCGAAATTATAATTAAATTAGGTTTTGTTTGTTATAAAATATAAATTATATTTTACAATGTATTCCGCGTCAAATTACCCTTTTCAGAGCTTAGATTGGCTAGCACGTGCTTGCACTAGTTTTTATTGTAGATCTAATAAAATTGACCAACACGCGACGAATATTGTGCACACTCATTATGCAACGTCTTTTAGAAGTAATATATGCACTTTTGCTTGAAAAAGTAATCCGTAGATGTTGTGGTAAAAACATGATTAATATCATAAACAAAAATTAAATGTTGTGTAAGGAAATTTGAAGCGGCGAAGATGTGCAGAGATTGGCAGTAATCGATCGAAGTCCGTTTATAATTTATTCGATATTATTATTATTAATAGCAATAATACTATCATAATCGAAAGGAAAATAATGGTAGATATTATTGTGCCAACACTAAACCTAACTATGCTTAAAGTTAAACCTGGGTGATAGTTGTTAACTTTTGGGATATATGTTTCTCCGGAATATTTTCCTATTATCAGGACCACGCCTCTGTAACGACTATGAATTTCTAAATAAAGCGTATAGTTTCAAGAACATACACATTAAGGAAAAATTACATAACTAAACTTAAAGGTGAAAATTCCAGGTCAGAAATCTTTTGTGAAATAATTGTAACGATATACAGTTGATTATTGTCTAGAAACTTTATTTTTGAACAATTTTCATTTAAATTCAAAGTCAAAGTGTCAAAAACGCATGAATTTCTTTTAATTATCAATTTTTTGTGATTTTAACAAAAATTGTTCCTATTCCATTAAAGAAAGTGGTGTGCCCAGCCCTTGTTAATTCGCTCTATATATCATATCATTTTCTCTCATTGGAATAAAATTTGTTTCCCAATAAATACCTCTTAAATTGGATGTTTTGATTGCAATAATCTGCATGTCAAAAACAACTAACGCTTCCAATCGCTCGCTCCTTGTTGATGCAGATAACTCGTTAATTTTTAATTTCCAATTACCAAATGTTGCTAGCAAGCTAATAACCGATCAAAAATGTGTTTCTTCTACAGATTAAATAAATCCTATAAATTGCAATTCAGTATATATATTTTTGATTTTTATATTATTGTTTTGGTATTTTAATTGCTACGATTGGGCTAAGAACATTCTAAAGACGATTTTTTTTATTGATTGATAATACAACCTTTCGCCTTCATCACATATACAAAAAAGGCGAAAACCATTATAACGTATTTGCACTAAAAATACACAACGTATCAAAAACTGTTGCGCGTCTATATGCCAAAAACAGCTATTACGTTGACGTTGATAAAATCTTGATACTGTATTTGATATAGTCAATTTATGGATTACATAAACGCAAGTATACCAGTTTATATTCCAATAATTTGACAGTTATATATGTATTAGGTCTTTTTAGTTTTATACTGACATTCATACATGCGTGAAGCCGATTTTAACCCTCCTAATGGCCGTCGGATAAAGCGAATCTATAACTTGACTAAAAGAATCTAAAATGTTGTGTGTTGTTGCGTAAGTATGTCGAAAGGAATTAAATAATAGTTTAGTTTATAGATAGTTATTTAAATCATTTTTTTAACCTCTGTCTTGTCATCGGTGAAATTTAAACTATGCGCAAATGGTGTCGATGGGATTTTTTTAAATAAATTTGCACACCTTTTTTGAGTCATATTATAAGGAATATTATAACGACCTTAATCACATTTTTACCCGTTACCCGTTAAATAAAGTAAGATGGCCTTTACGACTAGAAAAAATACATGAATGTTACACTTCTCTTAAAAAGTTTATGCGTAACGTAACATAAATTAAAACAGACATTTCTGGAAATCCTACTTATAAAAATTTAAAAAATTACCAAATGCAGTGAGTGTAGAGTGGTATTGGCAAACTTTAGAAGGTGATTTCTTGGCTTTGAGATAAAAAGTTCGAAGAAATATTAACGGTCCTTTGGCAGCATCGTTACGAAAATACAGAGTGTTACATTTGCGTTTATTATAAACGTTTATATAAACGCGTATATTATAAACAAAATATTATATTATGAATGTGTAAATTTTGTTCAAGAAAATATACATTCATACGCAAAGAAATTGTTTTTAATTTCACCATTGAATATTTTTGAAGACGAAGATGGTACTCGAATAGTTTTTCAGAAAAAAAAAAGTGTTCTCGAATTGTTCGTCCAATATTGAAAAAAAAAATGCTCCAGCTGAGATATTTTTGCACAACGCATTGGCTTTTGGTTAGACAATATTGAAGAATCCATATTTTGAGCAATAATCAGTGGCAGTACTGCGAATGTGGGTACTCGAAATCGATGAAACACGAGGAAAAAGCTTAAAAGGTTTTTTTTTGTCAGATTTAATGAACAATTCAAAAATTTTATTATCAAATGTTTTATGTTGTGAAGAAAACCAATGGTATATTAATAAAACATGGACACCCTGTATCTTCATGACGATGTTGCCAAGGATCGTTATGTGTTAAAACTTCTTATCGAAAAATAATGTCAGCAATTTCTTCTTGAAGTTTTTAAAAGCATATTTGATGCTGAGTATGCCCAATATATCATAGAAACAGGGAATTTGATTGTTACTTACGATGATATATTTTCACTTGCGAGATCTCCATTGGGCGCTAGCCATGATTATCGGTAGTGCACAAACTGCAACCATCAAATAATTACCAGCAATAAAAACATGAAAGGGCTCGTTCCGCTGCCAACCACACTTAAAACTTACCCCATCGGAATATTCCTAAGTTGAAAAAAGAATAGAGCGGGCATTAAGGGTTCTTAAATAAAAACAAAAGCTTAGTTGGGCCACATGTTCTTTGATACGCACAACCCCGTTAGAATAAAGCATATTTCAAGCGGGATATTTTTCTCATTTCAATCAATATTTACATCTTTTATGCCTCTAAATTACACTCAAGATGGCTTTTGTGTGCCCGATTTGCTTTTACATTAACGCCCTCAGCTAAGAATATTAAAAATATGTTTTGCAAAAGTCGATCTTGGTTTTGATTGATGGTTACGAACAATTATTTAACGTCTCGAAATTCATTACGGTCTGAAGTCGTTTCCAACACTTCACTATTAAATCTGAAATTTTATTTTATGTTTATGAATGAATTCGTCAGCTTTGCCACGCTCGATCTGCCATAACATCACTAATACATCATTGGGAAGGGCGTCCACAAATAAGCTATCCTAAAGGGTATAAAGTAATATACCTGGTAAACTTTTATGGTTTCCGCCCTTTCACTTAATTTTATTGTAATTGACTTACGTGTGCATAACGACACCCGTGCCATCGCGTGTATGGGATTATTTGTACCAGTACTTGATATATTGACGCCTCCTCGTTAACATTTTTATTAACCTTTGGCATATAGCCTACATTTACAGGAGGGTAGGTTGCTCTAACAGAAAGTTAGTGCTAGAGAGAAAGCAGAAACACCCTGTGTATTCTAAAAGTGTAACAAACGATAATCTACAGGACGTCAGTTTCTGCAGTTGGACTGCGAGGATCTCGGACCGGTCGATTAGAAATGCGAAATCTCAGAATTTGAAGAATTCCGGTGACTTATGTCAGTGTTGGAGAAAAACCGAAATTTCGGAAAAAATTATTATATTTTTTCCTCAGTATTTCAAAAATTAATGCAAAATGCCTAACACTCCATCACTGCAACTTTTCTTCTTCTGCAACATAGCGATGCCACATTTGTAATCCGACATTTCGATTTTCGGCAAGCATCAACATTCTCGCCATCGACGCAACCCAATTGAAAACGTTCCATCTGTACCAATAAAGTCACGTGAAGAGGTGCCATTATCACATAGCCTCATCTAGCAAAAAATCACGTCCGGAAGGGCAGCAGTAACATAGGACATTTTGATGGACACCGCAAATTTAGGAGAAATCAAAGAAACACATGAAGAGTAAGCAAGGAGTTCAGATATGTAATGAAAAGGAAGAAGTAAAAAGAAACATTTGTTACGAAAATGTTGGTGTCAGAAAGTCATATATGCACTTAATGACTCTGAATTGGAAGATTTAGTAGTTTAATAGTAAAAGTAACATAAAATATTTTATTTGGTGCAAAAGTGTTAAGTTTTTAGTGGGAAGTAACTATCGGCTCCTTTACGTCGGTCTAAGCGGTGAGGTGGCCCTGATGTCGCGCAAGCTCTACAAGGGAAGAATATGCCTCTTAACTAACCACTACAATTACCCTACTTTTCAGGAAACTGAATTGTAACAATCCAATTTAATGTGGGTTTAGTCGATCTATAAAAGGAAATTTCGCAACAATAATTAAATCCAATGCTCAGACCCAGGGAGAATTTCCGATTTAAATCATGAAATTAGTACCCCGATTGGAGCAATGCGTGACGTTCACTTGCTTGTTTAAAACTCACATTTTAATTGGCTTGCGCCTAACTGTTTGAATACGCATGGCATCAACTAGCACGAGTTAATCACTGTTTAGAATGTATTGGAGCGATAAGTACAAATTTTCAACAGGGGATTTAGTTAAGATGAGAAACCAATTATAGCACCCACACACCTTACCACCCTTCATTGGAATTGTTACTGGTCACGATTTGACGAATGTTGCGAGTAACGTGAGAAACATCAAAACGTGCCCCAAATATGATTAAAATGTCATAAGATGCAGTTATATAGGGTACATAGTTCTTGGGTGAAGTCACAAAAGGTGTAGTTGCAGATGCAGGAAGTCGTAAGATGATCCCTGGCCGCCTTCTTTGCTCTGGCAAAAAAGTCTTAAGGGGTTTGAGTCGCGTGCGCGTTTGAAGTACAAAAGATTTGCCGGAAGAAATAAGGTACCGGAAGGCGGCCCACATGTCCGTTCATTGAGTTCTAGAAGCAATGTGCCTTTTATATCAAGAAATCAAGATCTTTAATGTAGGGTAGAGGATCGCGTAATTACTGATTATGTGTCGTTGCAGTTGCATCTGCTCTAGACTTTTTCATTTTGAATATTCGGATAGTGCTGCACATTTAAATAAAGCCACAGAGTGTTTCGGGGCTTTATGCGATACGGGGGGTTGCGTCGGCTCCCTCAGGGGCACGCCTATGGTGAATAAAAATCCGCGCCGTTTGTACTCCGAGTGATTTCAGTCAGCTCCGTCTGTATCCGCCTGTATAATTATTCATTGTGAACGTGAATTTGTATGGAAGCAGCCACAGGACCACTCCCCTGTGGTTTTCTTGAATTTTCTGACATATGTTGTAATTACGATTGCTCGAAATCCACCCCAGCTGTTTTTTCATGGCTAAACGACTTGCGCGATTTAACGATTATTTTCCACCACTTTATTTTCCGTTATGTTCGCATCGTTGCGTTTTGATGGCTTTATTATATCCGGCTCTAATAACGCAGTCCACTAATTCATTGTTACTTTAATTGTTTCTTTGTTTTAAAGACAACTTCCACCCGCCAAAGAAGATGCACGATCCACCCCCTATCGCTATAATCATGATCAGGATGATCGTCATTGAGCTTCCATATCCGACCCCCATTACGTGGGACCGATGACTTGCGAAGTTATCAATGTTGCCTTGTAGCAGTGTTTCGTTAAACTTGTACTTGATATAGTCGTAAACACGTTTTTTTGCAATAGTTCTCAGTTGTTCGTAGCCGTTCTACCTTCTATGATGATGTTTTCGTGGAATCCTTGGATGGCCGATCATTGCTGTTCAACAGTCTCTCTTATACTCCAAGTTCCCCATTGATTGTTGTGTAAGCACATGATGTCTGGTTTCTGTCCTTAATGTGTTGCTTGGGGATTAATTGAGACATCGGTGCAGGCCATGGTTGTTCAGTTCTTTTGCGGGAGGTAGTGCCCATCTACTCTTCGGAATAGCTTAAAAAAGCCATATTTTGGCACTTCTTGTGGGTACTAGAAGAACAAGTCTTTTGGATGTTCTAGTAGGTGGAAAATGTAAATCTGTCTCATTGAGTTGGATTTTTTTGTAGGAGTTTGTGCTCATTTAGCTGAATTTCTATGTGAGTGAGGTTCACACCTTTAGCACTGTAAGCTGGCGGAGCGATGAGGGTCTTTTAAGCAGCGATTGTTTGAAACACCAAATTATTTTTCACTTTGTAGAGGTTCCAATTTCTTGATATTCATTTGTTCTTCATCGAGAGGCTAATCGCTATTTTTATTCAAACTACTCCACAAAAGAGCTATTTAACTCCGTTTTAACTGTGTAAATATATAGTGACCTTTCTCCGAAACTCCATGTATAAAATTGATTTTCTTCCCTTCTAAATCAGTATTATTCTGATTGTGCGTGAGATGTCCGAACATAGAACTCATTTGGGGCAAAAATATGGCGGAGAAAGGGCGATTAGCCACGTAGCTGACCAGATAGTAACGATGGACGTTTAGAATAAATAATCCTCTAAATTGATGGCTAAACATTCACGCACGCAACACCTAACGAAATAAAATATTCATCGTTTTACCTTAGTCGTAGCTCTTATCCATTTGACAATCAATCTAGAGTTACTCATTTGCATTTAAGTGGTTCATTTTGGTTTTATAGTTGATTTTTGGTGACAATTTATTGGCCGATTAATCACGGGCATCAACATTGATAAACCCAAATTTTAAAAAATCTTCATGGGAGAAAAAAAATATCAGAAAATGATTTATACGATTTGTTGATTGTTCGCACCATTGCTAACAAGTTCTCGACTAACCTGAGATAACCAAAAGTGTGATTGTGTTAATTCAGTGAGGTGCTTTGTCTGATTTAAATAGACGATAAAGTGAGGAATTAATCATTGTCACTATACTGAGGTTTTCGAAATAAAAAATCAGTATACCTAGATAAGGGACTGCAGCAGTGGTCTGCTCACTTCCTTTTGTCCGTTTTGCATAAAAGGGTGAATTAAATTAAATTCGTGAGCTTTTAGCCCTAGGCGCCTCAATGCAAATGTTAGCCAGACAGATTGCTCCAAAAAGTACACACATGTGATTTTGTAGTGCAGTTCAAGCCTCTACAAAACCGATTGCCCTGGATGGGTAAACTACATAAGTTAATCGATCAACCATTTACTTTAATAGTTTGAGTCCAATACGCAGTGTAAACAACTTATGCATAATTTAAGGGTAATTTCGTCGGCGGCTTTATCTTTCCGGCGTAATGCTGAAAGGCGGTTAAACTGTATAAAAAGTATTTGGCACACGTGCCGGATATGACGAGGCCTGGACCCCACAGCCCTTCGTTTTACCGTATTGTTCGGGGTGTACAAATTCAAGCGATTATTTCCTGCGATATTTATTTATCATGCCTATTAGGCATGCCGAGCGTAAACGTGATCCTAAATTGAGATGGCTGGGTCGAGTTAATTTTGTTATGTTTTGATTGGATCGGAATGTTATTGCCATCATTCAAGTGGAAATCGATGTTCAAAAATGCAGCGAAACTATCGATTTTGTGCCAATCGTGTAGGGCGCCCACACTCAGGCAGTGCAAAAAACGGAAGGCAGCCATGCGCAGCAATTCCGTGTATAAATGACAAATACGTCAACGGATTATTTAATGCCGGAATCGGCCCCAGATTTGCTCATAGTTTGCATCTTTAATAACATGGATTTTTACAGCGTTACAGCAACATGAATTTTTTAAGTTCTCTCTTTTTATGGCCCAAGACAGATTATATGGCTTGTTACCCGCTGAAGGGAGCTCCAAATAACAATTATGTAGATCATCAAAAGGAAGTCAAAGCGTGCAAAATTAGTGTTAACCTCTAATGCAACATCACTCATAAGCCTCAGTCACTAAATTTTACATATTCGTCTAAAAAACATTGCAGTATTCGTTTTTTTTTTTATGTAAGTAGATGAAGTGAGGCGTGATGAAAGACTACACGGTAACAAATTTGTGCATTTCTTTCGTCTTGTACATCAACGGTCTATTGGTCAAGATCAGCCATGCGTGCTTTAAATCACAATTTCAAGCTTTTTTCAGTATTCAAATATTTGACAAAGCTTCGAAATTTGATGTTCCAAACATTCATCGACTTGAACACAAAAAATCAAGTTATTACTCAACTGCCGTACTTTATGGCTGCGACGAATTAGCAGTAATAATTTGTCAGTTTAATAGATTCGAAGAATACCTGTAAAATGCAATATGGGTCCTAACTTTCCGTTTTTAGTAATCGCGGCTGTTTTGCAAGATTCGATTTATTTAAAATTCCATTCCTTCGTAATAAATAATACTTGTGTGCCATAAGAAATCAGGCGTAATGTAGAAAGTTAATATTGAATTTTGCATACAAGGCAAAATGGGTTATGGCTCTCGTATGTGCAAGAGAATAAAACAGACGTAATCCAAACTTATTGCGAATGATTTTGTAAGTGGGATTTAAGGAAGAGATTAAAAACTGGACGGATCGGGGGGTGTGGAAGCGTATCCCTATACGTTAAACTTTTCCATCGGCGGCAAGTCGAACCCCGATACTTGAAAGGTAAATACCGAGCAAATATTTATCAAAGATAATTACACCGGTGCCTATGGGACTAAAATCTCATTGCCGTTCGTTGAGGGTGCGTTACTCAACTGATAAATCAATTTTATTTCCCGAATTTGCCTCTGCATTGAAATATCTTTAATTCGACAATTTTCGGTGATAACTGCAGATTGATTTTCCGCACCACCCTCGAAAGTGACAGATGAGAATCGTTTCCGTATTTGTCAGCAATCCCTTAACAACTACCCCCAACAACCCCAGTCGACTTGATCTGTTCTGTTCTGCTCCCCGTAATCGGCAATTGAGATGCCAGCAACTGCTGACACTTATAATCGGTCATCACCGTGTGCGCGCGGGATGGAAGTTATTATATTTTATTAGACACATATACTAGAAACATGGAAAATCCGGGATTTTGCGAAATTGGTTTCGTACATGCCGATAAATTGGCTTTTGCGCTCCTAATTTGGCACATGTGCGTACCAACATGCATGTAAATTAATTTTATTGAGCAGTCGGCGTATCCGGGACATTTTAGTTAATGGAGAAGTAATACGGGAACAAATCAAAAATGTTAGGCGCTTGAATATTTTTGGAGTGGGACTCCGACGTGACACGAATCCGCTAGAAAAACTGCCCCTAAAAAGCTTTTCGTTCTCGCCAGCTTTCTCCGGATTCCCTTAGACGCTCGGAAAACAACTGCTCGTGCGAGCCCATAGGTTGTGGCACTAACTCGGATTTGGCGCACTGCGGACCGACTGTCAACGCATTGCGGCCCCTGTCAACTAGATATAATGGCTTACTCCTGGCGTACTTAAATAAAAAATAAAGCGATTTAAAGGGGCGGATATCCGCGTAGGAAGTTTCTGCTTTATGCAAGTGTAAATCAAATATTTGGATCTCCAGTGCGGGTTGTACTATGTATATATTAAATTGGAGCCAACCCTTTGTTGGTCAATAAAAGGAGATAAAAGTCAATTAGGGAAAACCGTGGACCGGCGTTCATGAGCTTCGTTTCTAGTTAATCAGCCAGTCCGGAAAGATCGGCTTGCAGCGCGACCCCTGTGGGTGACAGCAGTAAGCAGGACGCGAGCAATTTGTTTGCGCCACGATTCGTGCCTCGGGCCCGCCATCACCGAACCACTAACGATCAACTGCGCCTGAATTGATGCGACACGACACCCTTAACCCCCTCAGTTCTCGGGGAGTCAAACCCGCCACCAAATGTGACCGCCCTTATAGACGGCCAATATTAACAGTGGCGCGCAGTTTTTTAGCTCCGTTTAATAGTTCTAGACTTTAAGCCGAGTTAAAAGAATAAGTTGTTGCTGAGCTTTTAAAATTTGCCACACGGTTGCATGTGCGATATTCAATTCACTGGCAATTTTTCGCATACTAATTGCTTACGTATACTGTTGTTTTTTCAACATACGGCCCTGATAAGTTTTCATCTATTTTAATTAGAATTTTATTAGAAATTCATGATGATATGTCGCACTTCGCAATTTGTGCAAATTTTCGTTTTTTATTACTTTTTTCTTTTACGGAAACGCTTGCTGAAATTTCGCGTAAAGAAATAATCACGACGCAAAGATCGTTCACCATCGGGAAGAGCCTGAAACATCCTAAAATTTTTCAGATTCACCCGCTAAAATTTGTCTACATCTACATATTTAATTAACAACCTGTACAACCTTGATTTCATGCTGCGCTCCGCACACCAAGCGTTTCCTTACGTTTAACCACTGACTCAGTTTAGGAAAGATTTTGGCAACAAAACTTTTGTTACACTTCAATTGTCAGAGCTATTTAATTCTCTTTAGTTAACCAATTTTCATTGAAAAATTACCATTTTTGAAGCCATAATAGTACATTTCTCGAAATAAGCAAAGCTGAATAAAATTCATGACAATAATATGCGGGTTTTTAAAATATGTCCGTTGGGATGTGACAGGTTATAAGCCAAGTTGGGAAATCCGTGCACGCCTCATTGATTTTCTGTTATTGAGATCCAAAGCGTTTTCGATATGCATTTTTCTCTTGACGAAAGCCAATTGACTGTTTTCTCGTCGTACTGCTGGAGATGGAAAGCAGGGAAATTAAACGGAAAAGAGGAAATTCTTTAGAAATTCTTGATTCGTATTTTTATTATATTACGAGCTTAAGCTATTTGAGCTCGCAGCGTCTTTAAAGAACTATTTTTTTACAATTAATTAAGTTGAAACAAATAAAAAACTATCAATTTTCAAAAAAGCTCAATTATCGATTTCAGATGTGACAGAGAGACTCCAACATGGCAGCGCCAGAAACATCGACCAAACTACACAACGACATTCCATCAGTTTCTCCTCCACCCTCCAGGACGCTCAAATTTTCCATAGCCAAAATCATGGAGCCCGACGTTAAGCAGAAGAAAAAAGATTTAGACAACGAGAAAAATCTCACATTCTCCTACTCCTCAGCCTTCGAATCTGCTTTCAAGAAATATGTCCCTAATGTGCTTCAGTCGCACGAACTTTTGCAGAACTACCCCCTAGTATACTATCATCCCAGTCAACTGATGCTAGGGTCTATGTCCCTGTATAACCCAGCAATACAAGAGCGCAACGAGAATAGTTCCGGGCTGCCGCCTCAAGTCCCTCTAGAAAGCGGTACTAAAGCTCATTCTTCAGTGAAGCCAGCACCAAAGAGCACTGGTGGCAGTACCAACAACAACAACAACAACAACGCAAATGGAGAGTCAAACTCGTACGCTCCAAAGGCTAAAGTGTTCGAGTGTGGCGAGTGCGGGAAAGTCTTCAATGCGCATTACAACCTCACGAGGCATATGCCGGTGCACACAGGCGCACGGCCTTTTGTATGCAAAATATGCGGGAAGGGTTTTAGACAGGCGTCAACTTTGTGCAGACACAAAATCATTCATACGTCTGAAAAACCGCATAAGTGTCATACATGCGGGAAGGCCTTTAATAGGTCATCTACTCTGAACACGCATGCAAGAATACATAACGGCTACAAGCCTTTTGTGTGTGAGTACTGCGGGAAAGGTTTCCATCAGAAGGGCAACTACAAGAACCATAAGCTGACCCATAGCGGGGAGAAGGCTTACAAATGTTCTGTTTGTTCCAAAGCTTTTCATCAAGTTTATAATCTCACATTCCACATGCACACTCACAACGACAAGAAGCCGTTTACATGTCGGGTGTGTGGTAAAGGCTTCTGCCGTAACTTTGATCTCAAAAAGCACATGAGGAAGCTCCACGAGCACTCTGGAGCTGCCGTGGGTAGTAGCGAATACAGCCCAGTACCACCAGTGGGGTCAGGGGGCAGTATTTGTACAGCGGAAAGAGATATTCATCACTTTATTAGCCCTTTTATGTCAGTTCCTATGTACGCGTCTAAATTGTTGTGACCATTGTATTAGGCCAGTGTATAGAGTGTTCTAAAAAGGTTGATTTAAGCATTGATGAGGGCGCTTTGCATTGGGCTCTATGCAAATTTCCATACTCCCTAAGACCAAATAGTGAAAATATAACCATTACTTGTACCTTGTATCTAAATAATAATAGCCAGCATATACCCGTGTAAATAAACATCAAGTAGTCAGTTCCATTTCTCTAAATGGTCTCAACTTTAACTCTTCGTCGCTTTTGCAGATCAAAGTCCCCCACATAAACAGATTTTTATCAGTTCGGCTTTTCCTAAAAGGGCAGAGCTTTCAGTTTTATTACATATTCACTAAAGCCTTATAGCTGTTTCCACATCGTGATACCCTGCTGAATGTTTCAGGACGGTTTTCATAGTAATTATTTTAGCTTTGTCATTTGTGGTGTTGCTTACTTCATCGTTTTCTTTTAAACATTTTCAAGCTTGCAGTTTCGACAGTGTTTACCATTAGATTCGTCAGGGATCGCAACTCAACCATACCGACCTTGTGTAATGTCCATCAGCGTTATGCTCATTTCGTTTCCTCACTTTAAAAGGGTATGATGATTCTTCAGTGTGAAATCTTTTCACTTCGTTGAAGTTTAGTGGTCTGGGTGACTAATTCGCATGTGTATAGTCACCAACTGCCCTCATACGCGCAGTGATAGATGAGTTAATTAGGGCTGCTCATCTTAACGAGCGAATTTGGACTGCTCATCTTAACAAGCAAATTATACTTATAAGAAATATTGCTCTACCTGTATATGACATAATTAAAAGGTAATTTGTAAGTAGTAATCCCTTTATTTTCATGTGCAATATTAAATCGTATGCTAGTCTCACATGGAGACTAAATAAACTTTTAACGTGTAAAAATTACATAGTTTAAGTAAATGTTGTTTCCTACTAGAATTTGTTTGATTTCACCTCAAGTTAAATGGGTTAGAGGGATAATGCTGATTTGATGCCATCTTAGAATGGTCATCCGCTGGTAGTAGATCTTCCCTCCAGGGATGAAAGAAAACTTAAAAAAATCTCGTGTTCTGAAGGATTCAGGCTCACTTGCCAAATATTTGCCGATCAAAAATTTTGTCTGAAGAGGCACCCAGGGCTCACGCCCACGTTACGAATCTGTCGAATTCCCACGAACCTCGTACTGACTGGACACAAATCCCGAGCATTAGTGGTAGGTATTTTTTTTTTAAACAGGAATAAATGTCTGCTAGAAGTCTATTATTAAAGTGATAAAAGGGATAATTGCTCTTTGTGGCAATGTTTAGCAATATTCGTAAATCAAAGTGAATATGATAAAAAGTCAAGAAAGTCAATGTAAGTCATTGTAATTAATGTGAACAGCTTTTATTTTTAAGCCCTCTACTAAATAATTTAAGCCCTCTGCTAAAATTTGCAATTTTCAAGTCTATTTTTTTTCGAAGCTGGCAAATTTGAGAAGCAACTTAATATGGAAAAATATGCTTGAGCTTTATGGACGCACGCAGAAAGAACTGAATACTTGTTTTGAATATCTAAATCTGCAAGTTTTAATTAACATCAGCCAAATACATTTAAACAATAGTAATAGAATATTTATTTCAAATAAAAGACGAATTGAAATGTACCTTAAATATGCTATTTGAGTATTTAGTCAACACGAGAATGAAATAAAGATGTTTGATTCGACTGGTATCGTGATTCACGTATTGGTGGAATTGTATGAATAACAGGAATGCCTGTATGTGGTTTCCCATCCAAGCTAACAAAATCGAACATCTAAATTGAGGGGCTTAGCGGAACTAACTGAAGAGCTTCAATAAGCTCTTTAGATAGCTTTAATAAGAGACGTTTAACGGATCTTACCACAATGCACATACAAATAAAATTTTACCGAATAAGGGTTTAGTAATATGCTCAGCTATGTATAATAAAAAAAACTACTGTTTCAGCAGCTTCTATAGCCGATTTATATGCCCTTAAGTCGTGGTGTTTTGAATTATTGAATTTTTTTGATCAAACGGATATGATAGCGACAGAGGAAACGAATCTTCATCCGAGTCTTGATTAGTTTGAAACTATTAATTGCAGTGCAGAGTAAACTTCAGAGTTCACTGCTTGATTTCTGTTATTTTTAATACAGGGAAGCATACTAATTGTTAAAGTTTTTTAGATATCATAGATGTGCTAAAGACACGTAGTAATATTAAAGAAATATCTAGGAGTCACCGTAACTGTACCATATATATCTACGTCAGATCAATGCAACCGGGCAAAGCACCATAAAGACCTGTTACTGTGAGTAAGAAGAGTATTTTTTCCATGCGAATTATTAATGGATGTGAATTTCGTCATTTAAAGCTAGAAAATCTTCAGTTTTTTGCATTATCATGACCCTTGCGGTGAATTCAAGAAACCCCTTTTTCTCCTTGGGCCCTAAAGTACCTCTTTAGGTACGTGTTCACGGGTGAATAATGTTGCATTTTAAGATCGCCTGGAAAAAATACTGTTTGTGTTATAATTTTCAGAGCAAAATATGATGAAATTATATGAAGGACTGCAAGATTATATTTTTTAAGATTTGGTTGTTAAAATTTCACTCACCACCATCTATCTTTCCTGTCTTAAAAACTGCCAAGTTCTCGCGTTACAACTTCTACAGCAATCAGTAATACAAATTGATTTTAGCTTGGTATGAACATTAAATCGAAACGTATGATAGTAAATTAACTCTCAAGGCCAACAGATGGCACGAGTCAAAATCCAACTCCCGCCATGGGAAAACCAGAAAACTGTTTCTTTCCTTCTTGACAAAATCAATGAGCCGACCTAACAGAAACACGCCGATGTGGCGACGACATCTATGTTGGGCAAACCCAGGCAAATCCATCCCTTCTATTGATCATCCTTTTAATGAAGCATAGCATTAAAGAGCAAAGGGGAGCGACAGTAAATATTTAAAATGCCTAGTCCACGGTAGTGTCGCAATAAGCTTTTGTTGTAACTGTCGCTGAACGTTGTTCAATAGACTGAAGTGGTCAAAGTTAATTGGAAAACTAATTAATTAAAATGTCCTTTAATGGGTCAGCATATGTAGTAAAAGCCAACAACAAACCGACGTACATATAGAAGTATGTCTTTGATCGGGTTTATTAGGAGAACAATGAGCAACTATGCAATAATCTACTGGTAGGTGCCAATTTATTGTTGTCATTTAGAGCAGAAGGGCCTCAAGAGGTGTGCATGAATTAAGTACGAGGAAGTCGCAGTAGATCGATATAATAATAAGGAAATTGTCTTTATTTTAAGAAATTATCTAGCCTTCAAGACAGTGGACCATAAATGTGATCAAAATTGAGATCAGTTGCTTAACACGGTCTAGACTAGTGTTTTTTGTCTTTATTAGAAGTGAGAAAATGTGGCTGGAATCTGAACTAGAGTATGATTGTGCATATCGTGTGGTTAAAGTAATTAGTTTGTAAATGAGTCGCAAGGCGTTAGTAATGTGTGATAAATAACTTTTTTCTATTTATTACTTTCATAAGTGAAAGTTCTAATTTGTGTGCTCCCTAACATATTTTGAATTTTCTTCTTCTCTTGCATAGTGTTATTTTTAGCGAAAAACTATGTTTAAATGATTTTTTTTTAAGTTCGAATATGCTAAAAACTTAGTTAAGCTGTGTAAGTAGCAAATGCGCAGCCGCTCGGATGTAGTCAGGCCGCCGCGTACAGCTGCACTTTGCCATAGCCCACACATAGATATACATGTAATTTCCTAGATCAATGAAATCTATAAAATCTATCATTTGCCCACTCACCTGTTCAACTTTGAAAGTATATATCCCCGTATACACACATCAACGATATTAACATTTGTTTTTCCTAATAATTTTATGGCAATAAACTGACCTAACCAAATATTTTGCAGGATATTTCTAAATAGTCGCAACAGTGTGTGTTGGCCCTTACATGGTTAATTATAGATTTATGTATTCAAAATTGTTTACTTAGTACTGCTACGACATAAACATGCCACCACAACTCAGATTAGTATCCAATAGTAAGGTAGAAAATTGATGTTCAATGCCATCCTATTCATAAAGTTGTAATATAAGCTTTAGTCGGACATTTTAATCCTGGGGATCGATGGGAAAATTGTGGTTTCAGCAAGTTTTTAGCAATTTTAGGGAAAGTTGAGAGAGGCGATACGTCAAACTTTATTAAACTTAGTGATTTTTATTAATGGCAAGATTTCTTCGAGCGAAATTTACTTTTTTCATATCTCCCCTGGTTTTTTTTCGTATATTTCAACACTAATTTACGTTATTCGGGCTTTTAGTAGGGACGTATACAAAAAAAATACAGCAATTGGGTCAATAAATTTATCGCTTAAATCCCCTCTATTGTGCTTTGTTTGAATAATCTTTAATTATTCATATCAAAATAAATATCTAGACATGAACAATAGTAATTATACGTATACATGCGACTACTTCGAGTAGTATCGTTTTCTCTCCTGTATCCCGCAGGAAGTACGATATGTCTTTCAATGCACAGGAAGAACCTTTTGATAAGGCAGTACCACCAGTGAAAGCGTAGAGTCAATAACTGTTCGTAAATAAACGCGAAAAATTTTTAAAGATGATTGTCAAAAATGTCTGCCTTTTTTGTGTAAGTATGTTTATGAGTTTTAAATGTTAGTCACATTGGGTATCTTCACCGTGAATTTATTTATAGGTATCTTATAGGGCAGTTGAAATTATCATTAAAAGTTCATTACTTTCGTTATTTGTTTTCTATAGAAAGTAAAACTCTCTGCCAAAGTGAAAAAATTCACAAAAAATCAGTCGATCCAACTAACCTATGCAGAGCCAAAGACCGCTCTTGCGCAAACCCTCAAACTGTATAAAATTAAAGAGTAAAAATTATGACAATAATATAATTTTTTTAATGCATGTACACTGGTAAATTTGAAGGTCTGTATGCCAAAGTGCTGTGGCCACTTTGAATTGACCATCACTTTGCCGTGCGCGCATGCAGTCGCAACAGTAGAGAGCTTAACCTTGTCTTTCTTTCAGGAAAAGATAGCTTCCCAAATTATGAAGATTCCTATGAAACTGTACCTTATAGTATTTATATGTGCAACAATCTTATTTGTCCAGTACCACATTTACTATCCTTACGCTTCGAGTGAATACCCTTCTGACAGGAAAACCCCGGTAAGTACTGCTCCACTTCAATCTTCTCAAGTACTCGTATCATTCAATTACTTTTCAGTGTGAAGAAATATTAAGCAAAGTGACTTCAGATCTTCCTCCTTTGTATATAATCACTCCTACCTATAGAAGAGCAGAACAACTAGCAGAGCTGACTAGAATGTCTCACACCCTAATGTTGGTACCCAATTTAGTGTGGCTGGTGATTGATGATGCTTACAGTCCTAATAGTCTTGTAGATAATATTTTACGCAGATCCGGGATCAGATATCATTATATGATAGGTAAGTTTCATAACTCATATTCGCAAGTCGTGCTAATATCGAATACTACACCGGCGCAGTAATTTTGTTACGTGGAATGAAAGATTTCTCGTTTTTAGCCCCGATGCCAGCACAATATAGGAACAAAACCAAAGGTCCAAGACCTCGAGGAGTATCTAATCGTAATAAAGGTTTGCAATGGATACGAGAAAATGCCTATACCGGGGCATTTTATTTTGCAGACGATGACAACACATATGATTTGGATTTATTTAGTGAGGTAAAAACAGACAAAAATGTTGATTGCGAACAAAAAAAAATTTTTTTAGATTAGATACACGAAACGCGTTTCGTTGTTTCCTGTCGGTCTCATCACCAAAGCAGGAGTGAGCTCGCCGATTGTTAAAAACGGCACTTTCGTTGGGTTTTATGATGGTTGGCTAGGAGGCAGGAAATTTGCAGTCGACATGGCAGGCTTTGCAATTTCAGTGCAATTCCTGCTCTCTAGACCACAAGCTTCAATGCCTTTCAAACCTGGATTCGAGGAGGACGGATTTTTGAAGAGTCTAGCTCCCTTCGAACCCTCTGAAGCTGAACTCTTGGCTTCGAATTGTACTAGAGTAAGTATGTTAGACAAAACGCGCGCACGCGCATATGCCCATGCCCCTCTCGGCTTCGCCAACTTCTTTTCACAACTATGAAAATATTTAATAACTGTTTTAACATTTATTTTGTAGATTTTAGTATGGCATACGCAGACAAAGAAAAACGAACCTGCTTGGCCGCTGGACTATTCAAAACACAACAACACAAATTTGGTATCGCTCAAAAACATTCTCATTTAGTTAGGGGTTTCCAGTTTCAGTTTACCTCGTTCAATTAATTTGAAATAATCTGGACTTATTGGGCACTGACAGTTACAACGTCGTCAGATATTAAATTTTTCTTAATAAGCCCAACAGCATATCATTGCATAAAGTGAATAATTGTGATTATATTGTTTTAGTAATTTAATTGTAGTTCATGTCACTAAAATTTCAATTTTTGAAATTCGTAAGAGGATAACAAAACGTCTTACTTTGTACCTGAGGGCGTGTCCCGAGGTAAAAAAATCCGTTGTTGTAAAATACTCTTCTCAAAAGCGGAAGGACAGGCAGAGCAGAGTAAGAATATTTTTGTAAAGAGGCGTTGATCAATAGGCTCAAAGTTAGGGTAAAATAAGAAAACAAAATTCAATGCAAGTTAACTATGGTGAGCACCTTATCTTAGAGAATTGTTTTTTACGCAGTTTTTTGTTGAAATGAACAACATAGAATTTTACGTCTCAAAGGTTTAAGCCCATGTTGGGTTTTGGCTTATTAAAATTACCCTTATTAAACTTAGCAAACATGGCAAGAAAATACGCTATTTTATATTTACCTGGTACCTACCCGTTTGTTTTTGGACTAACACTTTTTTCCACTGTTCAGAAATTTTATTCCATTCATTGTTAAGTCCGTCCAGAAGATGAGAAATCCGAACCCGCAAGCAAATTCAATCTTATATCTAAATGAAGCCGAAATCTCGAACCAGGCTCCTGGAAATGCCTTGCGCATTAACCAGCATCGAACGCTACATCAAAACATATTATTGTGTGAAAAGGGTGCTCACCATACTTAATAATAATTACTGTGTTTAAATTGAGTATTTTAAAATGTTATCGCTTATACATGTATTTCTGGCATAAATAGTCGAAATGTTATTTCCTCTTCTAAAATGCATAACGTATACATGAAATTTTCTCTGTACTAGGTACCTTTATGATCTGCTCAAATGTTAACGAAGAAATTCGGGTTGTAATAAAACTAAATCGGTATACTTTTATATACGGCTTATCTATGCTAGGCAATAGAAGGCCAGGTGTATTTTATGATGGCGCATGGCATCTTGTTGCTTCTAACCTAGCTGTGGCGTCTACGCAGAGACTTCAACAGAGTTGAAGCCTGTGAGGAATTATTTGAACAGTTACTGAAATAGTGGCTTATCAATCATGTAAAATATAAATCTTAGTGTAACGTTTTGATGGAGATCTTGGTGAATTCTCTAATCAGGTAGTACACTTTTATATCGCGGAAAGTTAATTGATTTTTTTAACACAAGGAGGTATTAATGTAGGATTATAATAAACTGTACTTAATGTACGATAAATTTACTTGGTTAAGCTTTTCTTAGCTATAAGTAGAATAGCGTACACCAAAGAGCATTGGGTAAATCGCCGATAGGAAGACAATTGTGATATAATTTATAAGAATGTGAAGATAGTTAGATACATATCCATATCCCATTTTGTTTTATCAACGTTATTATAAGTAATGGGGCTGTGGATGATTTTATTCCTACTTATGTAACCGATCATTATACACAATCAATAGAAATTAAAGTGATATTTATCTGCGAGGAAATGTTTCATTTAAAACTTCGGGAAGTTTCATATTAAATTCATCCCCAACAAAACCTTTTGTTAGAATTACATCCAGTAAGTATATTGCTCCAACTTGATACTTTTACTTAGAATACTGATAGGTGCGAAGTTTCATTTTGTAATATACACTTTATTCAAGAAATTTTCATGAAAATATGAATCCACATTTTGTATTACTTACTCGTTCCCTCAAGGGGTGCTCAGAGTTCAAGGCTTTTATAAATGACTGCTGCTATGACAAAGCTCTCTATTTTCATTTTGCCGCAGAAATAGCAATTTTTAAATTGAAAACTGAAATGAAACCTCCACAAACGTTTTCCTCCGTAATGGCCAATAAAAACCTGACGACTATAAATCAGGTGATCTTGATGGCCAAAGAATTGAAGTTAAAAAAAGTTTAAAGAAAGGTTAAAAAAGGGGACCTGCTTCGTGATTGCATTTCTAACCCGAATCGACCTGAGCCGAGGCACAATAATCGTTAGTCATAGAAAACTCGTCTCTGAAAACTCTCAAACCCCAAAAGGCCTGTTATTCCTTTCAGAATGGGGATCGAAAAGGACGGACAACTACGTTTTCGGATGTTTTGATTTTGGTACTTTAGCTTCGGAGGGAAACCAGGCAGTGGAGATTTACCGGAAGCCAAGTTATACGGACGCGCTATCTTTCCAACCACCACCCCAGGCAAAAAGTGGGGTGATAAAAACATTGAAGGAAAGGGTAATCAGAGTATGCTTGCTGGAACATCTCCAGGAAAGTTACGACATTGCAGAAAAATTTGCAGTGTTAGATTGGCTAGAGTTACTACTAATATTTCTCGACAAATACCAAACCAACTTTTTCGTAATTAAAACAAACATGAAATTAATGCCCTTTCGATTCATTTAAAGATTAACTGACAACGATAGCTTGGATGATGCTCACCAAAGATATTGTTCTCGTATCTGCGCAACTCCTGTTTGGAGCTTCGCTTGCAGAAGCATATGTGGTGAGGTCAGTGATTATTTACATAACAAGCGAAGAAAGTAGCTAATAAGCACGAGCCGCAAGTGAGCGCGACAATCACGCCAATATCTTAGGGAACTTTCTTGCGAGTTTTGTACGTTATTTTCGCCCCGACCATGAACCATATTTGCAAGAAAAACTATAAATAAAAAGTTTATCCGGCACGGACCCACGTCATTGCAGCGTAAAGCTGCCATTACTTCAGCTTTATCAATACGAGGCGAGGCTTTTAACATTTCGTGATACTTTTTTGAATATTATTATCGATATTTACATAGGACACGTAGGATGTAGCTAATCTATTGGTAGGTTGATTGTTTAACTAATACAATATCATACTATAGAGTAGTTCATTGCGTTGTGTCCATAATTCATTGGTTTTTCTTAACACACGAGTTTGTTACGAATTTCTAACGCGCGCGTGTGTTAGCGAGTTTCCGTGACTATCTCCGTTGATTGCGTCTACTTTCGTAGGTGGTCGTGGAAAAATGCATTACTTTGGACAGTGTATCGCAAAGCTACAAAATATTAACCAAAGCTAGGTCACTCTATGGACAATGAATACTTTAAAAACAAGCCCAAGCTCGAGCTAGATTCTATGCTAACGATTGAACACTTGCATGTTAATCGACATCTTAATGTGTGTAGATTTCAAAACAAAGTAATCTGGTGAAAATGCAACAGCTTTAATCAAATAACTAATATTGTTTTAACATAGTTAAATATCGACCGAGTTGAAACTGCATGCTTTTGCATAAACAGGTATGGATATTATTGGATTCGATGGTGAAGAAAAACTAAAGAATCATTGGCTCGTTCTGAGGTCACCAACTGGGATTACCGTTAAGTTCAGACATACATAATTAAGACAATGTAAATGTTATGTATTATAGAAATATTCATTGAAACAAATCACCTGATCTAGTGCCTTTAAAAACTAAGTTATCTCGCCTAACACACCAAAAAAGAAATATATAATCCAATGACCTCGACGTTACCATTTCTAACTACACATTCGCGTTACGTAATTTGTGATCTACATTACACATGGTTAAACGCGCCCCATATAGTGCACTCACTTTAAAATATTCAAAATTGAATTCGTTTTTTGCTGTGTGTTTCACACGTGTACTTATTGGCTTCATCAGGCATATGTACGTATAGAGTAGGTATTCATACATCATGATTCGTATGTCTGAAGACTAATGCACATACAGGTGTAGCCTAGAAATGATGGAAAGAAAAACAGAAAAGACGAGATGGAAGAAAAAGAGAAACAAAAAAAGATAAAAAAAGAAGGGAACAATTAAAAGAGATTGGCAAACTTGGACTGTTTTGCAGAAGGACTGAGCTGATGCCTGCTTGTGGTTCCATTTCCCCTGTTCGTTCTACCCTTCCAAGCTACACCGGCACGTGCGTATATGTTCAGATATAGCAAGAATGATGTGTGTGTACCTACTTTGTAGGCATATATGTATGTCCGATTAAATCAGTAAGTAAAAATATATATAGCCGAATTGCCCAAAATTATTATCGAATAGTCAATTACTTTTGCTGGCTTACCACCAACTTTTACTAAATTTCTCTTCAACTGCATAAAACTTTTCCACTTATGAACATTCCCGGTTGCGTGAATCCCGGCGGGGCACATTCCATCGTACGTTTACGTGCCTGATGAAGCCAGTCAATAGAAACACGTGTTACGGGGCTTAACATTAAATTTTCCCGTTTTGAAATAGTGTAAAAGTTTTCAGCTTCATGTCTCATGATAAGAATGAAAACAAACAATATCATGTAAAACGCACAACGTGCCCCTATTTAGAAGTGAGATTATAATTATTTTGTGTTAGAGCTATATTACGTACCCGTTGGCAATACTGCAGTCACCCAGAACACCAGCCATTGCATTAGCTTGTAGGCGGAGTTAAGCGCTCTGATTTGCGCAGTAGCTAAGTAGCATAAACTCCAAAGAGTACATTTTACTGTGCTTTATATTTTGACATTTAACAACTCGTTTTGCTTAAAGAGTCTCAAAAAAGTTTGTGAACAACCAAATATATCTTTAAATATTTCATTTTTGTGAAAACCCAGAAATGCAGCAGAAGATTTACTTACAGATTTTTTTTTTAGATGCCGTGAACATTGGCAATTGTGAGCATGGAAAAATCGAAGTGTTTGATCCGCTGTCAGGTGACTTAAAATTCACTGAAATTTTGCAGGTGTATTTAAAATTGACGTTTCATTGAAGGTATTATATGACCTATCGCACCATTAAAAATGACCTTAAAAACGTCACAACTCCGACAGGTGTTAAAATAAAAGTAAATGTCAGTATCATCAAAATGTGTCATTAAAAGTAAATTCCCTGACGTGTTTCTGGCTTTGACAAGAACAAATTACTTAAAGTTTTGAACGTTTGTAGACTTTTCGTGGGAACAAGTGTCGACGGCTGTTTCACGCATTATAACATAGAATATAATTTGAATGAGTTTATCTAAGCTTAGGTACTAAAACACCTTCGCCGTTACGTTGAAAAGTTTGCGTGGCTGTTTTATCCTAGATAAATACGAGAAGCCTAGAATTAATTTCTGACTTTATAGTCCTAAATTAATCCTGGACCTTTTACTAATTATTTCAAGACCTTTTTTTGGAGCAGATAAAAGAGGAAAATTAGTTATGGTGACAGCGAGACACGTAACTTTAATATGGGAAACATACATATGTGCTAGACCCTAGTTTAACACCAGCACAGAGCGTTAGCCGAGTGTCATTGCACATTTTCATTTGTAAATTACGCTTTTTTCGGCTTTATTTAGGGTAATTTTTTATGATGTTTGAGAATAAGCCGAAAAGAAACTTGAAACAATTTTTCCTCGATTTGTGCGGGTGGCAATTGTACGCCTTTTGTTTCACAACAGAAAAACATTCCCTATGGCAATTCCTCCTTCAATCATTTTTCATTGAATTATACTGAAATGCGAACTTTTAATTCGGGATTTTCATCTAAAAATGTGGCACTTTTTACCGTCCATCAATCCGAAGTTGCCATTTTTCTTTCTTTCGGCCGCCTCATCTTCCCCTATTCTGTGAAACTCGGTCATTAATTATAATTTTAAAATGTAGGACATACCCTACTATTCATTGGGGCCTAAGAAGATGAAAATCGGTGGCCGTAATCAGGGGTTGGAACCTTCAGTATTCTTGGAAGGGAAAACTTTTTATCAATTTTTTATGTAGGTCTGAGCGTTCCGGCAAGTTTAATTGTAATCGGTTTTGCTTTAGATTTTCATTGACCAAGGCGATCAATGTAATAATTAATTCCGGGTTTAATAATGTGCCACCTTGATAAACGCGGTATTGTGAGAGTGCCTTAATGCAGGTTTATTATAAAAAAAAATGACAAAGATATCGTTCGTCCCTGGAGGACGATAATCCTTCTTCGGAAAATAGGGCCCCAGCGAGACGAACAATATGCTGAGATTTTACTGATCATGGAAACTTTGAGAAAGCAAACTGGGACGGGGATCCAGATTTGCTTAGATTCTCCTTCGACGCATTAGGCGTAGGTTATGCGCAGCACGCCTGCGCGAACTGTTTGTCCCAGCATTTCCAAACAATTTATTCCCCCATATCCTGATATCCATAGAACGAAGTAGATCTAGTGCAAACCTAGCATCCCTTTCAAAACACACGTAGTGAGAGATAATGTGAACGAACTAGGAGCTTTTTTTTATCTAAAGCTCTGATTAGCAGATAATGTTGCCAGTTTTTTGAGGTTTTAATATTCTTAACTTAAGACTGATAGAGCTTTTACATTTTTTTAAGGATGAAGCTTAAAAGTGGAAGTGCCAAATATTTTTGCAAAAATTGTTTTGATAAATGGTAGGTCAATTAGTGACAATCGAATGAATCCTCCCAAGTATTTGGTGGTAAGTGCGTTTTGTATAGCAAAGTTTATTCACTTTTAGTTGCTACTCGTATGTGCATGAAATTGTGGCTAATGCACTAAAGCTGTCAAATGACGCTGAATAAATTTTCCCCAAGTGCCTGGGTAATTAAGACCGATAATTTAAACACAGACATTAACCGGAAAGGAGAATTTCCCAGCCAGCTAAAAAATCCAGTTCATTACGACTACGAGATTTTACGACCAAAACCATTTATCAGCCTAAATAGCCATGCCCAGGTTTCACGAAGTGCTTTCAAGTTCGAAAACTATCAAGACGATTGACTGGTTAAGGGATGAAGTTTAAATTTTAATTTGCTTCCCAGTTAATTAAAAAAGTTACCCTCAACGTATCATTAATAACTTTGTGCTGATATTAGTTGCTTTCACGTAGAAGCCAATAACTTCGTCTTGAATTGTTTCCTTTAGCTTGGGTTAGATTATAAACAGCTTAACTTAATGGTTCACGACATACTGACATGCAAAAGTTCCGATTATCAAACTTCGAGGGCTGCAACTTCCCAGCGATAACAAACTGTGACAAAGGGCCTACACTTTCTAATCCTGGACGCTGAAGGGCTAAAATTTGAGCCCGCTGCAGGAGATCTATTAATGAAGGATTGCTATTGCGGTCTGTAAAAAAGTTTCACTGCCCCACCTCCTGAACGGGTGAAATTTGCGTATTTATAACCGATATCAATTGGCTGACACGCAGTAGGTCTCCTTTGAATAATAAAACAAGATAAAACGCCTTTTAAAATATTCAGGTTTATCTTCATTTTCTCTCCACCTGTGCTTACGAGGATATTACCATGAACGGGAGAGTTTTACGACTTAAAGTACTCTAATTTTGATTGATGGAGAAATATCGAACCTTGTCAAAATTGAGAGATTTAATAAGTGGAAAGTGCGAAGTGCAGAGCAAAAATTGCTAATAAAAGTCGTTTGGATAAAAAGCATTTCCATGTTTTTTAAGTCGATGTTATTCCGTATTGTTATGGACACAAATGCTTGAAGGCAATTATTTACACTACGCTATTTCCTCACACTTTAAATAATGTAATAGCCCTTCCATCACTTTCTCTTTCAAACTTACTTGAAAATTAATGTTCTCCCCATCATCGCCACTCTCTCTTCCCTGTTGTCAGGTAATGTTTTAAATTCGTCAGAAATCGCAACTCATACGTTTATTCAAGAAAATAACCCGCACTCATATGTTCTCGTCCTCTCCAAACCACTTGGATGGAATCGTCATATTTTCGGTGTGTCTAATGTTGAAAGTGTGAAATATGGATATGGAGGATAGACATTCCACGCCTCTTCTTAGATACCTGTTTCTGGTCTTGCGTTGCTTCTTTTAGTGTTACTCAATTTTCTTATTGACTTTTTCTAATCTTGTCTCTGTCCTAGATCTCCGCCTTGTCAATTCATTAACGTTTTACTAGACGTTTCCATTTATTTTAAATCAAAATTCATAGGGCACCACCAAATGTAATTTCATATAGCTGAACCATCAGAGTCTGTCATTAGTTTTCGTAGCTTCTCTTGGGCTTCGCAGTAATTATTTTAGTCCGCGTGTTTGTTCTAAAGGTAGTTAAATGAATTATAAGTTCTTAAGTATATGTCGCTCTCTAATTCTCATCACATAGTTTTGCTACTCACACAACGCTCTTTTTCCCAGTAAGTGTGTTCCTGATCATTAAATTGATAAAAACCAGAGTGAAAATTTTTAACAGATTGACGAGTATGCTACAAGGCATTCACGTTTTTATAAGACTAAATCCGTATGGTTAGAATTTTTTTATCCCCTTCATTTCGTTCCATAACTAACGCTATTTTAGTTATTCACAAAAATATCAGGCAACGTATGAAATTTTTTTCTGAACTTTAATATCTAAAAATTCTAAAAAAATATAGCAATGACGGGGTGTTGTATATGTATGGTTTTCCTATTATGCGGGGCCACCCTGTATATCATATTATAAAAGTGTGGTTGTTGAGTGCAATAACGCTGAAATGTAGTGTAATTGTATAGGGCAAGGGATTGAGCCGCATTGATTGAGAGGGATTGAGTATAGCTCTAATGGGCGCCTCGACATACCTATAGCAGGGATGATAAAGTGGGCGTCTCTACTGTACCCTTGGATTGAATACAACATTTGGTTTCAGTGACTTTATTGACACTAATTATTAATTATAACAGGATTGCTCTTATACCAAAACTACTGGTGACCATGAGGTGATGTGTGAATCAGTAACAATTAAAATCTGCGACAATGCAACCAAGTGGATCTACTTAGCGTTCATACGACTCATAAACAATAATAGTTTTGGAATGTGAGCTCTGCTGAGTAAAGTAGGTTATCAGGAAATTGCATTGACTGTATCGATACAGTGAATACAAATGAAATTGAGGTAAATTATAAATATCACTTAAAATGCATCTGTTCATTTTGAATGGTGGAATGTGTGTCTGCAGAGTAAAGCCACCATCCAAGCTCAATCATCCCATTTCCCATTTATTATTCTTTGTTTATTTTAGTCTTTTTATTGCATTAATTTCTCATTTCCCTATGTCATTGCTCTGTGTTTGCTTTTAACTAAAATTCAAATGACGGATCTAGATCTATATCAGATTTTAGACGTTACTGCGTCATCGCCTTTTCAGCTTCTGCGTATTAGGCCTTTTCGCATCTTTACAGAATCGTCTATGCAGATCACTTTACAACATACAGTGTCATCAATTTAAAAGCGGAACACCTCCATAAACTTGTATTTATCGTCCGATGTTGACTAAGTTATGTTGACTTTAGCTGCATCAATTTCACGATGAAGTGCAACGTTTTTGTTGGAAAATTCAAGACTTTCGCGTAATTTTTTAGACCAAATTAAAAAGAGAAAACTATTAGATATTTTGGCACAAAAAATCTGATTACGTCGTTGTATTAAGCGTCTTCTAAAATTGACATGTACCACAGTTCATTAGAGAATATTACATATTAATAATTCTGCAGCAAGCTGTTTTGACCTTGTTTCCTCATTTCTTGATGAATTTTTGGGAGCATCCCTAAGTAACATCTGAGACAGCATTTTCTTCTTTAGCTCCGACAGTAATTTTGGTGAATATTTTTACGAATACAAATTAATTATTAAAGCTTTATTCCACGGTTTGCTTCATCAAACGAAACCAATTATGCCACAGAAATATTAATAAAATAATATTTTAATGAAATTTGCAATATGTTCATGTCAGAAGACGTTTAGTCCAGTGGTGTTCTCATGTTTTTACGCAAAAAATTGCTATTACACGATTTTTTCAATGTTCGTCTCTAAAAAAACTATGCAGTAGACCTTTTTTTAAATGTAACAGTTTCCCCTAAAACACAGGTTTTCCCGCTATACAAAAAAGTTCGTCAACATCGGAAAATAAATCTACATTTTATAGAAGCATTTCGCTTTTAAATGGGTCAGACTGTATAAGTATGATTTTCCGGTCTGCCTCACTTTGAGTGAATTTACAATTAGTCCTATGCGCGCACTCCTTTTTTGTGTCAATCAACTTGCCGCGGATGCGTCTTAGTTTTAAGCCGTCTTAGCCTTTGCAGAGGCTATATCTGTTCCACTTAATGCCAATCTAATTTATCTATAGTTCTAAAACTGCTATGGAAAGTGTTGTTTTTATTTCTAACACATTTTAAATGCGAATAAATCTGGATGTATTGAATAGAATTTCACCCAGGTTTATTAAAATGTCGCCGAGTAATATCGAACTTAACTATACAAATTTCAGGCCATTTATTATTCAAGTTACCTCGTTAGACGAGAGGGCGTTCAAATCTGTGTAACTTCTTACGATAAATCGATTATTCTAAGCTTATTACCTACATACAAAGATTGAAGTCTTCAAAGCAACGGAAAATCAAAGCAACAGCTCCTGCCTCTTGTAGTAAGTTCAAAACAATATAGATATATTGACCTTAAAGTTAAACTTCTTTCTCAGAGTTTAGATATCGTTGAAAAGTTAAATCCTTCGAAGTTTGATAACAGACATTTTTGCAAGTTAGTGTATCATGAACTATAAATTGAGTTAGGTGTAATCGACCCTGTGAGTTTAAGGAAAGATTCCAATTATTAGTGCCTGAGAACCTCGCAGTTAACGATAGTTCCAGATGCTTCTTGTGTGGGTTATTACTGGAAAGACAATGATATATGGTCCAACTTTTAATTATCTGAAAAGCGAGGTAAAGATTTAACTTTATCCCTTGTTACAGTGGGGCAATTGTATTGAAAGCATTTGCAACGACTTTCCACTCTCCCATTTTTCTTACAACACTTTATTTCTATCACCGCTGAAATATCTGTTTAAGTCAAACTTAAATTATAGCGTCATCGCTTTTACTGTGCCAATTTCCAACTAGCTCCAGCGCATGGATCTTTTGAAGTACATTAATAGTTGAAGAGTCTTCTCATGGCTGTGGAGCCCTATGTCTAACGCATGTGCGCCGTAAACGTTTTTGAGCCAACTGACAAATTAAAGCCTGCGCCTTATCTGCGATTTGGAATGAGAGAGATTAATCTGTTATTTTGTATTCCGTTTAAGTCTTTATATTACGTTGATGCCTTTTAACTAACAATTCGATTTTGATCACTTAAGTCCACACACATTTTCTCTACAAATTAGCTGAAGTCTGCACAAATTTGTCGTCAAATGGCTCCATTTGAAACAAAATCCTCGTCTTATTTGAATCTCAAGGAATTGTGAAACGAATACTGATATTATGCAATTTAGTGAACGTGATAGTAATAACGGCGATTTAGGGGGTTAGGACATGTTGACTGATTAATGTACCGGGATTCTCTAATGCAACTGTTGCCATTCAGGGGATGGTGAACGTATATTTATCAGAAATACGTCTATAATAGTAAGAAACTTAACGTGGCGAAATTCGAAATGTATCTACTTGAATACACTTTAATGACCCAGCTTGTGGACGCAGTTCGCAATTGCTTATGTATTTTGTTAGGTAATTTTTCACGTCCGGTCAGAAAGTGTTTTTTTAGGCTAAACAGACCTTTTCAGTCACTGTATCATGTAACGTATTTTCGTATGATAATATACAATTCGTTCGTCCATTTTGTGTACCTCGGAAAAAACCCCAAAGTTTGCTGCATAGAATTACCCTTGATAGTCCCTTGTTTGGCGTTACATATTAAAGCAATTTCCAGTTAATGGTAATCCCAAATTTGCTGTATCGCTCCTGTCATGCCAGAGCTAATTGATATTACAAGGCAAGATTGAAGGCAAAGTCAGCTGAAAAACTGCATTTGAGCCAAAAATACACTGGAAACAAAGCAGAACAGGTTTGAACTGTGATAGCATATCCTGCAGGGCAGAGCTTAAAAGTTGCATATCTCGATGTCAAACTGCCAAACCTCGAATGGGCAAATAACAGAATGTTGCAGCCGAAAGATAAAACCTTTGGGCGGAGAGCAGATAAGTGAATAAGCCTCTGTTTGCATTGCCGCACAGAGATTTTTTTGAATTAACCAAGCTTTTTAGGGCGAAAAGAGACGGTGTTAATTTACAATGCAGCTAGGCCAATGACTAAATGAAATTTGTTTAGGGAAAAAAAGCCATTTGTCTTTAATTTTTAAACTCAATTCTGGCTCTTGCTAAGAAACTTAAAGCAAGATAAAGGGTGCTTAAAAAAACAACCCTCAAAGAATGCTTGCATTGCAGAAGGGAAAATACTGGATCGGGCTCCGTGTTTCTTCGGATATCTAACAAGAAACTCCGTGCAAAGAAGTTTAACATGATGAGAGTTCTGGAAGATCCGAAATGATTGTGTTTCAAATTAATCGTGATCTAAAGAAGTTTTTAGTTTACGTAGTTAACGAGGGATCGGAGAGTAAACTCGTATAAACACAACTACTATAATTAGCATGCGAAGCTGTAACTTACCATTAACGACCGACTCGTGCTGGGTCACTTCCTGGGCACCTGCTCAGAACGGTTGCGTTGGTGGGGAGGCTGTAATATAAATACAGGACACGAGTTAAACGGCTAATGCACACAGATCTTGTCAGAGTTAATACTAGCATTGCTATCAAACCATGCTGAAATGAACCATTTCGCGTTTAAATGAATAAAAACCATTGTTGTCGGGGAAGTACTCCATTAATTGTAGGCAACATTAAACCGTAATATTAGTTACAATAACAATTAATTCAGTGGGCTTGTCAGAAGTAAACTCTCTCTATAATATTATTTTAGTACAAATATTTTGAGCGTATGCCCAGCGTACCGTGGCAGTTAAACCCATCACCAGCATTATTGTTCATTACGTCAAGAAATCTCCATTTATTTCAAATTCCGTTATTGTTTCAGAATGGAGGTATCTCACGAGCTACTTACTTCCAGCTTATTTGAGATTAGTCACAATTATGAAATATTGCATAAAAAGGATTCTTACGGTGTTTGTTTTATATGAAATAATGGAATATTCAAAAGCAGCAGGTGAGTATTTGCATTTTAACTTCTTTGAGGAAGAGTTGATCAAATGCGGCTTTGAATACGACCACAGACGCAGAGGAACAAAAGAGTTTTGTTGACCACGTTTAAACAAAATATTTTCCCTGGATTTGAAAACTTGTAATTACCGTATTACTTTTCAAGGGACACGAAGCTTTATAGAGTTTTTCAGTTACAGTAGCTGCTAACTTTACCATTAAAATGTAAAAGTTTAATAACAGAACTGTTTCACTCTATGTTTTAAGCGCATTTAATTATTCACTTTCCAAGTGGGGCAGTTCTACGAAACGGCAGTTCCATAGAAAATCTAGAAAGAGCCCAAAAAGCGCTTAAAGCAGGGAATTTATGGACAATAAAATTTTAAACACGAGTTGAATAATGGCGTTGAATTTTGATTGCAAACACTGAGATTTCAAATATTTATTAATTTCAACAAAAGCGTCCCAAGAGGCTAATAGCGACTTTAGAAAATGGCCCATTAAATCTTTTGACTAATCGAAAACAGAAAATCGCAATTCGCCATTTTCAGGATGTAAATTCTGCTCATTAATTAACTAATTCACAAGGCTGGGTAAATTTTTATCTAATTAGACATCAAAAATCGCTTTTACAATTCCAATAGCACAAAGGGAAATCAATATAGGGCAAATTCAATAAATCAGTAGCATTATTAAATACTTACCGAATTACAGCCACGTTTAAAATTACAGTAAAAATTTAATTGATCTCTAAATTAGACAGATTTTATCCATGTTTCATCTGGATATTGGATGGGCTTATATATGTTATATTGGAGAACACTGCGAATCGATATACTTGCGGGCGTGTTACATGTTGGAATGGTCATACTAATAGGGGAAACTTTCTTCTTTTCTGGCTTAATTATTATTAAAAAAAAGTCCGGAGCACATTTGCTGTTGATAGACATAGAGTTTTGAAAGTTTTGATAAAATTAAAAAAAAAACAAGTCATTTTTAGGGTTTCTAACGTTAAAAATTCATATTCACTGTGTGTTAGACATGAGAGAATAGGAAAGTGGGGTGCTAATAAAAATTTAAAAATTTACGGTTTATGAGTAATACTCTGTGGGTGAAAATTCGTATCTGTAAGGGGCACAAAATGATGCGTTTCCATGATTTATTTAACAGTCACTACTTATAAACAATTACTAAAATTTAACAACTGTGCACTGAATGAAAATGGATGCACACTAGAGAAACTTTATTAACCAAAGCCGAATGAAGAACTGACAATTTAAATTTGAAAATGAAAAATTATACATTTTCTGTGCTCCGAACACGCTTAATAAATTATTATTGAAAAATGCCAACTTGGGATTTAGAATCAAGATTTCATATCTTTTCTATAAATTCGTTTTTAAAAATATTTACATAGAAAAAGGAAAAATGGGAAGATGGGAAAATTTATTGCAGTATATAGGAATCGATTTTACTTAAGCCATCGGTGTCAGTTTTAACATTTACACAATTGGTGTTTTTCTTTATGTACTCAATATCATGAACTTCAGGTTTTTTCAAGGCCTTTTCAGTTTTTAAAATTTAAGCGTTGGGAACATCTAAATTATATTGCTCTTGGTTTGCATGGTCTGTTGAAGAAGTCAAATTGTTTCTATTGTATTCGTGTCCATTAATTCGATTTTTTGGCTTTTTGACTGATTTGGCCAATGTAGACTTTTATCTGTTTTCCAACGTTAGTTCGGGAATGTATGAATAGCGATTACGTCAATATTATCAAATTCTATGCTCCCTGTTAGTAGGTAAACTTCACCATGTAACACCCTGGAAGTCATACTTAAGTATGTACTGCACAGATATGTAAAGACATATATTAAACTCAATTTCGGTGCTCCTGAAGGAATTCTGCCTACGTATACGTGTATGATTAATTTTCTGTTAATCAGTAACTTTGAAACTGAAGATGCACTTGACGGCAACGAAAACTAATTAATTAACAACGCGCAAACGTTGTGCAGTGCCTGGCACGGCAACTAAGCGTGCTGAATTGATGAGGTGTTTAATATTTATGGAATATGAGACATAATTGAAATCAATTTTATTAGGAATTCCTTTTTAATGTATAGTAACCGTTTCATGTCTCAAGAAATCAAGACATTCCCAAAAGAATACATCTGTTTTACCTGTAAACTTGCTCTAAAATAAAGCACTATCTATCAATCGTAAATGTAAGTTGTAATTGGATACCGCTGCATGTTGGTGAAATTGCCGTTGAAAATAAAAATAAATAGTTCCTCCTAGCAGATCCGGCCTCATTTTTTGAAAGTTCAATCCTATAAGAGAGATGGGGTAACAAATTACGCTCAGATAAAAGATAAAATAAATAAATCGCCTTCTTTCTCTAATCTACCAATTTCAGTTTAGGTAACTTTGTGGAATATATCCAATAGGAAAGTTTTTCCATAATGGTGTGAACCGACCGAAGTATATGTCTATAAAACGGTATTTTAAATCCCATTACATTACTTGTTTTGTTTATTGAAGAGACACCATGATGGAGCCAATAAAAAGTCTCGGTATATCGAGTCTTTATTGTTTTCGAGGCTTTCCATCCTCTTTTAAGTTAAACAAATCCTTAGTGGCAACGCAATTGGAGGCATCTCTGGATTCTGGATCGCCAACTCCTTCAACGACAACTCTGCCCGAAATTTTACACACTCAATTGCTGACTAAACTGGATATACCTGAGACGAAAATGGCATTGGGGGCTGCCAATATCATTAGGGAATCGCCTCATAAAGCGGAAAATGACAAGTAAGAAAAACTCAGTCTTTATCTACAGTTCGCTTGACGCCCGCATTTTCCAGGATAGGGTTTTCAATGTGCCAGTTTTGAGGTCATTTGTCACTGATGTATCAACAGCTCGGCGAAATTTATGGTTTCCATTTTTTTGATCTCTCCATTTTAGCCGTTCTTCAGCAACAATAACGCAAAAAGAAAAAAACACATAATCCACAAATGTAGTGTGTTTCTTTGCAGTTTTGTCCATGAAAACAGAAGCAAGCCGCATTTCCATTTATCAGATTCCCGGTTCGGCGGCCCCTTTTTTGAAGAAGGAATGGAAGTGAAAAACACTACAGCTCGTGTCGGGTCAACAATAAATTTGAACTGTCGTGTAGGATTACTAGGAGACAAAACGGTAAGCAAATTTTGAAATTTATTAATAGTCGCGATAAATTTCATAATTACAGCTCAAAATTAAGGCAATTTATTTTTATTTAAATTCTCTCTTACTCCTACCTGTCTCCAAATGGAACAGCCAGAATCCATTTAAATGTAATTTTCAACATAGGCATCGTTTAATGGCCATGTCATTTGGTTGCCGAGGCAATCATCACGTTTTAGTAACAAGCGTTAACCTCTCAAATACCCTCATTCGTTCCAGAGCTCGATAAGTCAGAGTCTGAAATTCAGATACGCCTTTCTAATGTCGACTGCAGCCCTTGTGCCATTTTAAACTATAGATTGATATGTTCTTTTGAAATATTGTACGAAACAAAAAAGGAAAGCTATTGAGCATGCTCATGTTTTGTGTCTGCTTCCTGTAACGAAGATGGGCAGTTAATTAGGCGTGACTTCCCTTAACATATTTATGCCCAGAATTCCGTCAGACTATTTTAATGTAGCTAAAGACAGCGAATATATATGTGAACTCTTAAGGTTAGTTCGGATTTTTTTACAGGTAACCTGGACGCAAAGACGAAACCAGAACATTAACCTTCTAACCGTGGGAAGAAATACACATAGTAAAGACGAACGATTCAACTTAGTGTTTAGATATCCAAATAATTATAGGCTGCATATATCTTACGTTACGACCAGGGATGATGGAATTTACGAGTGCCAAGTAGCAACGCACCCTCCGAAGATCAAAAGGATCTATTTAAAAATTACTGGTAAGCTTTGAAGTTCGTTAATCCTGCGCAGTAGTTATTTTGTGGCTTCCCTCTTCCAGCCCCCGAGTTAAAGATAGTTGACGAATCGATGAGGGAATTACAAGAAAGACATTATCGCCAAGGAAGCTCATTACTCTTAACATGTCTTGCGACTAATCTAGGTTTAAGTGATAAGGAGAAACCTGAAAATAACGTTGTGACTTGGAAATACGGCGCCAAAATTCTGAATAAAAACAGCAGGTAAGCAGATTTTTTTTGTGCCGCTTTTTTTAAGCGTAGCATTTGTAGGCTCAATGTAACAGCAGCAACAGACTCTGCCTCTTCCATCCTTACTATACCTTCACTCGAAGAAAAGCACTCAGGGAACTACACCTGTGCGGTGGGCAACTTAGCAGACAAATCGGTCGTGGTACATGTATTGAAAGGTAAGAAACGTGACATTTCGATGCGACGAATTGGGGCGGTGCACGTCGAATGTGCAGGCGCGCTGATGAAATCGCGATGTTCTTTACTACTGATGGTGCTTGAAAAGTTTATAATTTTAAAACTACATTTTACATTGCGCTATCTAGCTCAAGCGCGCTGATTTTCAACTTTTGATATAATTTTCGTGTTTCATAATGTGTTTTTCTTTGTTTTAGGTGAACTTCCAGCAGCAGTGCAGGCATCAGGAATTCAATTCAAAACCTTAGAGTTAACGGTACTGTTAATAGTAGCAATTTTATTATATTCCACGGGGTGACTCGAGATTTGGGCAATAAATTTGTCATATATATAAATTGCTTTTTCATATACTCTCACACGTTTTGTAGATATAAAAAGGATAGTAATAAATATATATTATACATGTTTGGAAATACACACGATTGTCGCTTAAAGCGCGAGTTTGTTTGAAACCGTGGCATACATCGACCAATTAAATTAAGACTGTCATAGAATATAATACAACAAGATAGTTGGGTTGCCTATACATACAAATTTCATTCGGGGAAATACATATTTATGTATACGTATGTACTTCTGTTTCAATAAAGTTGGAGTGATCACGGTAGCTAGAATTTATAGATTAAGAACGTTTATATGTATAAACATAAAGCTTTCTGTTATTGAGAACGTTTTAAGTGTTAAGAGTATTTAATAGAGTGATACATATATTATTACTGTTCGATCTAATTTGATATTTTTATTGAAACTTTAAATACCAATAAATATTATTATTTCAAATAAATTGTCGTTCTTTTCCGGCAGAATATTCAGGAAATATCGATGTACGGAGAAACAGCTGACCTAGAAGACTGCAGCTACTGAAGAAATTCTTTTTTTATTTATTTACTAGAAAGTTCGCCATAGGAAACTTAAGTAATTGATTTCTTTCTGGAATAATCTTGCCATTGTTTTTGATTTTACCGGTGCCCTCTCTTGGCACAAAAACGTTTACCGGTTCTTCTAAGAATGCAAGATTGAATCAGCTTTTTCTAGCCTTAAAGTCGCCATTTTTACGGCTATACAAGGAGCATTTCACTGTCTGTTGCTTTGTGGTTATTCTAAAGATAGTGTGAATTACTACAGTAATATGTGTCAACAATATAAAAATTAGAGCGTGTAAAATCATCGAATTATATAAATCGTTTAGTTTAAGGAATTGTAATTTTATATGATATAAGGAGAGAACTAACTCCAATAGCAAACGTAAAGAGAAATTTTTGATTCAAACCGCATAACATTTAAAGTTCTTATTATTAAAAAATTGTTTCAATCGATTCGATACTTAAATTAGTGTTCCATTTCGTGCACTTCCTAAAAACCTGCAGCTAAAATTATTAATCACATGGTTGGTTTCTCTCTTTTTATCATTTCCATTTATTTCATACCAGCTTTTAGATCTATCCCTACCAGCACTCCGACTGGGCTTACTCCTAACTTGATATAAATCTTGAAATTGGCAAATTTTGGTCAGTCCCAAATAATTTCTTTAAGTGCCGGTCAGGATATATGTTTCTTTGGTAGGTTTACATGCAGTGATTGGTTTTGTGATGTGGTGCTAAATGTTCTCAAATGGATATCTCTCTTTTCAGCTAAGGAAGATGATCGTGCTATCTCTATTTATCCTCATATTTTCCCGTAAGTAAAACTTTTTGCTGCTACTGCTAGTTACACACGCTGAAATATTTTCATGAAATATTATCCAAACCTTGGCCACGAAAGTATTTCAATTAGAGCCAAAATTCGTAATTTGAATAGGAATTTGAGTTATGTTTACAATATCAAGCATCACACATCACAGCCGGACTCAAAAATGTTTTTTTTTTTTACATTTGCTCAATTTTAATAAACTTTTTGAAAATAGATTTAAATGAAATATGATCTGCATTTATCCTACATGGCACATACATAATGCACACAAAAGGCGTTACGCGACTATTTTTAACGTCAAGCTTTGTGAGTGCGTATTTTAACAAATGCATTTTAAAGCCGTAAGTTATATTTTAACCGGAAATGTGAAATAAATCCCTCGATTTTCATGCAATCTATTTTGTCAGTTTTCAGTAAATGGTTCAATCTTACTTTAAACAACATAATACCAGGAAATTTATTTCAAATATTTGGCCCAAATTAGCACTGGATTTTACTGAATGAAATGCTGGCTTAAGAATCTTGTGTTGAAAAAATCCTCCTTTATCCTATCCGTCTTTTATCCAATTCCCATCTTCTTGACACGTTTCTCTTAGAGTTAAGCCTGGAAACCATTTAGGCTTCTATTGGCCTTTCCTTCCGAAGACTCGCATTTAAGCTTCAACAACATACATGCACTTTATGATACATTTTTTGGGGAAAATATGAAAAATGTTATTTATTAAACCTTCCAAGACTATGTCTCCCATTTTGGGCCTTAACGACATAATTAATATTCGTCACACGTCTCGGGAATGTTCACATCGATTCATCATTATTTATAAATATACAAGCAGGGAGAATTCCCCCCTTTCTGACTAAAATGGTTACATGTGTTGTTACTTTGCGTTGGGGCAAAAGCTTTGGAAAAGTTAAGAGCAAGAGTGTTATAATTTCGCACTTAGTGTACCAAAATTTCAAGTTCCCAAATTACTCAAACTTAATATATACAGCCAGTGGTAGTCTAAAACACTTGTCTATTATTATCTCCATTCATCAACAAATTTAAGACATTTCAGCCGAATTCCCTCCTTTCAGATAAATATGGTCTTTTTTCTCTATAACAATTTGCTACTCTCCAATTACCTCCTTAATGCCCTGAAAATTGAACACTTCACTTTACTAAGAATTGATGGTGTGAAAACATTTAGGATACGACAACCCGAATTACATGTTGACAAGGGCATTTTTTCAGAAATATATATTTTTTATACGAGTTTATCAAATATTTCTGGAAGTAAATGAGCGAAGACCACATTGTTAAGAGGGCCACATTGTTGAGGGGAAAACTTTGACCAGATTGCAAAACCCTCGGCATTTTTATCTAAGTCTAAAAACGTGCGAGACATGCACATGAGAGAAATGTGCGTAGAAATATTTTTAATTTGCAGAAAAAAGCTTACCACAAAGGCTGTTCAGTTTTAGTTGGTCCAGGTTGTGATCGAAACGAAATCATTCGCGATTTGATCAAAAATGATTGGATTAAATTTCCTATTTAAAAGCGAATTTTGTAAACTACAAAGGTCTTAGCTGACAACATAAATCATTGTGAAACTCTTCAAAAATGTATTTCAATGTATTTGAGACAATTATTTAGCCCTGCAACATGCATTTGACAACGTAAAATATAATTTAAACAAATTGACTCACTTTTAACCCACCTCCGTTTAATTTTCAGTTACTCCGCCATCGTCTTGCCAAGAATACGATGATGTCAATGTCCTGCAGAACTATGACCTTGAGTATCATTCAGATATAAAAACAGGAGAAGGTGGTCATGGTATTGAGGTGCAATCTGCTTCAACAGGAGGCTCAAAAAAACCGCCGGGTCTCAGTGTTGGGAGCAGTTTAAGAAGCATTGCAGAGGGATCATCAAATACGGCAAAAAACGCAGTGAATAATCAAGATGCAGCAGGTTATCAGGCAGCTTATGTGGCTAAGAACACTCTTGCTCAATCAGCAAACCAAGTAAGAATTTGTGGTATTTTGGCTCGGATAAATTTGATTGAACATTGATAATGCCATAGAACAAAAATTAAGACTTTTAGAACTCCTAATCTCGTGCATCAGTTCTCACTTTTTTTTTTTTAATGAACGTCCTTGATGTAGGGATTCTTATTAGCGCGGAGAGTGTGTACGTTATTAAAATTCTCGTTACAGACCCTATCCTGGTTAGGTCCTAGAGGAGTTTCTAGACAGTCTTCTTGTATTAAAAAACGTTCTTTTTTTTTAATTATTGCGGTAGGTAGGATCCTGATGTGCCTGGTGCATACCGGCAATAAGTCGTGGTCTATTGTATTATCTTCAGTCGGGGAAAGTGCTAATACAAGTTAGTGGTCAGCTGATTTACGAGTGTAGCTTTTTGCCATTTTTCTGCTGTCGCGTAGTTTATTAGATTTTTACCAACAATACGTTAATTTTTTGCATTTGATTTATATAACCATCCACTAAAGATTACACTCTTTTAGTTTCTTCTGTGCATCGTTTTTGCAAAATTTTTGTGGCACATTGCGGGCGTTAACAACTAATTTCACACAGATTTTTAGGTCTTGTAATTTGCGGATTTGCTAAATAAAAAATGTTTCAGATGGAGTAACAATTGAAGCTATGCGGTTGATTATTACGAAAAGCTGGATTAAAATTTTTCCCCGTTGATTTTATAATGCCAAGTTACGGTTACATCAGGAATTTAGTAACTGGCATGAAATCAGTCAATCACTCCGTGCAATTGTTTAGCTCGATACGAAACTATAGTGAAAAGGACATATTCTAGTGCATTTGTATTTTTTCGTGTTTACATATTTGCTTGGAAAAAAATTGCAATCAAGCATTAGAAAGCGTTACTACTAACATAGGTTTCTAGCGCTTTATTCATGCAATCGCGACACTTTAGCAACTAGGACGCAAGAAAATTAAACAAGTTCCCAAGTTCTAAATAATCAATTAGTCGGAAAAAAAGAGTTTTGCGACTAAGAATAAGTATTTAGTATCGAATGCAACCGAGGAACTGCTGAATCGAGAAGCGAACTCAACCAGGTTAGCCTAGTTTTGACCACCAATTACATGCAAACCCTCGATAGTTTTATATCATGTTTTCTAGGTCAAATTAATTAAAAATATTACATGCAGCCAGGAGTTTAAAAAGGGCGACAAAATAGAACTCCTACTAAATTATTAAAGAAAAGCAAGTATGGTCATTTCGACTAATTCGAACTAACCCGAACTAATACTGCATTCTAACTATCAGAAACTAACAAATCAGTAACGAATCGTGACTAACTCTAATCTTAAATACTTTGGTGTTAATTGTCGATGTTCTGTTTAGAAAATTTATTATAAGCATTATCGCCCTGGCCTGGTCCATTTTGTTTATGTAAGACACTAGGCTGGACCATTACAGGCAGAAACCCCTAACAAAGGGAGTACCTGCAGCAACTTCTTGAATCTAACATAGATTATATTTTTCTTTAATCTTTAATTTTACCATTATTGTTGCAGTAATTTACAATTTCCACGCGAAATAATAAACTAAATTAAACTGAGTGAGAAAACAAAAAAACCACTAAGATCTTTAAAGTGCAAAATTTAAACTCCTAATAAGAAAATGAGGAAATTAGATAATTTTCTAACTGCGTTTTCAGCATGTTAATGAAATATTCCTCTATTTAATTCTGGGCATGTGCATATTTTGGACTTAAATTATTGCATCCAGTCAGAGGGAATTGTTCAGAACTATGTTAATAGGCACATATTCATGAAAATTACTCCATATTACTAATAATTCACGAAGTGAAACTGCAGCAGATGAACGTTAGGGATGTGTGGCTTACTAAAACTATTTAAAACTTGAAGTGGCGGATTATTTTAACAAATATGGGGTTTTTGGGATTTTGGGGCCGCTATTAATGTTTTTAATAGTCATAAAAATTTATGTAAAAAGGTAAACTGGAGAGTGTGTAACTAAGGCCTCAACTAGCGTGTTAAATTTTTAGACGAGAATTTAATAAAATTTGCTTATAAAATAACTTTCTCTCTGAAAATTTAAAAAATATATGAGGCGCTAGTTAAGTGCTCCAGCTTACATCAACTACTAAGGGTTGTTTTTCTGTAAATGTAGGCTTCAGCCACTGCCCAAGCCGCATTAGCAGGGAAACAGATTATCCTTCAAGGACTCGAGCAACAGTTCAGGGATGCTCAGACCGGATTGATGGGTGAGCAGCAGCAGTTAATGCAAGCCCAAAGAGCTGCGGACTCGACTAATCGCGCTGCGCAAGAAGCCAGGGCACACGTCAATGTCCTGCAGCAGACTTTAAACGCTGCGCAGGCCGCCGCCGATCACGTGACACAAGCTGCGTCTGAGGCCGCCGGAGAATTAGCCGCGCAGCAAGCTATGGTGGGGGCTGCAATGCAACGTTTGGATCAAATCGGGCAACAATTGAAAAAAGTCAGGATCGATTTCGCGGCGACTCAAGCGGCCGCTCAGAAGGCTCAGGCGGCGGCACAAGCAGCGGCGGCAAACGCGGCTGCGGCCGCGGCCAAAGCTGCAGCGGGATTGGCTAAAGCTGCACAACTACCTCCACCCCCACCACCACCACCACATCCTAAAGCTAAAGACAGTGGAAAGGCGGAAAGCGCCGGTGCTGGAGGTAAAGCTACTACTTACGAGCGCGATTTCTATAAACCATTCGACTATGAGCGATGAGGGCTGTATTAAGTTTATTGTTTTTATACTTTTTGTTTTAATAAATCTCCAGAAAAATGTATAGTTATTTTTCTAAACGTTTTTCGTCACCATCCTGTCTGCAAAAACAATCAGGACGCGGCAATATCCAAAACTTCTAAGTAGGTGTTCTAATTCTTATTAATAATTAATTGTTTCTCTTTTTTTAGCTGATAATCTTTTGTAAACATATTTTTCTTAAATTTTAGCAGGAAATACCGTCCTAGGATAATTTTAGTTTTATCCCTTAGGATGGCTGCGTACTGTACCTCTCCTGGGGAACATAATAAACTTCTTCATGCCATAAATCAGTTCTATTAGCAAAATTGGCAAAAATTGGCACCAAAGACTGAGACAGTAGCCTTTAGATAAGAAAGAATAACTGAGTCTTATATGAGAGGATTATTTTTTGCGTTTCAAGGCTTCAGATGAAGAGGGCGTAAAGGTGATAACGTTTTCCTGCAATTAATTGTAAATAAAAAATTATAAATCCTAACAATGTTACTTAATTACCACTTGTTTGCCCTATAATTATCTATTGTTAGCGACATTATGAAATAATATAAAATAGGTCAAAATAGAAGTTTGTCTTAATCATCTCCTTTCCATAGCAAATCCTTTAATTCGGCTTGAAACACGCGGCTTTACATGGCGGTTTCTCGATTTTACGGCGAAATTGGGCAAAGAAACTATACTTTCCAGCTTAATCGTAGCAAAAAGACCGTTATTGCACAACTCAGATGAAAAATTTTAAAGTTGACTTAATACTAGCTAGCAACGTTATATCACAGTGTTTGGCCGTTGAATTGAGAAGTATAGTTTTTTTAGCTACTAATGTCTAGTCTGAAATAATAAAATTGCATACTGGAAAATTTCAGAAATTTTTTTTTATATATTTGGTTTTCTTCATTATACAGAAATTTCAAACAATTTTTGGCCAATTTTGCACATTTAGATAAAATGGCTTTTTGACCCATCAAGGTTATCAATAATAAATTCCTTTAGTGGTATAATTTACCTTCATTTTAAAGAAGAGTTTTTTTATCGTTAATTTTATAATTCATAATTAATTAATACAAAAAACTTAATTAAAATTTATTGGAAATTTACTTATAAAAACTGTTTGTAAGTCTTTAGTGCTAGTTTTTGCGATATTACATTTCATCGATAAAAGTTGTTTTAGGAATTTTTGACCGCAGTCAAAACTACTTGGAAGACGCGGATATTGCCAGATCTGTGAAAATGGAGAAGACATTAAGGAATTACAATAGCTAAACCTAAAAATGTGACGCAGTTACAAAAAGAAGTGAACAATAAGAAGATTGAACGCAAAGAAACTCTTCAAAGACTGAGAAACCTATTTATTAGGATTGGGCGACCATTTTAATTATATGTATACCATAAAACATATCTACGGGTAGGTAATTGATGGTAATTCTTAGAAGAAACTTTAGAAACTTTAAAATAAAAGTATTGCATAAATTAAACATAAATTAAAATTTATGTATTATGGAATTATGTATTATTTTTGATATTTTCATTAAACATGCTGTATTCGCCAACATGTACAGAAAATACACATTTTTCATTCTTTGCACCTTTACAGGTGAACAGATTTGTCATAGATTTATTAGATGGATCTTTTAATAACTGTTACTTTGCTGGCAGTTGTTATAGATGTTTAAAATTGCAACTATTGAAGGAAAATACAGAATCAGCTGCATTATGCATAGTATCTGTTTGATCAATTTTTCAACTGTTCTGATAATGAAATGTTAATCAGAAAAAGGAGTTTTAAGACTTTGAGAAACATATATTTTCCACTGACACAAACCTGACGCTAATATTTATTTTTAGGTATTTAATTTCAAATCGATTCCTTTTTTTAACGCCTTAACATCCTAGTGGCCATTAAAGAAAGAACATACTTTATCCAAGATCCAGTGCAGCTAAAGGATTTACCATTACAATATTTCCTATCGCTTGGTGCGCAGGTTTTTTCTGGCCTCTTAATAGAGCAATAAAGGTTTCTTCAATTAAAATTAGTGCGGAATTTTTACCAATTACAAACGGGTCTACACATTTTAGGTGCATTAAAAATAGTGTGCTGCCTAAAGACGCTGTACTACCTATCCTCTGGCAAAGTTCCTATTTTTAAATAAGCTACGAATCTGGTTTAGTTGCTAAATTTAACGTGACGCAAAACTGACGTCTCAGAATTATTATATTGCCGAGGCTGGGTGTCCCAATTTTTTATACCCTTTTTCCCCTATTATTCCACGTAATATATAGTTTCATGTGTACTCCTTGGTTAGCAATCGAGTTTAGGGTTATGCAGTTATTGTTTTCTACTTTGGTGAGTGAACTAAGCTTATCCTAGGAAGTATCGCCAGAATGCTGTACAGCTGAACTACGTTTTTCTATTTATAAAGGAGGTCGACTTTTCGAAAGTAAGTATATAACTTAAGCAAATTTTCCTCCACGTGACAACTTTCTAAGGGGCACTCCACGAAAGGCATTAATCTCCTAAGCTAGGTGTTTTAAAAGTTATTCGAGGATCGGTATAATATACCACATAACTAGCTACAGTACCGCTAACTTGATAACAGAACATCGAAGCTGTTAAGCTTTTAGTCAACCCATATGTTTTGACTTGAGCTTAAGATGTTTACGTAATAAATAAACCACCTATAAGTCTTTGAGGAATGATGAGAATTCCTAGTGGAAACGGACACTTCTTTCAAAAACAAAAAATGCACATGAGGCTTGCCAACGAGCCGTGTATTGTCATAAAAGTGTTTTCTGCAATTAATTTTCCTGTGAGTGGCATTTCAGGGCTGCAATTTTAAATTTAAACTAAGTATTCAAAAATACGTTCACTTAAATATAGCAACAGTTTTCTTTAGGTATTTATTTAAAACCAAAAAAACATTTCCCTTTTAAGCGGACAAAATATAGCTATGGTCAAATCATATGGAATGTGATTGCGCAAGTTCCTTCAACGTGCCAAGGCATCTATTTCGCAAGCAGTTTATTAATTTATTATTTTAGAATCAACACAAATGTTTAAAAAACAATACATTAGCTTTCTAGATAAAGCAAACTAAAGGTTCCAAAAACGGTGAATATTTTTTATTATCTACCAACTCACTCTGTTAGTTCGCCCTAGATTTACTACTGAGCAATGCTAGTTACGTGTACAAAAGATCAGATTCTCTTCAACATACACCTTTTAATTTATTCCGTGGGCTAAATATATACTCCCGTAAGACACAACAGGTTTGAGTTTCTTTTGTTATTTCCAGACTCAGAGAAATCCTCAAAATGAGCTGATGTACCATTTTAAAAAACGCACCACTTTAGCCGAAGACTGCGCAACGAACAGCAATCAAGTTTTGGCAAACTGCACTCTATCAAAAGAAGATTTTAATTTCTTTATTTCAGAAAAATAAGATATCATGCATAGCCTCTATCCAATGGCCAGGGGAGACCCGTTATGCCCCTTAGGGTTCCATCCTCAAGTGAGATGGCCCACAAGGTGCAAGCGATGTTTCAGGTAGCCGGTTTTTTAAATATCTAAGTTTCTCATCTATGGAAAGCTCAATTTTCTAGAGATTATAAGGAGCATGGTGGGAAAAAGAAGGACGAATCAAATTTAAAGCGAGATATATCCACAGCTTCCACTCCAAGTCTATCCAATTCTGCGTAAGTTTAATCCGGTATAGCAGAAATCACGTTTTGCACTGTGCGTATGTCTTTAGTTACGGAAATAACAGCAAAAGTTGGTTGTCAAGTACAAATTTAGCCGGTAAAAACGATCCACCACGAAGTAACGGCGGTACCGAATTTGTAAACCCATCGTCATGGACCTCAACTCCAGACTTAGCTAACCTTGAAGATGACACGCATGCAGTTCCAACTGTCAGTATTAAATTACCCAAAAGGAAACCAAAACCTATTGAGCCGGAGCACAGGACCGGTATGCAAAAATATTCCTAATTTGCACAAAATTAGCACCAATTACTACCAGCTTCAGATAGCTTTTCATTGCTTAAAGAAGGAAGACCCTCAATATACGACAAGAATGATAGTTTAGCAGCCAGGGTTAAAAAATTACAAGCCATAAAGGAAAACACTGAAAAAAGTATAAGACGACCCTATGGAAACGAAGTAAAGTCAATCAGTGAAGAACCACATGTTCATCTTTCTGTTCAAGTAACTAATAGGTGTTGTTTAACCCCAAAAGCTTCCACAACCACAAAGCTTTCAGCCAGTCTCATTTCGGCCTCAATTTTGAAATCTAAAAGTTCTTTGTACATAGTCCGCTTTTGCACATACTCCCCGGCTGGCGTGTGGGCATCGAAGCGCTTTCGTATTTGATGCGATGGTAGATAGGCGCTAAGGATTTCTGTTAAGTAGTTTAGAGAATTTAGTTTGGAGCATTGAAAGTTAATTCAAAGTAGGTAACAAAATGTGGCAATATAATATCATCCGAGGGAATAATCTTCTAGAAGTTTTTCTTCTGTTATTGTCTTAAGGCTTAAAAACGCCACTGGGCACTGGATGACTAACTGACTAATGGCCAATGGCCGTGCCGAACCAATCAGGACTTGGTACCTTGGCATTCCGAACGAGAGGAACTCACCTCACCGGCGCATGCACTGTCACCGATCAATCTCAACATCTACCGCTGCGCAGTTAGGTTCATTTTAAAACACATCGAAGCACATTCCCGGACTTGTTAAACTTTGTCCCACTGTGTGATTTTGTTTGTGATTTAAACACTTCCAGTTGCATAGAAATCAACGAGTTCGCCTAATTTTAGATTAAACGCAACTTGAAAAAAGAGCAGTCAGTGGACTCTTCTAGTTCAAGTGGTGACCAAGATGATGTTGTTAGTAATGCCGGAACAGACACCACTGATACGACATTAGTGGGAACAGACAATGAGCTGCGAGAACAGCTGGAAGCTCTGAAGAAAGAACTAGAAACTACAAAGTCGAAATGCGACCGACTGGAGCGTGAGAAAAGTGACATATTGCTCAGGAGACTGGCAGCAATGGAAACTACTACGAGCAAAACTTCAGCCTCCGAGGTTCTGAAGCTTCAGCAACGGTGCAACGACATGAAACAGCAGTTGGAGGATATCAAGGATGAAAAACGTAGCTTGACGCTGAAAGTCAAAGAGCTGGAAGCTGAGCTGGATCTCCGGCCTACAGTACAAGAAGCACAGAAAACGGCTGATGAACTGAGGTCTAAACTACTTGCGGCTGAAACTGTTTGTGAAGAGCTCATGGATGAAAATGAGGACATGAAGAAAGAAATTAGAGAAATGGAGGAGCAGATTGAGGAGATGCAGGACAATTTCCGGTGAATATTTACATAATTTTCTCTGAACCCGTTGTACTAACCAGAACTTTTGATGTTTTAGGGAGGATCAAGCAGTCGAATACACATCAATAAAGAAAGAATTGGATCAGACAACGAAAAACTGTCGAATATTGTCATTTAAGCTGAGAAAAGCTGAACGTAAAGTGGATCAACTTGACGGTGAGAGGGACGACATGAAAAAAAAGTTGGCAGAGGTAGGCGGTTATTTGCCCCAACACCAAACATTAATCACTAAAATTCTAGATATCTGCTGACCCGAAAACAATCTCAAATCAAGATTTAATAAAAAAACTGGAACAAGACTTGAAGATATCTAACGAGGTATCTTTGAGGCTACAAAAAGAATTAGAAGAATCCAACAGGAAATTAGAAGAGAGTGTTAAGACCTCTGTGAAGAAGGCACCAGGAGTAAAACCTCCACTTTGTGAAACGGTAAGACACCTAGTTTTAGGATAAATCCACAAAAATTACGACTTGATTTTAGAAAAAGCTGTCTAGAGAATCATTAACACGGGGAGGGTCTCAGGACGATCCATCACAATTGCTCAGAGACTTGCAGGATTCGATGGAAAGAGAAGCAGATTTGAAGGAACAGTTGAAGTTTGCAGAGGAAGATGTAAGTCTAAAGCAATATAGATATTGACCAATATGTAACATTTCTAGGGCCAAAATTTGCGTAAGAAAGTTTCAAGGATAGAAGAAGATAATGAATCATTGGTGCTGCAGCTGAAGAAGATGGCCAATAGAGCAAAAGGTGTACATGAAAGTAACGTAAGTTTGCTTCAAATAAAAAATAAAAAATTGTAGGTCGAAAGCTCAGTTCTGGAGACCGAAAATCCAGTGCAGCATCAGATGACAAGAAAAGTCTTTCTGAAGATGAAAACTTGGAAGAGTTGAAGCTGCAACTTGAGCTTAGCGAGCAAGAAGCTTCTGTCCTGCGTAAAAAAGTTGAAGAACTTGAGGCCGATAACCGAGGATTGGAGAGTAAAGTACTGCTGCTCAATGGAAAACTTGCAAAGTCTGGTGATAAGCCTCTAGTGAATGGCAATAAGTCTAAGCAGTCTCAAAATGAGAAGGTGAAGGTAAGGGAAATATTACAGGAAACATACAAAGCTTAGCCATTTCATGGTTTAAGAATGAAATTATGAAGTTCGCCACTAGAACACCCAAAAAGATCTCAGCCCTAACCTCAAGGGATCAATTAAAGACCATGGTTGCAGACCTTGAGAAGGAAATAAATGATATTTTGACCTGCGCCAAAACTATTGAAGTAGGAAGTGCAGATGTTGGGAAGTCAGTGGAGATGGAGAAGACTCTTAAAGAATTACAAGAACTAAAAGTTAAATTTGAAGGAGTTAAAAAAGATTTAGACAATGAGAAGAGCAAACGCACAGAAACTCTTCAGAAGACTGAGAAAATGAATTCGGAAATAAAGACGCTGACTGAGTTGTTGGAAAATACAAAGAGTGACAAAAGTAAGGTTACAGATCAATTGAAGGAGTTAGAGAGGAATCAGAAAAGAATACAAAGCCAAAAAAATGAAGCAGAGACCCAGATTTCACAACTCAAAGAGCACTTAAGTAGAATTTCTGCTACGTCAATAAATACAAAAAATATTTACAATTTTATTTTTCAGGAAACCTCGAATCCAAAAACAAGGAACTTGTAACATTAAATAAGCAGATTGACGGCCTCAAAGTATCCCTACAAGAAAAAGATAACGAAATGGATCGGCTGAAGAAAGATTCTGAAGATTTAAGGAAATTGAGGAATGAGGTAGATTTTTACACTAATTGTAAACAAGTTCTGTAAATTATAATTTTCTAGAACTTATCGAAAGATAAAAAGATATCAGATTTAGAGAATCGTTTATCAAAGTTAGAAAATAAATACTCAGAATGTGATAAATCACTAAAAGATAATAGCAAAGACTTGAAAAACAAGGTGAGTTTGGTAGCTAGTAAAAGTGCATATGAGGACCGTAGTTTTTAGATCGAAAAAGAAAAGAATAAAACCAAAACTCTGGAGGATATACAAAACCGGTTAGAAAAAGATAAATCTCAGCTTTCGGCGCAATTAGAAACTTTTAACCTGAAAATCAAGAGTTACGAAGACTCTCTAGAGCAGAAGAACAAGACTATAAAGCAATTGGAGGATCGACTGTCTCAAGGTAGGAATGGCTAGCCATTTTCCAGCAAATCAGAAAACGTAAACCTAGCGGGACAGGGACTAAACAAATTAAAATGCAGTAGGTCAAGTTAGTAGATTTAAGACAGTGAAAGAAACTTCTTTCTATTTCGAAAAGGTGCACGTGTGGGCCATATACTTGGAAGAATTTACTAAATGATGAGATTCGTGTGTAATTGACCTTGATCCTTGGAAACAAATGGCATTGAGGAAGACCACATATATTGTCGAAATGTTGAACTTTTTGAAATAGAAAAGAAAACTTCTCTCGCTGAGAAAGCTTTTTTAGTTTCAGAGTTGGAGTCAAAACTAGAGCTATCCAATAAGAATCATATGAATCTGGAAAAGAAACTGAAGAAAGTTGTAAATGAGAGAGAAAATAGTAAATTCGACTTAGAGAAAAGAGTGAAGGAGCTGCAAATCGAAGTGCAAAATGAGAAGAAAAAGTTTGAGATTTTGAAGGGGAACTCTGAGAAAGAACAGAAGAATCGGGATCTAGAACTGGAGTGCTTGAAGAATAAAATACGAAGTCTGGAAATCGCCTCGATTGGAGGAAGGAAGCAAGAACTAAAAGTTGACTATTTCCAAGAATCCATTAAGAGTAAGCTTGCTGGCCTAAATCAGTAATTTCTTGCAATACCATTACATTTTTTTAGAACTAGAAGACACTATAGTGAAGGAAAGACAAAAGTATGACGACTTGAGTGCCAAATACGAAATCCTCGAAGAGGAGCATGTTGTTGTGAAGGCCAAGCTAGTTATGCAAATTGAGACACTAGAAAAGTAAAATTACATATTAATTTCCTTTTATCAATTGACATGTAACTGCATTTCAGCCAGCTGACAAACCTCAAAAAGGACTACGACCAGCTGGAACAAGAACTGAAAGCCTTGAGAGAAACCTACAAGAAAAAGAGCGACGCCTGGACTAAAGAAAAATTAGATTTGGAACAAAAACTTAGAGATATAGCCAACTTAAGACTCAACGAAGATGACATCGACAAACAAAGACTGAAGGCTTTATTCGAAGAAAAACAATCTGAACTCGACCAAATTAAGAAGGAATACGATCTGATTCACGACCAGATGGAGTATATGAGAAAGGAAAACGATGAGTTAAATCGAAAATTAAACGATTACGAAAAAGTGAACAAAGTGCAGAGAAATATTAGTGCTGATTCAACGGCAATGGAAAAGGAACTTAAACATCTTAGAATCAAGTGAGTGATTATTTTCCAAAACGCAGTTACTATAGTAGTGTCTAATCACTATAATGTGCAGCTCTACAAATTGCATTTCTGATAATAATTCTGATTTGATAGGTTACACAACGCTGAAAAAACTAAGAAAACAGAAATAGGTGAGTGCAAAATGAGATACGAGAATCAGCTAAACCTCGTCAACCAAGAAATGCAGTCTCTGCAAAATCAAGTAATGAGATTTAAGCGGGAGCGAGACAACTACAAACACATGCTGGAAATGGCTCAGAAATCGATGGCTGAACTCAAACATTCCCCTAAATTAAGTAATATTGAAATAGGATCAAAGGAGAAATTGTATTATGATGAGGTAAAGTCCCAAATTCTTAAATAAATAAATCCAAATAATTACATTCCAGCTAGAAGAATCCAAATCAAAAATTGCAAATCTAGACCAGCAAATCAACTGTATGGAAGACGAATTATCAGAAGCGCGCTTGGAAAGCTCAAGGCTGAAGACTGAATTGATATCAGAAAAGACATCTTGGGAAATCCGCCTTTTAGAGCTTCATTCTAAAGTAAATGAGTTAGAAGAAGAGAAAGTATTAAACAGTGGAAGAACTAAAATAATGGGCCTAAAAACTCGGATGGAGCTAGCTTGGCATAAAGAGAGAGAAGAGCAGCAAAGGCTTCTTCAAGAAACTGCCACCCTCGCCAGAGATTTAAGGCAAACGCTATTTGAAGCTGAAAGGGAAAGGGACAAGGAGAGGTTAGAAACGAAGAGAAAGTATGATCAGCTTAAGAAATCTGCTGATGAAGAGCAAGATGAGTCCAAGAGGAAGGCCACCGAGCTGCAGTGCGATTTGCTAGAATTGAGGGATGCTCACGCAAAACTTAGAACAACAAATGAGAAATTACGTAGAGAGAAGGAGCGCTATGAGAAAGAACGAGACGAATTTAAGACCGTGAAGTATACTCGTAGGAGGCTAGAGAATGAAGAGGAGCGAAAGATTGAGAAGATTATCGAGCAAGTTGACATTCTCAAGCAATTAGCACCAGAGTTGTTCTTTTCCAAAGAAGAAGAAGACACTCGTTACACTCCTACACCACCACGAAGAACAAAATCAAAGTCAAGGGAATCATCCCCAGTGACTGGAGTTCGTGGAAGCTCCTTGGGGCCTGAGGATAAACAGCAAAGAATACAGGGAGTAATGCAAATGTTAGTGCAAGGCACTGAAGATTTGAGAAGAATGCAGAAACACAACGAAGATGAAGAAGAAAGGGAAAGACTGAGGCGGTCAGGAATGCGTAGAGCGACTTCCACGGAAGCTGAGCAGGTTGGCAGCGCCAGATACAGTAGATCAACTGTCAAGAAAGTTAGCTCACTAGAACGACAAGGAAGTTTGTACAGAAAGAGCTTATCTCTGGAACACAACTTACAGGCGGAACAGAAAATATGGAGAAACGAGAACAAAGACAGCTCGCCTAGCCTCCAGACCAGTTCGCAGTCTCTAGAATGGGACACAGACGCTAAAGGGGGCAAGCCTAGTGATTCCACTGTGGATAGTAGGCTCTCAACTAGTTCTACTCAAAGTGATACGGGGGAAAGGAAGAAAAGCGCGGGAGGATTTATGAACAGATTGTGGAGTCTCACCAAATCCAGGAGCATCGACGATCAAGATCCAGGTATTTTTTCCAGTAATAAGGGCCTCGGCTCTAAGGCAAGTTTAATTTAAAAAATGTGAATTGATGTAATTAACTGTGAGAGTATTTCAGGACAATTCCAGAAACAACTCAAATTCCGACGTAAATGAAGAAAAGGGGAGCAAGAAGGATTTGAGAGAACGTATTACTGGCATATTTAGAAGGGGCGGTTCGTCATCCCGGAGTAACAGGTAGATACTGCTGGAGAGAATATGGGGGTTTTATTGTTGCAATTCCTTTTTTTTTTGCAGTGTTGAGAGGAACTCTCAAACCAGTTCAACCCAAAGGCCATTGGTGCGGAAAGGGAGCAACAATAACTTGGAAGAAAGATAAAATCATTAATCAACCATCATGTTTGTTTTATGTTTATAATGTATAATAGTCTTTATGTTTAGGTAAAAAATATGAAATTTTAAATAAATGTTCGTTTTTTTCGAGAGTCGCTCCCATTAAAACCGAACCACTTCCATATAAGAATTCAAACTGAAAACCAAACATCAAATGGGCATACCAATTAGGTACCCATATTTCCAAAATCACCTTATTACTGATTAGGATCCTTTAGCCTGCCATTAATATTCCTCCATCATTTCCGACCTCTTTTACCAAAACTTATTGCATTTCTTGTAAATAAAGTCTAGCATTGACTAATTTGGAACGGTGTCGTCTGACCGACATTCACTTCCCCACCTTTCTTCGCGTTTACTTTCTTTCGTTAAGCCTCATGCTTCGGGAGGTATTTCGATCAGACCGATGCGGTTCCGGTTTGAGAATAGTACGATAAAACCAGTTGTCGAGTGTTAATAAGTAAGTACTCATATGTGTGTGAAGAAAGTGGAAAGTTATTCATTTTTGCATATGAAGACGTCGGTTTGTTGGTTAGTCGTTCGGTTAGGCTGATGAAATTGTTTGTAACTGGGTCTATATGCGTTACAAAAATGTATAGTGTTGAAATTGAATCTGAGTTACGGGTGTTATGTGTACCAAATTTAGTGCTTTTCTGACGGCTTAATTAAAAAAATAGAAGGGCAATTAGGCGTCAGGAAAAACTGAACATTTTTGTAATTTTGTATAGATTAAACACTAGTTGTTCCTTCATCGGAATTATTGATGAAACCAAAAAAATAGAAATAAAAATGATTATTTTTATTAATCATTATTGAATTAAGATGTATATAATCTATCAAAGAATACAAATACAATACATAATAATATTTATTGGATGTCTCATTATCTCAAAAAACGTCTTTGGTCATTGGGATTTATTTTTTTGGGACGCTCTGTAAAACTCTTACTGATTTTGGAATGTAATGTTTGAAACGCTACATTTACAACTTCTATTGTCTCGGACAAAATTTCATTGAAAAATATTAATCCGTTCCCCTATACATGGTGTCCCAGATTTTTGTTTACAGTAAGTAAGCACCTACATATCTCAGAACTTATAAAAAATTCATGAAAAGCTTAAACATAAAAGTTGCAGGAATTCGTGCCAGGGGCATTTTCACACATTTGAAAATACCGGAAGACAAAACCAGAATTAAAAAATGCAAACCAATTTCCTCTATCTAAAATGGTTTGGCGATTACAGATTGATTAGGAACTGTAAAATGTAAATATTTGGAGGTCATTTTCTCAAAAATCGTTTAATATAGGCAAAAGCTAATGATATTAAGGGTGGCTTAATTGAAATAATTGCAAGTTTGGCGGGTCATGTTGCGGGGTGGCTAATGAACGCTACCCTGTATATTCAAAATATTTTCAGTATGGTCTTGAGATATTTACTATATACGAAAATCTCCGACACCTTGTATGCACAATGTGGTTGTTGACACAATGTTATACTAACATATAGAATACTTACCTGCTAACAATATGTTCTTCCTTAGAATAGCCAGACACTCCTGAAAAGAATCGAAACAACATGAAACTGACATTCATCATCGAATTACTTCTAGTCTTCATTCTTCTAGCCTTCGCTGCTTCTGCAGCTGTCATAGGTAACTTCTTCCATAGTATTTATCATAATCTTCCAGACATAACTATTATTTCTAGACAAACACCATGTTCACAAACCGCGCAAAGCTCTAAGGCTGAATCGGCGTGTTAAAAGCGACAAACAAAGACAGGAATCCCCGACCAATAAATATTGCAACTGCTCCGCTGTTACCTGCAACTGTTGCCGAGACTTTAACATACCGTTGGTAGCCTTAAAGGGTCCTGGATGTGCCACTCTCCAATACCTTAATGGAGATAAACTGGCTATATCCATGAGCGTTGCAGATCGAGTGCTCACTAACACCACTGTGTCCGGTAAAAGAATGAACTTTCAAACAGGAATATCTCCAACAAGTAAAATTATTGATAGGGAGAAACCCCGATCCGATTTGTTTGCCTCTACCAGGAAGAATATCCAAATTCTGTGGGAGGGTCTACAATATTGGCCGAAAGGAGCAAAACTTCAATGCCTGTCTCGGCCTAGAGCTGCGGTCAGCTGAAGAGATTGAAGCCGCAATGAGGCTATCTTGCTTCAGATTTGGGCCTGAAGGCTTGAAACTTGAGCCTGCTCAGCCTTTACCGGTGGTTGAGGATGAGGACAGTGATGATGACGATGACGACGATGACGATGATGACAATGATTATGATTATGATGATGATGATGATGACGTTTTAGAAGACGATAGTGATGAGGAGTTGGTGGCTGATGATGATGACGACGATGAGGAAAGTGTCGAAAAGCCTATTAGTGAGTATGAAATATGGAAAATACTTTTTGTTTTTACCAGTGATGTTTTCATAGAAAATAAACCAAAAAAGAAGAAAAATGCTCCTAAACGAGTGACTACTGCCAAACCTAAAAGGAGGAAGCCTAGTACTACTAGTAAAAGTCCTATATCAACAGCTTCCAACAACCAGGACAAAATTGTTGAAAGCACTACAGTAAAGGAAGAGAATTTCACAATCAAGGATGAAGATAAAAGTGAGGAAAACGATGTGTTCGATGACATTAACGATGCTGTGGTTGACACTGTAGAAGGGGCAGTTGATAGTGGAGAAAGCAGTGGAGAGAGCAGCGAAGAGAGATAGTCCAGGGTGCTAGGTTATTTATTTATTTATTTATTTATTTATTGTTGAATTTGTGTGATATGTAAAGAAAGATTAATACATTTTTGTTTTCTAGTAGAATATTAATGCAGTTCATCAGGAAGCTGCGGCATTATTCAAGATCCTTATTGAATTTTTGTGGGTCATGAAAATTATCATTCAAAAAGAAGGTTTATTGATCGCTATAGCATATCAGCGCCACCTTTTAAAACCTATGGTAATCGGCAGTGAGTCGAGATATAATACTCGTTCTGCAGATACCTATCTAAAATTTATTGCCATCTATCAATGAAAGTTGAAATTATCAACCATGTGGGAGTTTCGAGATCCTGACAAACACATTAAAACAAAAATGCAGGTCAGGATTTCTTAAATTTTGAATAACTTGTATACTTACAAAATTAAAACACAGTTAACGTTCATAAGACTTCATTTCTAGGAATTATGGACAATTTGCTACAGTATTTATTCCTATCAGTAACTAAAGTATACGTTGTTAAAGCTAGCTAATTTTCATATAATACTCGTATGGATGAAAGAAAAAGGAGTCTGTAACTTTTTAACACTACGATTTCCCATCACAAACCATTCAAAAGGGACCTCTTTTAAATATTAACAACGTAACAATTACAGTAGTATTGCTATTCAGACTAGTTGGAAATGATACGATATAAAGTTCTAATAATAGGTACAAGCTGACTTGTGCACCACGTCTTGAAATTTTATTAACACCAAAAGCCATGGAACAATCTCCCCCATCCGAGAGAACAGACGCAGATGCGGTTGACCCAAAAATACAATCCATTTTTAACCTTTTACAGACAGTTTTCCGAAGTAAACCTGTACCTAAATAATTATTGCCAAACCAATAACAGTCTAATGAAGAGCGACTCTTCAATTAATGTTTGATGTTTCATTGGCTTGAAAGTTCCTAATTTAAACCTGCACTAACACCGACTCTTGATGGAAATAAATAAAGCAAAATGCTTTAAAACTAGTGTAACAGATACGATGATTTACACTCTTAATCGGTACTTTTTTAAGCTATTGCTCTCTATTTTATACTTTAATACGTAGGGAGTATTTACATGAAGAAAACAATCACCTACAAAGAGCCCCTGTTAAAACGTGTTAAAAAAATACAAGTGATGTTTTCACTATAGACTTAAGTACGTATACTAAAATCATTCATCTAAGTATTTACAACGAAGCACTGTCTTAAAACACGTACCCATGCATGGGTTGAGTAGGCATCCAAAATTAAAGCCATGCAAAGGGTACTTTGAAATGTTAATAAATGAAACCTAATTAAAAACCTTGAAATGATGTGGATATTACCTTTAATGGCCTTAATTTTAGACACCTCCCTACAAAGAGCGCGGGAAAATCAACTTTCAGCCAATTTGGTTTTATTGCTACTCATGTGTCTTTAGTAACATCACGGGGATGTTGCTCTCGACTTTCAATTGGTTAGAATGTAAAGCGAACTACTGAAAAGTTACTTAACTGTCCTAAATGTGTTGGTGTTGACGGAAAAAAATTGTTAACCACACCAAGCTAACGGTACATTGTGCAAAATACAAGGTTCCTATTTCTTTGGCAGTGCTAATCCAGAACTGCGTGGCAACAAAAATGTGCGTTTAGTGGCGCAGTGGCTGAATTAACCAACAATAACTGGTCAAATTACGCCACTATAATGCTGAGAACCAATGGTCAAAACCGGCGACTAAAGTGCTTACGCGGAACTCAAAAATCTTAATTGTTTTGCATGCTTTAGAGTCACACAACTGATTCCATAAATTTAAAGTCAGTAAGATACTGTATTGTCGCTAGTTTTCGCTCGGTCTCTAACTAGTTAATTTGATTACATAACAATAATACGCGTTTTTCCTACGTTAGGTTGTCTTTCCTCCCAGAAAATGATACTATTGAGCGAATTCCTTTAACAGATGTCTGCATGAAACACAAAAGAGACTCATTAAAACCTGTTTCAAAGATGTATGAGAGTTTTTCCTACTTTTACTCACCTTTTTCTTAGACCCGTTTAAGAAATCTTTATACATTTCAGACCTCAAGTATCTGGAATAGCTATCACTTTTCATAAGATGATAAACATGGGCCTGAAAACGATAAGATAAATGTGTCATCTGAACTCGCGCAATCAAAAGCGCAAAATCAGTCTTCACCAACTTTGATACATATTTAAAGAGCACACGTTAGCATGCAGAACCATAAACGTTGAAGGAATGTGCGTATTAGATTTCGATAACTAGTTAATTGCGCGATAAGGAGATAAATTAGAAGTAACAAAGTGTTTCTTGAACAATCCAAAAAGTCAATAATAAAATGGGAATAGTAGATAAAGGTCTTTGGGGTCGATTACTTCCTGGGACATCTTCGACACAAGTAAATTTTCCCGCATTTGCGTAAATATAGATTTATCATCAATGTCGCCAAACGCCATTTCGTGGAAAAAGAAGATTATTTATTTGGGATACCTGATCAATGGAAAGGGAAATTAACCATGGTTTCATTGTTCAAAAAGCCGAAAACGCTTAGAGATTTAAGGTTTTTAGGCAAAATAATTTTAACACACGTTTCTTAAAAAAAGGCAGTTGCGACTCTTTCAAAATCGTCGAAATGAAATTAAAATATGCAACTTTTTATTTTAAAATTACCTTTAAAATTCACACAGTTATATTCAATAGAGCTATAGATATTGTTTTAACTCTATTCCATGTCTCGTCATGTATACTACAAAAATAGGTACTTACAGCAGCATTGTCGAACGACCATCGGTCCGGAGCTTCCATGTTCTTCTTGGTTATCTCATAAGAATGAGAATCAACATTTATAGGGCATTTGGCATCGGGAGCTAAAAAGTAATCCCAAATTTCCTTAACTTTTTTCTGGACTTGGCTTTGCGGCAACGTCTTCAGTTCTTGGACTGCCTCCCAAAATCTGATTTTACGTATTTATGCTTCAAATATTATCAAAAATTGTCTTGGATTGACTCACTTGAGGTTTTCTCCGCTAAATTCTTTATCAAGGAACTTCTCAAAATGTTCTCTACCTACAGGGTCCGCCAATAATTCTTGTAGACTGAAAGCCCACCTTCTTACACGTCGAACTGATATGTCCTTTGCTATTTTCTCTTGTTCCCACATCTCAGTGCTATCGTATATCCAAGGATTGGGGTATTCGGGAGGGGTAAACAACGGGTCGTACTCTAAATATTGCTCATAGTAGGCAACAAACCTATAAAGATAATTAGCCGAGGTCAGACCATAGAATAACTTCGCGAAATACATACGAATCCGCAGCTTTAGAAACTTTTATATTTCGCCTCTCTAGCTGACATTTTAATAATTCGATTTGTTTCCTAAGAGACTCCTCAGATACTTTAGGCTGAAAGCTCGCAGTTGAAGGTGATAATTTAGGTGCCCCAATTTTTCCTTTACTGGGCTTATTCATTTGGCAGGCCTTCTTGATGTCGACTTCTGTCGTATTTACACATCCAGGCTTGAATAAATTCAATCAATGAAAAAGTCACGGGCAATTCTAATGTTGCACAAGCATTTGCCAAGCATGAACCTTCTGTACGTTTGCACGGACGCCCGTTTTGCAGGCCTGTGGGCATACCTACCATTGGTCTATGGACATCCCAAAAAGCTCTTTCCTGGCTGTCAAGAACTTTTCTCTCCAGTTTATCGCGTTTCTTATCAACTTTGCTTTGTGCTTCGGCTTGCATAAAAATAAACTCCCATTTCCTTGAGAACATTTTTTGTAACCTCGCTAGGTTTTCGGCCTCATAATCGGCTAACTCTAACCTGGTTTTATTTTGCATTGTTCTCTTGCAAAGATAAACGGCTAAAACCAACAACAGTGCTTTCAAAGCTAGGCAGGAAAGCATTGAAGAATCTATACCGTAATCAGTATTCTCAGGTTCCCAACAATTAGACGGCCAAAAATATGGAGTTTGGAATCTATAAAAAGTTCCATCATTTTTGACCGTAAGCATGTGGTCATCGATGGGAAAGAAATAGCCGTGGGCAGCTATCAAATGGGCCAAATGCATGGCTTCTTGTTGATCCTCTAAATCCAGATTCTTCATCATCCAAGTTATCAGATCCGCACCGGTAAAAACGGAAGGAATTTTGGTCATGAAAGACTTTACTGTGCGCACAGATACCCCGCTTGTCTCATCTTGCATTTTTTCAATGATTTTTTCCATCTGGAATATTGGCATGTGGCGGGTTGTAAATCTTTGTCAAACCCTTTATTTTTGGGGAATTGAGGAAATTCCTACCTTTTTGTATAACAAAAAATTAGAAGACTCATCAGAGATATAAGGCTGTTGCAATGCATTAGTATTTTCATTGATGACCGGTTGAATGCTGCAACCTGAAGTTGAAGGGTCTGGCTTGCGTTTGATAGCAGCCTTATCTGAGTTCATCGTTACCATTTTAGATTTAGTGAAGGAGTTATTTCCTCCATTTTCTGCAAGGGAATATATCCAAGTATACATTAGAGATTAAAAATTCTATATTTCCCCTACAACTAGTGATTGTCTAGAATCTATAGTATTTATTAACTAAATTGAGAACTCTATTTAAGTGATTGAGATATGTAGTAAAATTGGAGGCTAAAACAAGTCATGCAATAGATAGTAGTGCGCAACACCCAAATTTCGGGCTAAAATATACTTAGGTTCATACTGGGAGAAAAAATACGGAAAAAATAGAAAACTGACTCAAAACCGAAATTCCATTAAATAAGCCCGGAAATAAATTTAAAAAACAGGGCCAAGGAAAGGCAATTAAAATGTAATTAAATAAAATAGATTGAACATGTGACTTAGTATGAAAACTAGCTAAGCATAGGGCCCGTTGGTTAAATTAAAGGTCCATATAGTGCAGGTTATCTACTAGATACCCACGTTTAAGTGTCAGAAACAGAGTTAATTTATAGTTACTCTGCTTAGAACCTTGGTGAACATTAATAATCAGTTGTTTTAAGCTTCATTTCTATCAGTTACATTATTTTTAGATTCCTCCCATATATGGTTAAAAGATCCAAAAGGGTTGAAAGCTACTGGTCCTGCAAATATTATTCAAATTTTGCCTTAGGCTGAGAGCCAGTCAAAAAGGCCATGCCTTTCCTTGCCTAGGCCTATGTGACTGAAGCAAGCAAGCAAATGTTTTGGATGTATGTATGTGCATAAGACATTTTTGACTTAAAATTGACTCAGGGTTTTACTCATAACCTATGGTCATCAATTCACAAGATCCCTTGTATATTGTGCATTGCATTATTTTTGAATATTTTCTATATTAATGGTAAGTTTGCTTAGATTATTGTATTTTATGGAAAAGGTGGACCATATTAAAAAAATTATAAGAGGGTTTTTCCTGAAGTTTGTCACAGCATTTTTGAAGCATCCTGTATAGGTAGTTGGATAATCAATATTTTGGCCAACTTTCATACTTTTGTCACTCCTATAGTATTATTCTTGCAAATTTTGTTTAAAAATCAAGACATTAACAATGAGTAACATTTAGGAGTTAGCATGCAACATATCGAAACATCTTTTTTTTTCTTCGATTGAATATAGACTTGAGATAGTACTTGGGTTCAATCCAAGAAAACCTGAATGCCCATATGCTAAACCAATTACATAAAATAACAAGTCAAAAGATGTCCTTACAATGCAGCCTATGAAGCAAATGCCTATACTTGGGGCCTACTTTTTGCTACAGTTGCGGTAACATAACTTGTGAGGTGCTTAAAGAAAATCCTAGATAGGAAAGTTTCTTCATATCATTCTTCAATAATAATAAAGCCTTAATTGTAACATTCCTATTTATTTCTTTTAATTAGAAAAAATTAAACTATGCTAAAAAAAGCGATATCTAGGGGGGTTTTCTGTAGATTCTAATGCTGTCTACTAATTTATATCTAGGGAATATCAGCTAGAGTAGGTTTAAGGCTGTTTTGATTCAATGCATGGCCATCTAAAGAAATGCAAATAAAGATTAATATACCTGGCTAAGAACTGTCCCAGCAGCCCTGCAAGGGGACGATTATGTTTCGGCATGACGGTAATGCTGTGCAGAAGCAAATTTACAGTTTTTCAAAGGTGTAGACATGTTTAACACATTATTTGAATTAAAAGCTAAAATAATCTATATACAGCGTTTAAAAGAGTGGAGTTTGTTCAGGACGAAAATTCAGTCGTTGACTTCAGCTTCAGCGCTTCGGCTTCGGCTGCCAGCCAATCTCCTTTCGTCTTCCTCCTTGCCTCTTCCACCCCAAAAACCCCCAAATTCCACCCTCTGACCCTTTTCGGTCCCTTTCATTTCAACCCGCTTCCCTTCGCCCACCTCCCCAGCGTCATTTCACCAGGTTGTCAGTGTCACTGTCACCATCATATACCCGATCCCTGACCATCAAGTTATGGAGAAAAAAGGGGCTTTCATCTTCACCATTGCGAAGTTTTATCAATAATTATTGTTCTAATTCCTGAGTCAATAAACATTAAAATTTAGTTCATTATTTCAGATAAAGTAATTTCAATTAAAACCCTTCAGTGTTGATCCGCAACGCCATCTTTTGTTTACTATCTGAAGTTCGAATTATCATTGCAGATATGCTACGGTTTTGGTGCTATGTGGGAAATACCAAAGTTTTTATGTACGAACCGATTTCATATCTCAAGTAATTTGGTAATAGATGTGTAAAGTGAAGTTGTTGTGTAGTAACCCTGGTTTCCAATCACTTTTTAAGCGAGTTTTCGCTGTACTTTTATTCTCACCCTTCACCATAACGTCAAGAATTTTCCAAATTTGCGTTTTATTTATTAGAAAAAAGTGAAAAATAATGTAAAAGTAATATTGGAACATTTATTTAACCCAGATTGATATTGGGATATTCGGAGTAGCTAATTTGTAGGGAAATTTTTACTAAATAGTAGGGATATTGTAGGGACATCTGATCTGTCTGTAGGGAGTTTTAAGTCGAAAAGGTTACCATCACTGATTTGACTAAACACTATCACTGACAGTGAACACTGAACTAAGGAGTTGTTTGATTGAATTGAATTTTTAATTGTGGGTTTTGTAGGCTTTGAATATCTGTATTTTCGTTACGATTACTCCAAAATTCGAGTTTTTTCTCCTTAAATAATGTGTAACTTATATTAATTCGCAAGCTAATCATATACTTTTCGTTTATTTATATACAATAGGTACAATAATTACGAATGCTAAATATGATAATTCACATACATAACACTTAACCCTACATTTTGTATTTAAATTGTATTTATGTACTAAAATTTTGCTAAATAATATCTACCAAGAATTTAGTTTTTGTCGCTATAACTGGGATTTAATAGCAGTTCAATCATGGCAAGTGTATCCTACCAAATTGCCAACCTTTTGGAAAAGGTAAGTGAAATTTGTAGTATGTATTCAAATGTATTTTTATAATGTATGGACCCCTATTATTAACTATCAAGATCATTCATAAGAAGCCTGATTTACATTAGTACTTACACCTATGCATAGACTTACACCTAATCAAGGCCTTCTCGACATTCACTTCTTTAGTTTGGTTTTTTTAAAACCTAATACTCTTTGTTGTAATTGTATCTATGTTTCACTAACCACTTTTAAGTCTTGTTCTTTTGATCACCTGTCCCTATCAGTCAGTAGTTGAGTTCAATCTAACATTTATTTACTAAAATTCAGTAAAAAAATAGGTTGATATCTCTAAAATGTTTTCCTTGTGCATCAGCAGCTATTAAAAGTTTAATTTTTGATAATATTTTTATGAGATTCTTGCTCTTCCTGTGAAAATTTGAAGAGATTCTTGCGACTTATCCTTATATATATTTGTATATAACTCTATACTTTAGCATATCTATGATATAATTTATGGTAGATATACCAAAGTGATATTGGTAAAAGTTTATTTTGTGTTGTGTTAGATATAATTCAGGAAGTTAAACTGTATTTCAAATAAATTGTCTTAAACACCCAAATTGTTGATTTTTATATTTGATGTTTTAGGTCAATTAAAACATGTTTGTATTGAAGGATTTTCTTGTTTATGTAGGTACCCGTTTTAACCTATTTTATCAAAGCAAAATATTTTTTTCATTATTCATCTGTTAGGGATAAAATGACTAAGGATCAATCTCATTAATACTGACCCTTAGGATGGTTAATGTGGTTCTCTCAAGTTTTCCTGGGATTTTTGAAACTAAAAATGAATTTTATACCTAACAAATACTCAGTTTTTTGTTTTTTGATATACATACTCATTTGAGGGTTATTAATGACTTTTTTAATTTTTAACCAAATACTACTCCAACTACGTTTATTAATTGAACAGTACCAAGTGTTTTGAGATTTGTATGTATGTATCAGTGTTATAGGCAAGCATTTCAACACTTAGCCCAGATATACCTCTTTGCTATCTTTCTCTCTTTATTTTAATGTTAGGAGCCTGACTATGCCATTCATATTCCCTCTGACCTTTTCTTACAAGTTTTGCTGCAAGTGTTTTCTTCTGAGAAAACCTACATCTAAGAAATTTTTTTTTTTACCAATATTCCTTAAAACTGAAAAATGTAATGGCTTTTTCTTAGATGCAATCATCAGACAAAGACTTCCGTTTTATGGCGACCAATGACTTGATGACAGAGCTTCAAAAGGATAGCATCAAGCTAGATGATGATTCTGAACGTAAGGTTGTAAGAATGCTCTTGAAACTGCTCGAAGACAAGAATGGAGAGGTCCAGAATTTAGCTGTTAAATGGTGAGTCTAATCAAAATTTTGCATTTTTCAAAAAGATAAATTCTAAAAAAGATTTTATAAATTTTAGTTTGGGTCCTCTCATAAACAAAGTTAAAGAATATCAAGTTGATACCATAGTTGAAGCTCTGTGTATTAATATGGTGTCAGATAAAGAACAATTGCGTGATATTTCTAGCATAGGACTAAAAACTGTAATAGCAGAGTTGCCTCAGTCTCTCATGGGAATGTCTGGAGCAATTTGTAAAAGAATTACTGGTAGATTAACTACAGCAATTGAACGGGTAAATTTTGTAATTTCATAATCTCACTATTTCTTATAATAAATTTTGCAGCAAGAAGATGTGTCAGTTCAACTTGAAGCTCTGGATATTATAGCTGATTTACTGTTGCGCTTTGGGCCATTATTACAATCATTTCATCAGTCAATATTAGCAGCCTTGCTACCTCAGTTAGAATCTCAACGTCAAGCAGTTAGAAAACGAACAATTAGTGCTTTGAGTAATCTGGTCCTTTCATGCAATAACACCTTGTATAATAAATTGATTGATCATTTGCATGATGGTTTACAATCGAATAATGCTAATTCACAATCCCGTACTTACATTCAATGTGTAGCTGCAGTATGGTAAATCTCTTCCAATTATAGTTGAATTGAATTGTGAAAAACTAAATTTTAGTCGTCAATCGGGCCATAAATTTGGAGAGCACATTGAGAAATTCGTCCCAATAATCTTGCAACGATGCAATGTCGACGATGAAGAACTGAGAGAATATTGCCTACAAGCCTTTGAAAGCTTTGTGAATAGATGTCCAAAAGAAATCACACCAAATATACCTAAGGTACAAAGTTTCTAGTTGCGTTGCTTTGGCATAATTGCCCGAATTTTGTTAGATAACCGAGTTATGTCTTCAATACATGACCTTTGATCCTAATTATAATTACGATGACGATAATGCGGGCACTCTTGAAGCAGAGGAAGACGAAGACGACGAGGAGAATGATGAATACAGCGACGATGATGATATGAGTTGGAAAGTTCGCAGATCTGCTGCTAAATGTTTGGAAGCTATTATAACTACTCGTCATGAATTACTGGCCGAATTTTATAAGGTTTTGTCGCCAGCGTTGATTGCCAGATTTAAAGGTGAGTATGAATTTTGTCTTGAGGAGCAATAATAATACTCTTTTGTTGTAGAGAGGGAAGAAAATGTCAAGTCTGACATATTTCATGCTTACATAGCTTTATTAAGACAAACCAAGTCAACTGTTAACGTAAATTTAGACCCTAATGCAATGATTATGGATGATGAGGAGGAAACTCCTATGTCATTGCTTCAAGGCCAGATTGCACTGCTTGTCAGAGGTGTTCAGCTTCAGATGAGAGAGAAAAGCATGAAGACGAGGTATTATTTAATTCTCCTAAAAAAATAATAAACATTTCAGAAAATTTTAGGCAAGATTGCTTCCAACTTCTCAAAGAAGTGTGTTTTGTTCTTCCTGGAGCTTTGGGATCGCATATTGGCGACTTAATTCCGGGAATTCTTTACTCGTTAAGTGAAAAGAACGCCAGTAGCAATATGAAAATCGACTCTCTATCATTTCTTTATTGCGTGCTTACCACTCATCCTCCAACAGTATTTCATCCGTACATCGACACAATTTTACAGCCGGTAATCGTTGCAGTGGGGGATCCATTCTATAAAATTACGGCGGAAGCACTTGGCGTATTGCAGGAACTCGTTAAAGTTATCAGACCAATGCAGGTATATAACAGAGTTTCTTCTAACTGTTTTGTTGAAGGGGTTTAGATTTTGATTGTTCTGCAGGTTCACACAGGCTTCGACTTCACACCCTACACGAGAGACATTTATACATGTACATTAATAAGACTTAAAGCATCTGACATCGACCAGGAAGTAAAGGAAAAAGCAATATCTACTATGGGACAAGTTATTTGCAACTTGGGCGATCAACTTAAAGGAGAATTACCCTATTGCTTGCCCTTATTTTTAGACAGGCTTAAAAATGAAATAACGCGGCTAACCGCAGTAAAGGCACTAAAAAAAATTGCCAGCTCGCCACTGGGTATTGAATTACCAATTTTGCCAGAAGCGATGCCAATTTTGGCTTTGTTCCTAAGGAAAAACCAAAGAGCTCTTAAGTTAAGCACACTTCAGTTAATAGATTGCCTGATCAAGAACTACCATAAGAAGATGACAGTCCAGCTAATTCAGCCCATCATTGCAGAAGTTCCTCCATTGCTAGATGAGTCAGATCTTCATATTGCTCAATGGACTTTAGTTATTTTAAACTCAATAGCAATATATCATGCCAAGGCGCTGCAGGATATTAACAATGGCATTATGCCGCAAGTTATGATTCTTGTTAAGAGCCCCCTCTTGCAAGGTAAGAATTTCTGCCATTGATGTTTCCTTTAGGCATTTGTATTTAATTTTTTTTCTAGGTACTGCCTTGCAATCAATGTTGGACTTCTTCAAATCCCTAGTCAGATGCAAACTAAATGGTGCCTCCTACGAACATTTACTGAGGTTGCTACTTATGCCAATCACTAACTTACGGACAAATCAATCGACGACTCTGCATAAACAGGCGTTTTATTCACTCGCGAAGTGTGTAGCAGCTATTTCGGTGGTCTCTCAATCACAAGCTGGTCTAGTTATTGCACAATTTATGGCTGAAATTCATAACCCAAAGTCGGATTCCCAGCAGATATTCGCGCTTCTTGTGGTGGGGGAAATTGGGAGGAAAATGTAATTATTTGGGTTTGGTTCAATTAAGAGGTGTATATTGCCACGTAGTTGTTTTTTCAGTTTTTTTAAGTGTTATACGGTGGTACCTCTAAAAGGATTTAAGATATATTCGTTAAATTTATGTGCGTAATAGAAGGATGTAGACAAATATTTGTAAATAAATCTTTTTGATACTGCCGTCCATGACACGAAAAATATTTAGAGAGCATTTTTAAATTCTTAATCCAACTTGCTTAAAACTTAGTAAAACTAGATGTAGCAACAAAACCTTAAAAAAACATTCGTAACGTTACTTTTCATTTCAGGGACGTGACTCCAACTCCCAATATCAAGATTATCTTAAACTCATTCAGTGCTGTATCTGAAGAAGTAAAATCAGCTGCTAGTTATGCTTTAGGATGTATTTGTATCGGGAATCTTCAAGAGTATCTGCCTTTCATTTTGAAAGAGAGCCAAGAGCAGCCTAAAAGGCAGTATCTTCTCTTGCATTCAGTTAAAGAAGTAATATTTTTGTTTGAGTATCTAATTCAAACGTTTCTTTTAACTTGTACTCATAGGTTATAACATGTCTTTCACAAACAACTGAAGGAGTGCAACAACTACTTCCTTTTGTGCCAGATATTTGGTCCCAACTTTATTGCCATTGCGAGTGTCAGGAGGAGGGAACTAGGAACGTCGTGGCTGAATGTTTGGGTAAATTGACCTTAATTGACCCTACCAACCTCCTCCCTAAACTGAAGAGGTCCCTCAATTCGCCCTCTCCCTTGATGAGGACAACTGTAGTCACAGCCGTTAAGTTCACCATTTCTGATCAGGTAGACTGGTTGATTGTTTATGGTAAAATTCTGTTTTCAAGAATGTTTTTCCTAGCCTGCATCGATCGATCCGCTTTTAAGGCACTGCATTGGGGAGTTCCTAAACGCACTCCAAGATCCAGATCTAAATGTGCGAAGAGTTGCTTTAGTGGCTTTTAATTCAGCAGCACACAATAAACCGTCTTTAATTCGCGATCTTTTAGATACCATTTTACCGCAATTGTACAATGAGACTAATATTAAGGTAAGTGCAAGTCGTAAGTAAAAAAATCTTTAAGTCTTGCATAACGTTTATTAATAAAACCGAGCAAAATCTTTTGGAGTTAATCTTAAGTGGAGGACTTTAATTGAAAAATTTATTCTACAAATAGCTTTTTCCGCATCGAATGCACTTATTACTCAGGTAATGTGCATGCATGCATTTTTTTCTAAACAATAGTAGCTCATTAATCATTAACATTGACGTAGAAAAGCAATTTACTTCAGTTTCTAGATTTGAACAAATATTTATTCTCTTCAATCAACATACAATCAAAATAGGGAAAACGTATACGAACGTTCAGTTAGAAGCAGGCTCAGTCTAACATGTAATCATAGGTGTCTACTGGACAAGAAAAATGTGGCAAAATTTATAGAGAAAACTGAAGCAACTTAATTCCATATTTGTTGAAAGTGTTTAAAATAAGCTACACACAAGACCATGCAGCACTCACACATGAAGTTGCCTCAAATAATAGTTTTTCCTTACAGCGTGATCTTATTCGTGAGGTGGAAATGGGCCCCTTCAAACACACCGTAGATGACGGTTTAGATATTAGAAAAGCTGCATTCGAATGCATGTACACACTCTTGGATTCATGCCTAGATAAAATAGACATTTTTGAATTTATTAATCACGTAGAATCCGGTCTTAAAGACCACTACGACATAAAAATGTTAACTTATTTGATGGTGGCCAGGCTCTCTCAGATATGCCCAGGATTTGTTTTACAAAGTAAGAATTACGCATTTTTTGAAGCGACTCAAGTCTACACATGCGCTTTAATTGTTTCTAGGGCTAGATAGGTTAATTGAGCCGCTGCGCGTAACCCTAACTCTGAAGGTTAAAGCCAACTCCGTAAAACAGGAATATGAGAAGCAGGATGAGCTCAAGCGATCTGCTATGCGAGCTGTAGCTGCTCTTTTGAGCATCCCTGACGCCGGTAAAATTTCCCTTTGATTTTTGAAGTGTTGACTGAATTAATTAATTTTAGACAAGAATCCACATCTCAACGACTTTGTAAACCAGATCAAAAGCTCGTCAGACTTGCAGCCTATCTATGAATCGATTCAGAAAGATTCTTCTACGCATTCGGATTTCGTTATGGATCAAAGTTGAATAATGTAGATTCGTTAAGACTAAACAAAATTGTATCTTTTTATAATTTAGAATAAAACTGTTTAACTGTGTATAATGGACTTCATGTTTGAGTAGTCCCACTTTACCTGAAAAGCGTTTATGGGAACAAAGCGCAGAACCCAAGTTTGTATTCCACACTTAACACAAGTCTGCGCGTTGAAATGCCGTTTTATAAACGTACCATATTTTTAGTCGAACATGCTAGTGGTTTTGAATACAACTTTCAACTAAGTAGAATTTAGGTTTATTTTTGACATCTATCGCAAGTTTGCATATTGACATTTGAAAGAGGATATTATGATCCGAGCTACTTTGTTGTAGTCGAGCCTGTGAATCTAAGAGATTTGAACTCAACTGCACGGAATTGCGTTTTTTCTTTAGCACTTGTTAATACTTTGCGCCTTTACATTGGTAAGTACCGAATTGTTCGAATCTATAATCATTCCAAGCCCTATGGCTGGTCGTAAACCCTGTGATTGTGCTTTCTCTTTGATAACATTGCCGCCTAAATTTACTTCTGAATTCTAAAAAATAAAATTTCTTGTTAAATCAAATCTTCGTTACTGCTGATTCCGATCTTTGTTAAGACTGATTAAACCATCCCATTTCAACAATGGGCTATTGACTCTCAGAATGAGAATAAGGATAATCTGAAGGATGGAGTGCAATGAACTAGTTTCCAGCCTTGTTCGTCTTTCCTGACCTTGACATCTCTTCGATCGCAGTCCTCGACATTTCTAGTTCTAGTTAGAAAATTGTGATGAGAATTCAGGTGGTGCAGCTATATTTTATCCCCCAGTTCGGCGCACTATTCGGACACTTTACAGCAGTCAAGCGGTTAAGATGCGCGCTTCGATAAGCGGCGCCAGGGTGTCAGGAGGTCAACTATATATACAGGGGCGTCGAGTAGTAAAAGTCTCCATTTTTTGTTCTTTAATTGAGAATCGGACTTACGCAGGTCTTAAAATATATTTTAACTGAGGTAATTAATTAAGATGGGAATATTCGTGATTAGGTCCCATTACGTTCCGAGCACGAAGTTTGAAACTCTCAAAACTTAATCGGTGCTTTAATAAATTTTGTGGAATTAGGATTGATAACTTAGCCGAAATGGGCCATTTAGAAGGTTTAATGCCTCCGGTACTTGTTAGTTCTTCTATATTATTAAGCTGTAAATCTTCGCTTACCTTGGGTATAAAACTTAATATATTCCTTTGTTCTCCAAATCGATTAACCCAGTGGACATGAGGGTATTCAACTCAGTGGAGCTCTAGATTACGCTCATTAATCAGGCCGGAATGTAGCACGCAAATTTCAAGCCTTTTGGACTCGCTTTGGTGACTAATAGGGTCCTAACCACCTCTCTACTCTCTACGCCCCTGTTCGCAATATTTTAATTTTATGCTCTGATGTATTCCAAGTATTTCGTAAATTGACAAACGATGTATTATCCCAAACCTACCAGACCGCGAAGTTTCAGGATTTAGGGTGAAAAGGGGAAATTATTGACGGGCATCAGAAGGAAAACTAAATAACAGAGGCAATCAGAGCCGCAGTAGGCAGTTGCGCGAAGCCAACAGAAAAGGGAAAATATTAATTGGATTAATCAAGAACCGACAAAGTGATGACTAGCGAACTGAACCTTTGGGGTAAATAAAAAAGTTTCGTTATTTGTGGAATGAAAAGCATCTTCGCGGAATTAATAGTTGCGCCCACAGAGGATGAATGCGCGCATAGAATCCAAAGAAGGGGATTCTCGAGTTGCTTCATGTGTTTTCAGTTTTACTTAATAAATTGTGTGCGGAGAAAAATCTGTGGGGAGAAAAATCTCCCCATCTCGCCTCTCTATTGAATATAAACTTTACTATTCATTATTGAGTAATTTACGTAACATGTTGGGCATCCCTTAAGGGACATTAAACACTTTCGCATAATTTGCAGTAATCCTAAAATTTTTCGTAAGTGGCAATAAATTCATTTGGACTGCATAAAATTCCATCCATCCTTGTTGAATCAACCGAACTTGGATCTTCTTCAATAAAGAACGTTACCTCTGCGAGATGGATAGTAGCCAACCTATATACATCAGGGACATCTCCCTACCTTCCGTGATATCTATAATTTATTGATTCTATCCCTAATCTACCTTTAAAATGAAAAATGATGGAGGGTATCGAAAGTGGAATGAACATGCTCCTCTACGGAGTATCTGAGTTATTGAAGCGATTTCAATCCGGTGCTCAATTTCTATCGAATATTTATAATATTTTTACGAAGGTTTGTCAGTGACAAAATTAGTCAAGAGATATTGAGAAAAAAAAACCGGAATATATTAGAGTTTTTCTCGTAGAATTCAGTGGGGTAGCTAGTTTTTTCTAACGATTTCAGAGACACGAACCCAACTAATTTTTTCCATATATTTTTTTAATAAGACACTCTACGCATTATTAGATACACTTTATCTATGTAAATAGTATTAAGTTAATATTCAGCTTCAAGACCTTCGCTTCTCACCTCGCGTGTGCCTCATTATCACCTATGCTGAAAGGGTCTTATTTAAAGTATCAACGGGGAGATTTAAACGGTTATGGTCGGTTTTTCAATCTCCTCTCAACCAATCTATTTGTTACATTAACAATCGATTGGAAACAGACCCTAAATGATAGGTATTTCTTCGCTAAGAACTCATTAAGTTAAGTGTCTGCCTATGATGAGAGGAATGATTAATGAGTTGGCAATAACAGAGTTAACTGTGGAGCGCTCCTTAATCGAGGTAGTTAACTGTATTATTTTGGGGGTTTCAGCAAGAGAACGGTAAAAGCTTCCTTTTAGATTATATTTTACCCGACGATGGAAGTTATGAAAATCATTTTACAAGAGGATTAATTTTTTTCATTCCAGGCCCGCAAAACTTAAAACTTGCTTACCAAGGTCTTTTGTCGAGATGCATAGGAAAGCTTGTTGGGTGTGCGCATAAATTGTACAACTTAATCAGCTCAGAAGAAGTTTCCTTCTGAACTGAGTATATCTTTGTTAAAACTGGGGAGAAAGTTTTACCTGAACGCGAGCCAAATAGAGATCCCACACCTCAAACAATAACTTATTTCTGCTCCTGCGAGGCCCAAATTACATCCGGACGGCTCTGCATTCTGTACATCCACAGCAGCGCTGCAGGCATCGAAATTTAATCATAGCTTTCTAGTGATTCTGATCGTGTATTGGATTTATGATATGGGTTTGCGGGATTTTGAGAGCAAAAATGATTAGGGCAAATTAACTTTCGCTGGAAACATCGAGGTAAATTATATGAACTCTCTCTGAACTTCGTTTTTGTTCGGAAATTCAGACAAAACAAGGTGAGTTTTACGACAAAACGAGTTACACCTTTAGCCTAATTTCCGTCCCTCCTTCCATTGCAGGGGACCTTTCCCTTCAGGGTCAAGTTTTTTCTTTTAGGAAGATTTGATGGAGCGAGTCCTTTTCAGAAACGGGGCAAGAAACCTAATTACCGACATATCGAATAAAAGGCGACCGACCTTTTAACTAAATATTGGCCCTTAATGTAGGTCATCCATATGGATTGCCGTGTCGTGTTTGGATATATGGAAATGATGGGGTTTTTCGGTGCAATATCCTATTCCGTCCATAGCATTGTACGGCACAGGGATCGCAGTAAAGGCGACGCGCATCGGCGTTGCCATGCTGGAAACCGGCGCAGCTTCGGGAAATATAAAACGTGTAGTATAATCGGAAAACTTGTAAAACAACGTTGTTTATTTCGCCGGAAAATTCGTCGTGTTTTCCTTACATACACAGTGTTAAAAAATGGAAACTTTTAAGAATACTCGACTTGCTACTAGTGCCTTTCAACTGACCTTTGCGGAGGAACGCGCTATACACTCTACTAGTTAATATTACTGCTAAGGTAATATTAGTTCCATTGTAATTTCCTTGGTTCTACTAAAAAATTGACTAGTTTCTCTCATGTTTGATTCACGCGAGGCACAATTTAAAAAAGTCAATTTTTCCTTTGCAGCCATGACGAAAACATCATATATTCATACAACTACATTTTTAATGATACCGCCTTATTTTGCCTCCTTTGGGTAGAGGAAAACTTTTATGTAATAGAAGACTGTCAGAACGAATTGAATGTAATCGATTTTGCGGTAAATAGAATATTTAGTAGCACTGTATGTGTGGAGTTGCTTAGTTTTAGGTTAATTATTCGGACAAATTGGACACCGCGACAACAAAAGCATGCAACCCTAAAATATTGAAACTTTCCTTTCGAGTCCAGAGCTCAATAAAAATTTCACGTCTTCATTTACGGCTGAAATTTCATAAAAACCTAAAACATGAGTAAAATAAGCATCATTGACCCTTGGAATTTAGACCTCGTCTATGACGACACATCTTTCGTCATATTTCTGTAACCTTGTGGCTTGTAGATCCCCCTACGTCACAGATAATAGACATTCATTAAAATTGAACACGATGTTGTTTGTTTAATACTTGAAGGAGCCCCATTTCCAATAAACTTATTTCATCGAGCCGCTCGCTTACTGAAGCAAATTACTTGACAACCTGTGAAAGCATTGATATTCATTGTTTTTTTGACTACAACAATGTTCAAGTCATCGTCATTTGTGTGGAAAGTTTTTGTGACTGGAACATAATAGGAACTCCCGGAACCGCGAGGCCTTGGAATACAGTCGACTTTCAATAGCTTGATTTGAATTCAAAGTGAATCATTTCAGGCAAAAATATATTGTTTTTCAATATTTATTCAAGCCTCTTAAGTAGCGAAATCACTGAAATTATAGTACTTAAAGTTAACGACAAACTTATCGGTCTTTTATTACCTCTTCAAGAAGAATTTTCTGCGGCCGCCAAATTATTATTAATCGTTTTCAACGAATTTTCGGCTGTAAATCTTCTCCCTCAAAATTTTTATTCTCACTCAAAAATCATCAACAGCTTTTAGGATATACAAGAGGTTGTTCCACAAGAAATCATAATCGGAACAGAAAATTTCCGGACTTTGTTTCAGACGCATTGTCCAGATTCGCTAGAGGATTGAAGAACTGGGTTGTTGTACGCTTCCAATGGATACGCACCACTTCTGGGAAACCCATAATTGACGAGACGGTGATTTTAGCCTGTCATGACCTCTCCTCTATTCAAATCGCCTGATCGCATGCTTATTGGAGGGGTGGTTCACATCGCACAGCCCGAAGGTCATTCAGACCTATGGATTCCCCAATGAAGGCTTTTATTTACCTACAAGTGATGTTCCCAGAAATCCATAGAGACCAACGTTGTAGTTCAATGTCGATAGGAGTACTATTCCTGGAAACAATTGGCCCTGTTTGTCCCATTGCCACGAATACCTTATGCGAAGTTGATATACTGCAGCTGTCTGATAAGTACCAACCAGGATAAAATCCCTAACAGTCTGGTCTGAGATTTTGCTTCCACTGCAGGGTGGCGCATTTCTCAACGTGCAGTGCACTTATGAGACTTACTGGAGTTAGTGGAATGTCTTTAATCTCTTCTCTGGATACATCCGGAAGATTAAAAATCTGTAAAATCGTTTATATTCTTTCCTGACGTTGTTCGCCTTCGACCCTTGGCTATTAGCATTTTTCACTCATAAAAATGGCTTCATAAAATTTTATATCCGACGTTTTAATCTTATGCTCCCATCATTAACTTTCTTTTTGTTAATACGAACATTGATAGATAAATCATTTTTTGGTTTTACGGGAACAATAATGTTTCATTACCCATAACGGAAAAATCAGCATGTCTAGAAACAAATCAGTGTAAACAATTGATTTTCTCCATCTCTTTCATGCACTCTATTTAAGTTAATGGTTCTAGTCTAACTCATTATTTTATGGGGAAAGCCACTAGTTATGGTTTATTATTTTCAAATATGACACATTATTGATTGATCTGGAAGAGCAAGTCATTATAACCGTTCCAGATTTTTACTTGTTTTCGTATTAAGCAGATTAAATACATAATTTTATGATTCCAATTTATAGGTAAAGAAGAGTAATAACCGGAAAGTGTTCATAATTTGAAATAAGCTCTCCAAGGAACGCAACTTTAGGGCATAACAAACACGATTTTTCGGTTTTTATGGACATTTCCAGAATCACTTTGATTTTTTTTTAAACTCGATGCTCCGTCTTATCGAAAAATTAATTACACAACTGATTTGTAAACGCAGAATGCATACTCTAATGGTCGAAGCTCTTTGCGCGTATGAGAAGTCATCAGATAGATATTCGATGAATCAATAAAGTGAAGAGGCCTAACATTTGCCGTATCTGGCCAATGAGAGTATTACATAAATTGGGGATAAGCCTATGTGCCTGCGTTAATTATGTCCATAATAGAAAATGAATCGACCTAATGCGTTAATCGACTTATTTCCATAAACATTAAGTTCGAGCCTGAACTAACACTGCCATGTTCTCTAATGCTAAAGTATTATCAAACAGTGTTATCCTTGATAATGTGAATATTGTATGCACAAGCTGCGTTGAATACTATTATCAGCTTTTCACGTCTCCGAATTGCCTGACTAGATTAGAATTTTCCAATTTTTAACGAAATACTTGATTGAATCCTAAACACGTTAACTTGTCATTTGGATCTTTTCATAAAAAAACATTTATCTTTATATAGGATTCAGCGATATCCTACCTAAGTCGCAAATAATGTCGCCCTTTGTTCCGTGCCAAAATCAAACCAATGCCAGGCGCCAAGATGTCATAATATTCTATTTGTTTAAAGCCGGAAACAAGCCAACGTTTGGAGAGAAAACAATGCCATAAAATTTCAAATCAAGCCGTTTCCTGCATTGCCAGCAGCATTCAAAGAGGATTAGGTCATTTAAGCGCACATTGCTGACTCTTTTTTATAAATCCACGTTCTCGTACCTTGTGCGACAACAACGATTTTAATCAAGAGTTCAACTATAAAATTATCGCTCCAACATGAACAAGTCTACGAATCATGGCGCATGCTTCACTATTGAGTTAGTCAACTGCGTCGCGCCGGTCATTTATTCCGCCAACGAGATCACAGGTTTGGACTGCGTACTCCGATTAGACTTAAATACATTAAATTTCTTCTGGAATCAACTAAAAGGGATGTTTAGAGAGAACGAAAAATTAAATAAACAGCAAATTTTATTTTACTGTCGAGCACCATTCGTCATAAAATTTATTTCGTCGTGTTTGTCTTCGTTTAAAAATCATTATTCCTGAACTGCGGTAAGCACGACACATGTAGCACGCGTGAATAGCAGTCAAAAGACACACATATGAAATAAAGTTCTCATATGTTAATTATTTGTCAGCTTTGGGTCAAGGCCTATTTTCGGCTGTATCTCTGATCGAACGTGACCCTCGTTTAAACAAGCTTAATTATCATACACGAATAATTATTGATTTGGCGCTGCCTTGGGATAATCCTCCAATAGTAAATTAATAAAAGCCAAATAAGTTTCCTTATGTTTTATTATACTATGCCGTTAATGTTTTCTCTGGCAATGTGGGCGAACATGGCTTTTCTGGTGCTGCAGACGATTGTGCTTTCCAGTATTTCGTATGCCGGAACAATTCCATACCAATCTGAAATAACAACTTAATTAGCTCTATTAGTCATAGCTCGCTGCATGTAGTGAGGATGGTTTAGTTGATGGCGATCCAGGAGTGTGGGCATTTTGCAGGAGACTCGTGGTTTTTCGTGGGATGCTTTGGGTTGAAATTTTTGAAATATTCCCCTGCTACTAATGAAATAATATGGGTCGCTGTATATAATGAAATATTGCCGTTTACCTCGCTTTTTGGCCTATCCGGTAGAAAACAAAAGGCGCGCAATATAAAAACACGCAGGAGCTGCACAGAAGGGATTTCTTTACTTTCTTTCCTAGAAGTTCCTTCTGGCAGCAAAGACAATTAATTCTTACCTGGGAAAATAGCTTTTCCCTGTTCCGTTTCACGTGTCTGTTCCATCAATCAATATTGACAGAAGCGTCTATTACCTTCGGTGCTTCCATGGTTTATTGTGGAAAAAATATTATTACCCAGCAATGTAAATTTCAAATGGACGGTGTAGTTGTATTGTAACCTCCAGTCACCTTAGGCAGTTAATTGCATTTTACTTTATGCTATCCATTTTTTGTCAACTGTAGTTCATTTTGCGCGATAAGGTCATTTTTACAAAATTACAAAGCATGAGCAAATATTGTCAAGTCCCCGAAGGTTTATGTCCAACGATAATTGAATCGCTCCCCATAATTTCTGAACAAATGGGCAAGAGCATAAAAACCTGTTAATACACATGTAATTTAATGACTTCTATTTTTAATGGAACTGGCCCTCTAGGGGTGAAAACTATGGGGACGAACGCGTGATATATCAGCGGTCTTGGTGCACTTACATATTTCCTCTTCAAAATTACATGGAATCCTAGAATGAAAAAGGGCAATAATGTCGAGATTCCAATCATCCAGCCAATTGCGTCAGCCCACAAAGGAAAGACGTAGTCTTCGTATGATGCTGGGCTGTAGTACACCATTTGAAATACAAATATTCCCTATGAATATCATTTGTAAGGCACTAAAGGATAATGGTTCGACACTAAAAACTTCTTACGAGGAGGGTGGCGGGTGTTATTACGACCCAGCTTAACCACCAGTAACCCCTGAAAAACTTTCTCATGCTCATTTCCATGTCGTGCATGTGGTCGAGAAATTTTAGACACCCGTATAACCAGGAGATGGCGATTACTTCTCCAAATCCTGCAAAAGAATCAGATTTAAGTTTCTAGATAAAAATCTTATGGCCGCATTAATGTTAATTGTTAAATAATTCTTTTTGCTGTACTGTAAAGGTATTCGAAAGGACGGAGTTTTGGGGTAGCGAGATTATACATGCCGCAGCGTTTAAGCCAAACGGTAACTCTTTGAAGTTACCATTAGATTTGCAAGTGTATTCATTTTAAATGGAGTAAGTAAACAAGAAACGCGGAAACCTCGTTTGACGTAAATGAAGGTAGCTGGTATGAACTTGCATGCATTTATGGTAAACACATGCGTGGAGTATTCATTGAATTTTAAAGCTTTGCAGGGTTGGCCCGACCCGGAAAGCCTGAGCCAGGCCCGACTCGAGAGACGAATCGGGTCAAATCACTACCGGCATTCGGGCGGGTCCTGGGTGGTTTTTTTTCACAATTATAAACGTATTTTCTGTAAGAGTTGAATGCACAATGTGCTATTAGAACAGTAACTAGTTTCGCATATTAGTAAAAATTTCCACGTGTCCCCTATTCAAATAGACATTTCTGCTGGTTCAATTAGATTTCTCTTTACGGACAATTTCTGGGTTATCCCATTCAAGAGTCCGAAGTTCCTCCCGAAGGCGAAAGCTCCGAAAATCTTGCGAATAAGATGTGCCCACCTATGGCTTACTGTTAGGGGAGGGGCATGAGGATTCCTCTCCCTTACCGCAGTGTTTACAGAGTGGTCTGTCTACCATTCCCAGGAGGTGCATGTGTCTATTTAGTTTGAAATGACCTGTGAGGACTCCCATGAGGTTTCCCATGCATTGTCGATTCCTCTTTAGAATAAAAGGGTGCTATGGGTGCTCTTCAAATAGTTTGCACGTTTTTGCGTTGGGCTGTTACTATTGTTGTTGCTGTTGCAAATGATATTCCATTCAAAATTCTTAACTTAAGGCAACTTGGCTGAGAATTAATTAACAGAGTATTTAACAAAAGTTCTAGTAATTTGGTTTCCGCCTGGTAAAACAAGCCAAAATAAACTTTTTATCGAGCTCTGGCTGCTGATTTTGTATTCAATGGGCTTTTAGAATTCGTTTGTCTCGTAAAATCGGATAACGAACACTCGTTATACAAGCCGACGACTAAAGGAATGCAAACATTTTGAAAGAGGAGGACTCATTTTTTTAACGTGCCCCGAGATATCGACCAACGCTGTTAAACAACGATTCAATGAGAATTCAAAATTTGCCGTAGATATTAAATACAGTGGGTTGAAATTTTACATTACTGCCGTGCGTTTTTCTTTGCCGCGCATATCACAAAAAAGTGGTTTGATTAATGATGGGCCCACGTACCTAACTTGAGATGAAACTGTCGAAGAACGTAACGCCTAAAAATGAGGAAAGATCATGCCACAGATTTTTTTGTTAGCAGTTTATTTAACAAATCTCTTTAAACAATAATAATAATGAAATGAAAAAAAGTTACGATTTTACGTGTTACTTACGTCAAGCTTCATAGTTGTAATCCTAAGATTGGCGCTAACATGGGATTAACATATTAACACGTTTTTGCTTAATTTTAAAAATTTATTTGTGGTTTTATTTATTACCTGTTCTCGTTGAGCCTTTACGAGCTAATTTCGCAAAGGAATTCACATAAATACACTAAAACTTTATTTATGCCAGACGCATGAAGTGTGCTCGTGTTCCACGCGTGACTTTTACATCCACTCGTGCTAGCATGCAATATACAAAGCTTAGAAGAGGTGAAGAGAAAAATCCATTTAAATGGTGCTGTAAAGCACGGAATCCTAGGAGAGGCTCATTAGAGCAATTTTATGATCCATTGTGTAAAATTCTAGGAGATGCTATTATTTTATGTGGACTGGATTTTCTAAGAAGCATTTTGTTGAATACGATATTTACAACTGGGTTTGTTGGCCATAACTCGTATGAAAAAAGTAGCAAAAAGAACCGGGCTTTCTTGTCTTTGAGAATTGAATTTATAGCCCGCTTGTAACAAACTGCTTTTGGTTTCGATGTAAATCTTAAATGTGCATTATTTATTTAGATTTGTGGCTCTCGAAATATAATAAAGGGAAAGCAGCGATAGATATAAAGCAAATTGGGGCCGTACGGTGAGAATGTAGCCCGGCGCAACTAATATCTGCAATAAATTGCAAGCAGTGCCACGGGTTTTGCTGTGATTTTCGCTTTGAAAATGCATTTGTTTTCCAACTTATGATACGATAAAATTCAGGATTTAAATTTCATTTTAATGCATGCGAACCAACGAAATTTATTCGTACATACACTAAATTTCCGTAACTTCACGGCTTTACCAAAACGTCCCGTGGCGATTTCCGGTGGGACACCCTGTATTAATGACTCACCTATTAGCATTATTGCCCACGAGGCGGTATTCCATTCCATTAGAGTAAATAAATATATGCCGCCAGAAAAGCACATTGGAATCGCCAAAATGAAGCCGGTAAAGCAAATGGCCAAATTTACATATGACCTATATTTCCTGAGGTGATGCCATCTGAAAATCAAGCAGTTTTTTCTGTTAGAGAGGTAATAATTTGCATTTGTATCTAGACAGTGAAGTGTCTCTTAAATTATGTGGCTCAACGCGTGAAGTAGCTTAGATAGAAACGTTCGTGTCCGAGCTTTTTCTCAAATTTTAAGTAGCTTTCCGTGTCCTGTTTACATAAATTATAACATATCGCGTTTTTCCTGAAAACTACGTGTAACTTTCACTTGAACATTCTTAGCCCCAAAGGAGGAAATCGATAAATATTTGTGTTTTCGTGTCACAGATCTAGAGCTCTTACTTGTCCAAAATGCAGCAACTGATAGCCTCAACTCCCGCAAACTGCGTGCCCAATCCCAAGACGAACAACATAAAGAAGAACATTAGGGACCAGGCAGTGGATCCTGGAAGACGAAGAATGGCCTCGGGGTAGGCTATGAATGCCAGCCCTGGACCATCGTCTGCAACTTCATCTACTGGGAGTCCCATTTCATTGGCCAAGAAGCCCAACATTGAAAAAATGGCAAAACCTGCGTATACGCTGGTGAAGGCATTAGTTGCGCTTACCACTATTGCGTCACGAAGGCAGTTATTTGTGAAGCGATTGTAGGATGCCAGAGTGATTAAGGAACCACAAGCTAAAAAAATTTGGAAAATAATGGGATTACATTTAAGTACCAATCGATTAATGATGGGCTAACAGACTTCCCACCAGATATCTACAGTCACAAGTTCGGATTACACACATGTCAGAGCTCAGGAAGCTCGTTATTCCAATATACCTAACATTGAATTTTCCTAATAAGGTGCTTCAGTTTGGCTCTTGCTGTAATGAGGCTGTTGACCTACTTACAGTTTCTCTCTCTAAGGGGAAACACACTTTTATTGGGGGTATGCAATTTGTATTATAATCTCTGGTGAAGGTAAATTTGTGAAGGACTCCCCTTGAATTTGACCTATGGTATTTGTCTGCAAGTTTGCAGTGATAGTTTTAGCTACTTGAACCTACCAATTCCAAAGGAATAGAAGGTTTGGGAAGCTGCAGCTGCCCACACATCTACTTTTAGCAGTTTATCCCAATCTGGTTTTAGATACAACAATATTCCATCGGAAGCTCCTGGTAATATTACTCCCTGAATAACCAGAGCCGTCAAAATGAAGTAGGGGAAAGTCACTGTAAAATAAACAGCTTTTCCTGATGTCTTAACGCCTTTTAGTACTGCTAGATAGCAGACTGTCCAGGAAAAGAACAAGCAACCCAGAATTTCCCACTTGATGGTTCCAAAGTTTTCCCAAGTCGAGTCGCCAATTCCCAGCACATAGTCCCTAAAATTTAACTTTACAGCTTGAAGCGTATGAACTGTATATATCGGCACCTGAAGTATTCTGAGGAAGCTAACGTTCGGTTAATCATAATATTAATAGAGACATGTTCAGAACCATTGCTGCAGAAAGTGCGGTTTACTGCACCGTCCATGCCTAAGTCCTCGCAAAGTTGGGCGGTCAAAGTGCAGTTTTTTTCGTACCATGTTTCATTGTCATGACAATTTGCCTCTGCTGATGCGCTATAGCAACCTGGAAATAGAATTTGTAAGCTTGAAACCAGGCCTCGAGCACGATAGAAATATTTTTTCAAATGCGCAAGTCACCAGCAAGTGTTTTATTCGGCCACGGCGCATTTAGATGAGAGTAGACAAATCCTCATTATTTTTTGCCTACAGTTGAAGTGCCTGACAGCAAATTGTTTGTTTCGTAAAAAGTTTATTCTTGTGTGTTAAAAAAATGAAACTACGCACGAAGGCATTGCCGGCTTGACACAAAAGCTGGACATGCGCTCTAGTGTTTTACCCTGTAAAAACTTAAACTTGCATAGAAGAGTGTTTAAAAAAATGTGTTTCTGCTATAATTAACACAAACGTATGCGTCTTGAGAACAATTAGAACTCTACTACAATAAAAGGAAATAGCTCTAAAAGCTTTTATTGATTAATATAACATCTAACTTCAACTATCATTAATCAGACGCTTTTCAAAATGTGTCTTAAAGTGAGACATTCAGATCGAGACAAATGCTTTGAGTGATTTTGTTTTCGAACGAGGCAGCAATCTACGAGGGAAATACACGATAAATTCTATATGTATAGGCGTGTGCGGAAATTATAAAAACGCTTTCAAATGCAGGCAACGTCTGAAACCTATTGAAACTACGTTGAAAACTATCGACGGGTGAAGATAAACAAGTATATACGGAGAAATTCGGAGAGACGCGATTTCACATGAAACTATGCCAAATTGAATCCACCTTACGGTTCGAGTTAAAACTATGGCAGTCTTGAAGCCGTGTCAGACAAAGGAGTGACGCAGACTCAAGCTGCTTTCCACGTATTTTGCATTTCGATTTTAATTTATTCCCAACGTCTAAACAAACTTCTCTAAACTTAAGTTAAAGTTTCCGATCGATTGCATGCTGTAGTGTTGCATCAGGGTGGTTTAAATGTAAATACTCGCCGATACTGTTGAAGTCGTTATCACATCGGCCATATCCCAAATCCAGGGTGAAAGAGGCGAAGAAATAGAAACTAGTCCAGGCCACGATTACCATGTAATATATTGTGATTAGGAAGATAACCGTTAGGCAACAGTACCCCAATCCCGAGAAAATAGGAGCGATGTGCTTGAACACTTTCTCCGGCCCCAATCCTGAGTATTGCCCTATTAATAGTTCCAAGAGGAAAATGGGAGTTCCCATCAGAATCAGCATGATGAAGTAAGCCAGCAGGAAAGCACCTGAAATTAAACTATAGTTTTATAAGCTGTAGCAGATCATATGGAGAATTTGCGCTCCTTCAGGAAGCGCATGCTGGTTGCGGATCATGACGAGGTCTTATTAACGATGGCTTAAACAAGATATCAAGAAAATCGATACATAATCTTCTATCTTATTTATACAACATTTGTATTAATGCAACACTTGTGTGGTTGTTGAGCAAGTTCTATAATTAGCCTCAGAGATCCTTGTAAGTTATGTACACTTCATCGATTTCATAATGGCATTATGGATGAAAATGGTGAGGGTCAATCTTGGCGGTATTTGCACATTTCGCTTGTTGTTGATTGTGTCAAGCCATAGACAGAAATAAATGCAGGTGGAACATTTTCTTTCTCTAAATATGATAATGATTTCATCTAAAGCTGAACGAAATATTCAGTTATTCAGGTGAAAATGAGCCCTCCTTTTGCACTTCGTTCTTGAAGTTCATCTCACGAAATAAATATTTAAATAGTCAATTACAGCGCATACGCGAGCGTCCACTATGGCTCTGCGCTTAATTTAATACTTTACCTCCTCCATTACTGTAGCATAAATAAGGAAATCTCCAGATATTTCCCAATCCGATGGCATAGTTCAGGCATGAAAAGACGAATTCTAAAGGGCTGCCCCAGGTGGACCGGGAAGCGGCCTCGTTAACGGGCTCAGTAGGAGATTCATTTTCCTGCAAAGAAACTATATTTTATTGTGTTTTTAGGGTCCAGCCTCGAATTTCGGTAAGGGTCGAGTCGCTTGGAAACCAGCCACGTAAAAAATAAGGAAATATAGATGAAATGGTGATATATGTGAGGTCTGCATAGAAAATCGGCTTAATATTTAACGATTCTAGTAAGATTTAACATGCGCGCAAGCGTTGTGGGAATTTTACGTTTTTGTGGGGCTGTATCCAGAGGACTTATGTTCTAAATGGATTTCTCTTTCCAGAACTTTGTGCGGACCATATTGAATGGCGGGATTTTCTATTTACCCACACTGTTCGATAGATGGTCGAACAGTGCTTGCACCGTCAGGGGTAATGGACTCCTGCATAGTCAGGTATGTAGGAGAAATGAAGCATTTTCTAGATAAATAAGCTAACCATTACGCTAAGAACCGCTAGAAATTTGATCCATTTGTAAGCTACAATTTGATTATTTGCAGGTCCAATGATTACGAAGTTTTTAATTTTACTAATTGAATTCATGCATAATTACAATTATGCAGTATCCAAATGACTGCTATGTGAACTTAATAACTGGAGAGCAATTACAGATTTCCGTGGTATTTTGTTCGTTTAGGATAAATCCAACTATGTTTAATTAAACCTGGATAACTCACCTTAACCATTGCAAAGCACAATTAATCACAATGTAATAAGTATTGGTTTTGTTTGATGCTAATGGCAACATTATCGGTTTGTTAACGAGGATTAAAGGGGAATTTGGTTTCAAACTTCCTAAAAGATAAAAGATTAGGTTTATCAAGCAGGAGAGACTTGTGGGCGTAATGAGTAAATTTATGTCTTCAAAATTTCTCTTCAAAATCAGTAAATTGGTATATAGGGTGCTAAACGCTAGAAAGTTAGTTTAGGAGTCTAGTAGCTGATCATTTCAATGAACGTATTCCTGCAACACCATGGTCCATAACCATTCGTCATTAGCGGCTATAATTCCATGACGCTACGTCTACAATAAACTGTTGTAAATACATCATTTTCGAATTGTTGTTATCTCATTTTGCGGAATGAAGAGAATTACTTTTGACACACAATAACATTTATTATAAAACTAGATACGCACTAAAAACACCCACCTTGAGCATTATATTTATGTTTGATTCAATCACTGATAGGAGGACAAAAATTTTGTACCATACGGCTATTCACATAGGTATAATGAATATACATTAATGCTAAAATGGATTAGAGTGGATATGTGAGAGAGAAAGGAAGTTAATGACCATTATCGGACGAAGCATCTCGGACCTGTCTAAAAAGATTGCTCTAGGGCTTGGGTCACAGCTAAAGACATGTGTTCTTCTTTAACCGAATATGAGCGCAGAGATAATGTTGCGGAAACATCGCATTTATATATAACAGGTTAAAGGAGAGAAACGCGAAAATTTCTATTCTCTAGAACTACTAAAGAGCGAAATTGAAAATTTTATCCACAGCTTGAAGGCTTCTATGGAACAGTCCCTGCATATTTTCTAACGTTGGAGGGATAATATCCTTTGATTGATCTTTTGAATTTCCCAATTTAAGCAATGTTGGCAGGTCCATAGGCGCAATTTGATTGTTTGGCCTGCGGATTGTTCTATCTATATAGAGCAACTTAGTGGTTAATCAATATCCGTCTCAGAGAGAATGAACTAAAACCCTCAATGGGTCCTCAATATTTTTTATGTCCTATTCTATTTTCTGGAACGATGGTCTTACTTCGCCATTCCATTGCCAATTTAAAGGCGTGTAAGTTGAAAACCGATTTGAAGGCACTAGAGCTATTTTCTATAGAATATTCCTTCCTTGGGGACCTGGGTTACCTAGGTCGATAGGAAAAGGTCTACATTTCTTACATGGACTAAGGTTGTATTTTTGGAATTCCAAAACTCGCCTCACAGTTTGATCAATTCGATATTTATTACCTGATGGGAGATCTCTGGCTCTGTGGCGTAAAATTCTCTGATTTGAGAAGTTTACAAATTCGCGGCATTTTCCTATGGAACGACCGATGTATTTTTAGCATTCTTAAACCTGCTGTCTAGAGTCATTATTATTATCATTATTGATTGTCCCTTAATCCTTCTCTAGATCTCTAGAGGGTACGTTTGCGCTTATATGGCCACAAATCTTTCATCTAAAAGTTTACCTCATTATATTCTGTAAAATTCCAAAAACGGGATCGTGGAAAATGCATAGTTAAACTCTGCCATATAACAGTACATAATGTTGTTCTGGTATTGATTATCTCTACATTGCATTCTAGATGCTCGTGCTCCTATAACAAGAAAAAATCTCATTAATGGGGGTCACATTTCTTTCCTATAAGCCCCTAAACCTTGCGCATTTCAGGTGGAACGGTAAAATTGGATATTTGGTATTCACAAACTAAGCCTAGAGGGAAAGATTCGCTATTGATTGTCCTTCCGCCGATCTCTAAACATGTTTATTTATATGGCGAAAATTCCACTTAGTTTTCATATGTTGTACATGTTTCACATATCTTTTCGTTCTTCTAAAACTGTTTTCAATGGAATTATTTTGGTATCGATTGTACCTTTATCGATCTTCGGACGTGGTCGGTCATTTACGTTAATAAGTTTACATTTGTCGTTCTATATAAAGTTATGTTCAAAAAATTAAGTAATTTGGACATTTAAGTCGTCTAAAACCTGCTGTCCAGGGGGATTGTTTTCTTACTCATCATTCCTACAACGATCTCTGGATGCACGTCCTCCCTCGGCAATAAGTTCCTGTTTAAGCTGCTCACAAAACAGCTGACGTGCTTTTGGTCTAGGTCTAATTTAATTTAGAAGAAATGAAGAGAAACGATGAAAAAAGAAAAGGGATATAGTTACTTTTCGTATAAACGCACTGCGTTATCCATAAAGAAAGCGCGTTGATGCCGATTGCCTTGTAGGTGCCTCTTGTAATGTGGAATGTGCCACTTCACCTACCAGCTACCCTTACATAAAAATGCCTAATAACCCAGGATTAGCATCTTTCTTTATTTTTTCTGTTTTTACCTCTAACTCGAGAATGGATCAATCGATTTCGATTTTTTCAGCATGGTCGAATCAGGGTTTATATGACCTTTAAAACTATATACATAACTCTGAATGGGGTGTGCCATTAAATATTTTTAAGTTGCATTAGCTGGAGGGCTAGGGAGTGGGGGAGGAATTTACATAACAAAAGACACTTTGCTAACGCTAGCCGAGACTGTTTCTGGATATATTTTTACAGAATAAATTTCGTTATAGGTTATAAAATAGGTTAGAGCTCGAAGAATGAATAGTTTAGATGAAACAGCAAGCCTTCTACTGGGCCAGCAATCATTAATCAACACCTCCTCACCCGCTACATTTTCAAAACCGGTCCTCATGCGCCAAGAATGTACCACATTTTTGGTGTCCTCTCAGCATCCACAACTCTCCGTGTTTTCCGACAGCGAGGAAGATGGCTCATTGTGCTTGGAAGAGAACAGTACCAGATCAGTGCCTGATATCGAATTACACTGCAGGTTAGTACTACGGGGTCGGTACGCACTGTAGACGGCACCCGGATTATTTTGGTTGCAGATTAGATGTAAAAGGCTGCAAGCAAAACCTGCCATCTCATCCCATTCGAAATAGAAGCTCATCAAATGCATTCCAGCTAGCGACCAATTCGTACTCTACTAACTCAAGGGCCTTAATAGAACGACGAACATCGACTACTCCAGCCTACACTCTTAAAATCGGCCGGTCTATTTCTCGCGAAAGCGTTCGCTCTATACATCATTGCACCTGTCCTTGCCTTAACACACCGGTAAGTAATCAACTTCACATTTGTCAGAATAAGCCGTTACTAAAATCCGGAGTCGTGTTGTCATTTGGAGGTCGGAAAATAACGATTTAAATACTAAGGACATCTCACAGCTTTATTTGTTTTCGACTCATAATTTTAAGCTTTTGAGAAGGTACTAACTTGAACCAACCTCTTTTCTTCCACCTGCTTTCTTGGGCTCAGCTCAAGGTACTGATCCATATATCGTCGAACCTGGAACGCACAAAAGGCTTCAGCACCCTTGACGCACTTAAATACTTAAATAACACCAATGCAAGACTGTTTAATGTGCTCGTGATAGCTTTGTATGGGTTTGTGTGCGACCCCGCGCAGTGTCTCCTACACCTCAAACGCATGCGTCTTGTGCGCCAATCAGAAACCTCGCGACAAACAGCTAGGTAGAGCTGATTTGTTGACATTGGTGTTTAATTGGGAATTGTAGGCTAATTTACGAAGTGGACGATTTGTGAACTTATTAGAAAAGAAATGAGTGAAAACGCGCAATGGAAGTGTAAAATTGAGCAGCCGAAACGATGCAAAAACACCTAGGACGTCACCCGCAAAGATCCTAAGTAACTATCCCTAATTACTCTTAAGTGAAATTAGTGTGTAATCGCGTTATTTGTGTTGTGTTAATATTGTTACGAATTGCTAAACTTAGGTTTTAAATTACTGAAAAATTCCACTAATTTGAATCAGTTCAACCGCAATTAACGCAATTAAGCAATCGTTACTGGCTTATCTAGCTGCGCTGCCATTCCATGCTGCATTGATCAACATTCGCTAAGAAAACTCGAGTTTCTTTCTTAGAAGGTCTTGGCCTTGTCTCATCGTTTGATAAATTAATTAGGCCTCGATCAAAGATAAATGTTTCTTTCTTCCTTTACCCTTACCATACATAACATCTCAATCGTCATAGCTAAAAACAATTTAAAACCTATTTATATCCTTTAGAGCTCAGACGCTGCAGTTAATCTTCCTTTGGAACTATTCCCTTACTTCCTGTTGCATTAAGAATTTATAAAATTCAATAAATCTTAGATCAAGCGGCTGCTTCGCCCGAATAATTCAGCTGAAATTCTAATTGGTAATTAAATTTTCAATTCAGCGCAGAGACGAAATGCTTCTAGCTTACCATTTGCTGCCTTACACTACTACCAGGGTTGGGTAAGAAATTGATTTTTCTACGTTAAGTATTTTGTTATGTCTTGGGTAAATTAATTGAGGTGAAAAATACCTCGCGAATGCTAATTAGGAAATAATAAGTCTCTCACCCGACTCTGGCGAAAATTTCGCTTTTTGGCTGTCACGCCGGATCCATCCTATTGCGCTTGGCGCAATTAGCTTGTGTACACTCGTAACAATATTCAAATCCCAGTTGTACTGCATTTTACACCTAACCGAAGCTTAATTATTGTTAATTAACTTAAAAGTGAATGAAATAAAGATAATTAAAGACGGGATGGATAAAACAGAGAGTTGACAGCAAATGTCGGTAACGTTCCAGGTGTCTTGCAGTTCATGTCCAGTCGCTCCTGCGGCAATAGTGACAACATTGCCAGGCTCGAGGATAATCCGGCAAAGTTCACAACCTGAGGCTTCGGCCGCCCCCTGTTGTGGGTCTACCTGTGTCCACAACGTGGGGGCGGCCCATCCATCCACTTCTCTGAGACAGCTACGAGACCATGACTCTGGAGGCATTGCGGGCATAGCCGCTGATTCTCTTAGAATCAATGGCGCTATGCGACATTTCCGCCAGGTATGAATGATGGGCCAGTTTCGTAGTCCTTAATTAACTTAATTTCCTCAAGTCATTAATTAACTTGTCGTATAATCCGGGAGGTATGAGTACGTTGAGCTCCGAGTACTGCGCAAATCTGGCAAATCTGTTACCAAACCAGGCTTAACTCTGCAATTTATACTTTATACACCTGTACTTTCAATTTTACACAGCTTGTTTATTGTCACTCGCTACTGTCTGCTTCTTTGTGTCTTCACTATGTGTCTGTCTGTTTTGTGGTTGGGTAATTGGCGCAATATATACTCAAGTTCGTTAATTACGAATAATTAAATATGCAATTAGTTCATCGCGAACTCATCTTGAATGCAATAGCATTTTCAATTAAGCTCTTTAAGTTTTCTTAATCGGGTGGTAATAAATGAAATTAGGTTATTTAACAATACTTATTGATCCACTTGTTATTCACCATCTGAAATTTGATCAATGGCGACGTGTAGTAGGTCGATATCTCTTTTAGCATTAGAATTAGAGTAAAATTTTAAATCACCACGAAAGATAGGGAAAGTACGCGGCGCATATTTTAAAATTGTAGGGAAATATACAAGAATTTTATAAAAGTGTGGGTCATTCACTAATATGTTATCCTTAATATTGTTAAGATCTTGTCTTCAATTCTTATAAGCCATCAAATAATTTAGTGCACAATTGTCCAATTTTCATAATTTCTGGCTCAATTAGGAATGAAACTATCGACTATTGGCAAACCCATTCCACGAAAAATATCATACTCCATTATTTAGAATAGTTTAAGATATATATAGATTGAAATACATTCCCGTGACTTAGCTACTTTTCGCACTAACTCTAACGCTAAAACAGATGCTGACCAATTGGAACATTGGGACACTCTGTATCTCTTTTCGTATATCTTCTCTTTTTAATAATTATATTCACTATTCCGTGCAAATTAAAATATACAAATTCAGTAATTCGTATGAACTAATTAATATTCAATTATTCGACCCAGGCTGTATAGCTACTTTTCTTCTTCCTCTGTTCTCATTCTCCTCCTTTCCACTTTCTCTAACCTCTTTGATGTGTTTTTTTGAATTTCGTCAATTAATTAACTTACCTGTGTTACAATTAGCATTGTATTAGTAGAAAAATTATTAGAGCTAATTCCCGCACCTACACGGGTTTAATCCAGAGTCAACGAAATTGCATAACCCAATAAAATAAGAGGATTAATTAGGTACGTAGTTAAAGTAATTTATAATTATTAGTGTGATTAAACGTTATTTATTGCTACTTACTCAATAACAAGGTGTTCTAAAGGATTTACTGTATCCTATGTTTTCAATTATTAGCGTAAAGCCAAGCCTTTACTCTTACCCACTAAGCTGAGAAACGTTTTGTATGAATTAGGGTTTATAGTGAGTAAAATTGAACAAAAGCAAACTTAATATTCATTTGAAATTTGTAAATTAATTTTCTTTTCGCAACTAAGTAAAAACCCCGTTCGCACGTAAAAAGCCGTTTTTAAAGATACAAAACTCTATGTTTCGAGTGAAAAAGTTCTCGTTTCGGCCCGTTTACCGGCAGATGTGGGGTAGGTTTTCTCGTTAATTATATATAGCCCTGATAATGTAAAAGTTCAAGCTGTTTGTTCAAGTTATTACCTCATTAAAATGTTGTTTATTTGCTTCCATGATCGTAAAAGAAGTAATCACGTCGAGCACCACACGAGATTAAATTTCATTCACCACAATCTCTCTTGTCTCATTTAAGTTTATTGCTCCGTGGAACTTCCTCTTGTATGCTCATAACATCTTTCCCATCCAGAAAGTTTTATTTTTTGAATTAATAATTTAAGTTTAAAATTTTTAACGTTCATGCAGACATAGGGACGATGAATATAAATTAAGTAACAAAATTACGAAATGAAAATTCGCAACCAAATCTGCTTTGTGGCCGTTCCGTGTGTTGCAAATAATCATTATAGATATGTAGAGAATGAAATTCAATATAAATGTCACAAAACAAACCAGATAATTGAGAAAAATTAATCAGAAAATGCGATTTGGTTTTGAAATGTGAGTGAAAGTCAACATGTGGAATAAATGAATAAAAAACTTTCCCATTTTTGGATAGCGATTGCAAAATCGATTTCTGCAGATGCGTAAGTGTACTAGGAAATTTGCAAGCAAATGGAATTTGGAAGATGAATCAAAGTCAAACATAGTTTGAAATTTTATTATTCAAATTTAAAACGGACACTGACGAACCAGGCGCACTTACACACCTGCACATATGACTTTCCTCTCACTTCTTCGAAAAATGGATGAGTTTTTTGTGCATTTATCCCATACGTTGATTTTAAATAACATTTCAAAACAACATCTTATTTTTTGCTTAATTCTTCGATTATCTGCTTTATTTTATGATTATTCATGCTCAATTTCCCTCTATCAATCTAAAAAAAGCAATTGCAATGATAAAACGGCCACAGAACAGATTCGATTGAAGTAATTTTATTGCTTACTTCATATTCATTGTATCCTCTTTTACGTGAACACAAAAAATTCCAAACTTAAAATTTGTTCCATTAGCAGAACGCTGTTGAAATGTGTGAACTTTCCCGAAGCAAAAAACTTTTTATTTCCATGTCCACGCATATATTTCTTTCCTAAAGGCCAAATTCGATTAAGGTAAGTTTTTAAAACACGAATTTGAAATTGTTTATTGCTAGATACGTATTTATGACACATTAATGATTTTTCCGCACATTACTATTGTCATTGAAACGTTTCCTGACTTTAGTCCATAGCTTCTCCTTGTGAGTTTCATACACAGTTATTCGAGATTATATCGAACAAGCTCTGCATAGGTATTGTTAATTTATTGAAAAATTAGTTCCGCATGTCCGAGCGTCAGGAAGACACCGAACTGACGCCTGCACTCTAAAGATCATGCGACAGGAAACGAGTTAGCAGATTTGGAGTACATCATATCCTTAAATTTCTTTCATACTTATCTTCTTCCCTTCAACACATGTGTATATAATATTAATAAACCATTTATATCTTGGCTCTGTTTCTATCCCGCTTTCCATGCTTGATTACCTTTATCATACATTGGCACTCTTACATGTATTATAACACTACATTCAATTGGCATATGGAAAAATGTGTTACTGTGAATTACATATCTTTTTTTACTGTATTTAGCTCTGAAGCTAATTAAAATCCTAGAGTTGACGATATAACTGTTAATCTAGTATTAGAAGGATAATTTCAACTTTCAGCTCAGAAAGCCCGTGTCCACCCTTTCAATCCCAGGAGCGGTGAAAAGTTCCAATAAAGACACTACAGGAGGAGACGGCAAAATTCAGGAAGAAAATACCGCGGGTCTAATTGGCCACATCGAATATCCGCGCTTTCTTGAAGACCGCAACATAGGAAGTAGTTACAAAGGACCATCATCAGGCAGCCTCAAACATAAACCCAACGTGGGCTACCGCCTAGGAAGACGCAAAGCCCTTTTCGAGAAACGGAAAAGGATAAGCGACTATGCTTTAGTTATGGGGATGTTCGGGATTATTGTTATGGTTATTGAAAATGAACTCTCAAGTGCCGGTGTTTATCGTAAGGTAAGTTGTAACTGCAATGCGAGCAGAGTCTGACACAATCGTGGAGGATGCGCGTTAACCTTGTAATCGTTCTGGAGTGCGATTCAAGCGCTTCAACGTACAGAGTATTTCTTTTAAATTCAAAATGTAACATAAAATAAAAAATAAATAATCTTTCTCAAACATATAGAACACGTTTCCAATAGAAGTTTCCAGTTAGTTATACACACCAATTTCCCTAAAGATTCAATCAAATGTGAATATCTCCGTTGACAAATCCAACAATCTTGAAGAAAAGGATAAAAATGGAGATGGGAAGTGTTTTATCTCCAATTTTATGCTTCTTTGCAACCACTTTTCATCTCCATTTGTATGTTTCTTTATAATTTAACCAAAAACAATGTAAAAGGGAACCCGCAATTTTTGTTTTTTTTCTCGAATATCTCTGGCACATTTAACCGTTTGTGTATCTCGAATTTGTGTTCGCAATCATATGTTGAGAGTCGAAATTGGGCCACCCTGTAGGTATATGCCAAATTTTTAAGTAATTATCATTAATGCAACTTTCGTTGGTTTTCAGGACGAATTTTACTCAATTGCGTTAAAAACATTGATATCTGTCTCGACTGTGATACTTTTAGGCCTCATTGTAGCCTATCATGCTCTGGAAGTGCAGGTAATTATTATAACAAAATTAATCAAGAGTTTAGTAGAAAAATTACGATTCCTCAGCTATTTATGATAGACAACTGTGCGGACGATTGGAGGATAGCAATGACATGGCAACGAATTTGCCAAATAAGCATGGAATTAATAATATGCGCCGTGCACCCGATTCCTGGACATTACAGATTCGTGTGGACAACAAGACTGGCCAACAGGCAGAACGGTGGCATGGGTTCCAAATGTGTGCCATATGACGTGCCGCTTTCCTTGCCAATGTTCTTAAGACTATACCTAATCTGCAGAGTTATGCTGTTGCATAGTAAACTGTTTACGGACGCTTCATCGCGGAGCATCGGTGCTTTAAATCGAATTAATTTCAACACACGTTTCGTTCTCAAGACTCTTATGACCATTTGTCCCGGGACGGTGCTTTTAGTGTTTATGGTGTCTCTGTGGATTATTGCTAGTTGGACGTTAAGACAATGTGAGAGGTAAGCGCTAATGCCCTAATCTCTATCTGAGCTTTCATTAAAGCGCAATCTTGCTATAAACGCGGCTGCGGAGGTTTTATAAGGGTCGTTAATTTTGTAGTATTAGTTCCAGGCGAAAGTTCAAAGCAGCAATGATCAACTTCCAAAACTAGTTGCGATCCATATATAGCCTTAAAATATTTTGTCTAATTTACTGATAAATTTCCGGCCTAGCTGAACTTTATGCGCATGCCGGTCTAACGCGGCAAGCTCCGTAATCGCGCTTGAACTACAAAGGCTATGCACGTCATATACTTAATTATTTCTGCAAGTTTTTATGCTCAAATCTCTGTTCAAGCCTTAATGAAATGGCAATTTAACTATAAATGTAGTTGTAAGAGGGTTTTAGGGGGGTAATTTTATAGCGTAGTATCACGGTGAAGGCAGTAACAATCAACTATCAAGTCACGTTTCGATCGATTGCATGAACGTTTTACTTTATTTGTTATACATACTTACCTAGAGCTTAGCAGCGTTGCAGGGCTGACTAATTAATTAATGCTTCACATAATTTTCCAATATTCAGACGTATTATTACATTTATTGCACAAATTGGAAGTGAAGTGAAAGCTTTAAATTATGGGAGCCGCACAAAAGTTTCAGTATGAGATAGGCTTTTTAAAGTCTGACAAGAATTCAATTCCTCGTCAATATCATGAACTGAAGGCGTATCGGGGTTTAAAAGCCGGGGATGGCTCAATTGTGGACGATATATTAATCATTTTTATAAAAATCCTTGTTGCAGTTTTAAAAAGAATATTAAGTCTTGGGGTTATATAAAAGTTCATGCGTTTCGTGGCAGAAATGACATGTGTGGTTAATTAATTTGAAACCTTATTATCCTGACAATAATTAATTTTTTCGGTTCGGGGATTAATTATAAACCATGAAGATGCATGAAGGCTTTAATTTATTGCAGATTTCACGATGAGGAGCACGCAAACCTTCTAAATGCAATGTGGTTGATAGCTATAACTTTCCTCAGCGTCGGGTTTGGTGACATTGTCCCCAACACATATTGCGGAAGAGGTATAGCAGTGAGCACTGGAATTATGGTAGGTATTTCCGAATAATTGTACCCATTTAATTATTAGTTGGGCTGTTATACCCCACATCCCAAAATACCACATTTTGCACCTATCACCAACTCAAATTTTCTAAATCCCCAGGTACCTACCTAGTCCCCAATAACCGCCAAAAACCCTTCGCACTAATCTTTTCGTCTCACCCAAACCACTGGAAAAATTTTTAAACAAAGGCATCAAAAACCTTCTCAAACACCCACGTTTGGAGAGGGGACCTACCTGGGGAAAATTGAAGAAATTTATTCCGAATTTTTTTTTATTTCCTCAAAAAAGTTACTTCGCACTTCATATGATGAGTAGGAGGAAGACGTTTAGGTGCATTTTTTGTTAGAAAATTATAAAATCCCGAAATATGCACGACAACCATTAATTTTTATAAAGAATTTATTAAGTAACATTACATAGTAAATTATTAGATTAAATAAGAGTAAGAAAAAAGCAAAATCATAAATACTAATAGATAGAAAAATGTAGAAAACTGTTGAACTTTTCAATCTGATTCAATATGCTGGAATATACATTTTGAAGAGATCATCGTCATTATCATCGCAAAAACCCTGTGGACGAGGACAGTGGCACATTACACCATATGTGACTTCATACATGGGGCCTTCTTCTTTCATAAGTAAATTGCACGGGGTTGGAATAAGATTCGTTCCAGTGGGTTTGAAGTCTTTTAATTTTTTTAATAGTTCACGTGAAAATGTGTCTGTATAATTGACGAGTTTATAAAGAACTTTCCATCGACATGGATAAGTGCCGCTACTTTTCAATGGAGTTACTTCCTCTACAACTAGCTCCGGTACATTTTGGTTGCACAGTGATATGAAAATATTCTCTGCTTCTATTTGATTGGACCACGTGGGGCAGGGCACTTTATTAGGCATTGCTTGTGCCATTTCTGTAAAAGTTTCAATGAAAACAAATGCGGACTTACCTCTGAGAGAAAATGCATAAATTTCTACCAATTTCAAACTATTTTATTTTAAAGAAGAACTGTGAATAAGCTTGGACTTTAAGAGAGGTTAAATATCGAATGGCATTGAATCGCTGTCTCAGGGTGAGCTAACGAAACAATCCATTGTTGCCAGTTCAATTTAGATTTTTTCAGAACACTATAGGGTAGCGTTCCAATGATTTTACAAATATCAATATTCAATAATGTAAATTTCCTAAAAAAACTCATACAATTTAACAAAATTAGGTACGTAAAATTTCTTAAAATAATTTTAAAACTACTGAGACTTAGAAAATTTACGAAACATTGGCAATGCCACTGAATCTATAAGAAGGTTGAAAATAGATATTGATTTTATCAACAGAATAACAAAAGCTAGTAATCACTAGATGGCACTTGCATCTATTTATCATCGAGTTAATAGAAATATTCAAATATTTTTTACATACATTACTACAATCTTTATGTCTTATATTGCTATATAAAATATTTGAAAAAATGTAAAAATTTAATATTTTAAAGGAACAAAAATTCCTTTAAAATAAATTTTACGCCTTATAGATTCAGTGGCGTTGCCAATGTTTCGTAAATTTTCCAAGTCTCAGTAGTTTTAAAATTATTTTAAGAAATTTTACGTACCTAATTTTGTTAAATTGAATGAGTTTTTTTAGGAAATTTACATTATTGAATATTGATATTTGTAAAATCATTGGAACGCGACCCTATAGTGTTCTGAAAAAATCTAAATTGATCTGGCAACAATGGATTGTTTCGCTAGCTCACCCTGAGACAGCGATTCGACGCCATTCGATATTTAACATCCCTTAAAGTCCAAGCTTATTCACAGTTCTTCTTTAAAATAAAATAGTTTGAAATTGGTAGAAATTTATGCATTTTCTCTCAGAGGTAAGTCCGCATTTATTTTATATGGTTGTAAGCATTTGTTTTCATTGAAATTTTTACAGAAATGGCACAAGCAATGCCTAATAAAGTGCCCTGCCCCACGTGGTCCAATCAAATAGAAGCAGAGAATATTTTCATATCACTGTGCAACCAAAATGTACCGGAGCTAGTTGTAGAGGAAGTAACTCCAATGAAAAGTAGCGGCATATATCCATGTCGATGGAGTGTTCTTTATAAACTCGTCAATGATACAGAAACATTTTCACGTGAACTATTAAGAAAATTAGATACCTTCAAACCCTTTGGAACGAATCTTGTTCCAACCCCGTGCAATTTACTTATGAAAGAAGAAGGCTTCTTGTATGAAGTCACATATGGTGTAATATGCCCCTGTCCTCCTCTGGAGGGTTTTCGCAATGATGATGATGATCTCTTCAAAATGTATATTCCAGCATATTGAATCAGATTGAAAAGTTCAACAGTTTTTTACATTTTTCTATGTATTAGTATTTATGATTTTGCTTTTTGCTTACTCTTATTTAATCTAATAATTTGCTATGTAATTTTACTTAATAAATTCTTTATAAAAATTAATGGTTGGCGTGCATATTTCAGGATTTTACAATTTTCTAACAAAAATGCACCTAAACGTCTTCCTCATACTCATCATATCAAGTGCGAGGTAACTTTTTTGAGAAAATAAAAAAAATGTCTTCAATTTTCCGCAGGTGGGTACCGGGATGTTTGAGAAGGTTTTTGATGCCTTTGTTAAAAAGTTTTTCCAGTGGTTTGGATGAGGCGAAAAGATTAGTTCGAAGGGTTTTTGGCGGTTATTGAGGACTAGGTAGGTACCTGGGGATTTAGAAAATTTGAGTTGGTAATAGGTGCCAAATGTGGTATTTTAGGGTGTGGGGTATAACAGCCCACCTAGTAGTCATTTATAATTCTCTTTTATTCTTTCATTTACTTTTACTTACAGGGGGCCGGTTGTACAGCGTTATTAGTAGCTGTAGTTTCAAGAAAATTAGAGCTGACTAGAGCCGAAAAACATGTACATAATTTTATGATGGACACCCAACTAACAAAGAGGGTAAGCGTCAATAATATTTCATTAAATTTCAAAGAAATCAGCTCGCAGCTTTCGTTTTTGTTCAAAGCTTCAGCTTGTGCTGCAAGCAGGGGCAGTTTGAGTTGATGTTCTTCTGGCCTCCATCGATATAATTCGCCTTTGAGTGTTTCCACCAGGGAATACTATCCCGATTTTTGGACAGAATTTTTCTAGCCCCGGGAATATAAGTAATTTTCTAGTTTCTGCAAAAAAGAAATAAAAGACTTAGAAAATGTATTGATACAGACGATCGACCTTTCGAACCGAAAATGTCCTATACCGTTTCAAAAATCGTCTTACTCTCCCCAAACACGTTCTTATCATCTGCAATGGCATGTAAATTTGCAAAAATACATACATAGCAGTTTTTGAGATATCTTCAATAATCCAGCCTGTTATGACATTGCGTAGCTCAGACCCCAGGCATACTTTGAATAATATCGAACAAATTCATAGATAAACTTTAAATTATTTTATCCGGATAACCTGGGGACTTACATTCTATAACACCGGGCTTTTTCAGGATGGACTTAATGTCCGGGGTACCAGGATGATCGACATCGGGATCCCGGCATTTTATTCCTTAGTCACCAATGTGTCAGTTCGTATCTTGAGCGGGTATTATTTATTATCCATGGCATTTTAACGTTGAAGGCAGATAAAGAAAGTTGAAGGCGGCTTCGTTTAAGTAGGGACGTCCAATGCTGGGAGAACTACAGAGCACGTGCTTTAGTCAGGGGCTCTATTGGAGTGACACTAATTTTCAGCAAAGCAATTTTTGCGAGTGGAAACTCATGAAAAGACTAAAACTGAATGAACTGTCGATATTCCATATACTAGTAAGACCCTGAAAATGTATTGCGTCAAGAAGCAATATCGGCCATCGAGGTTTTTTAACGGATGTTTAGACAAACTCGTTCCATTTGGTAGCTAGGGCGAGTAAACAAAAAATCGACAATCACGTCCCGAGTTTGAAAATAGAAATATTGACTAAAATCCCTCAAGCTAAGCAGGTCAATTACCGGATTCGGGGTAATCAGACACATTCTTTATTGGCTAAAAAACCGACGTTTGGACCATATATTTGGTCCTCCTTACGACTGAATCGCATACGTGGTTGCGATCGCAAGCCGATCAATATTACCGCAAAATGTATTATTTATCACAGTAAAACTTAATGCTGATCTGCGGATTAAGCATGGGAAATGTGTCCCCCATTTTGTGTGTACGTATTACCCTCCGAACTAAAGAGGCACTACGTTGGAAAAGTAAAGTATTCCGCGTTTTTGTTTAAAAGTGGGGACATCAGAACTGGCAGACAAAATCAACAATATCGAATAAAAAAATTTCTTATTTTGACCTTTGATTGACCAGAGACTTGATGGACTAATATCATAAACCTAGTTTTTCCGAGAAGTTTTCCGTTAAAGACTTCAAACATGGAGTCAACGTTATTAAAAATTTAAGACGTCGGCCAATAATATTACCGAACCGTCAATTTAAGAACCAAAATATTGAATGGAATATTTAATTTAGAAAAAAATAAAAAATAAAAATTATAAAGTTATGAAGTTTGGAATTTTAGGGTTTACGCAGAGCGGGTGCAATAAATATAAAGTCAGCAATGGAATTACAAAATGGAAATTGCATTCTAGTCGTTCCATTGGTTGAAATTGATTATTACTGATAGATAGAGTATAGAATTACCCATAAATAGCCATAAAATAAAGCCAGATTAATTTCGTTTAAAATTTATTAATCGAATACCAAATGGAATTTGTTCATATAACGCGAGTCGAAGTGAACCCGTGGAATAAATGGATAAAAAAAACTTACCAATTTTTTGGCGGTGTGATCAGGAGACACCATAATCGAGGTGATAAGCAGTTGCCCTGTGGGCAACCATCTCTTACCCTAATTTCATTCTGGTAGTCTCTCACAAATAACACGACTTGGCGATGCTTCAGGACTTGCCTGATCTCCTCAGTGCCTATACCTTCCATCCTGCTCTTTAGGGTCGGGTGTCTTAGACGATAAAAGGATCGCAACCGACTTTTCTGTGTGAACCCAACTAAGAAAGTCTATATTGTCCCTTAAGGATCGTGCTGAAAGTTCGCTAAAGTTCATCTCTGGAGCTTTGACACTTGAAAGAGTTCTCCACGGAGATCTACGTAGTGGTAGATTATTTTTCTTACTCTTGGTTTGAAGTTGTCCCCTTTGATCGTTCTTCGGTAATTAATATTGATGACGTTACTAAGTCCGCTCTTCAGCTTCACAGTTCTTCATTCGAAAATATCTTCCTCTGTGTGTCCACCCGCCTCTAGTATCACCAGCAAATACGCGGCCCGTCGAGGTCTTTTATTCTTAACTAAATGGTCATGCGATACCTTAGCTTTTGCTTTTACTTTCCAGCTTAAAAATGCAGCAGCAAATGTCTTGAGAGAGACATGGCTTATTTACAAACATACAAGGCTAGTGAAAAGGGTGAATCCCGGTAGAGTAAGAACACATCAGAGGAAATTTTTACTTGCAATTTATGCGTGAGTATTCCTCAGCCTCTTTTATTACTCCTTTGATTGTCATCTCTGTTCAGGTTAAGAAAGGTTAAAATGGACCAAAGGAAACTTATGGACAATGCAAATACTATTACTGATATGGCTAAGGTAACTATAGACTATCTACTGATAAGCTCTCAGTTTTGTTTATACAACAATTTCAGACCCAAAATACTGTATATGAGATAGTGTCTGATATGAGCACAAGGCAGGACAGCCTAGAGGACAGAATTACAAATGTAGAGGAGAAGCTCACATCTCTACAGGAAGCGTTGGATATTCTTCCAGATATGATCGCGTCTAGAATACAGATCTT